>NC_053437.1:62003331-62319011 GCF_007990345.1 Gossypium hirsutum
CACTGACTTCTTCTCGCTTTCGGCCTCCTTGGTTTCGACACCTCTTGCGCTCGAACCAAGTACCAAGGCCTTATCCACCGGCTTCTCCTTAAGTGCGGATTTATTCAGACATTTCTTCAACATGTGTGGACCGTCGCAGAGAAAGCATTTCAGCTTGTCCCTTTTCCTCTTGGGTTTCTTCTTCCCAACGCGTGGTTTCCCATTACCACCATTGTCGCCGTTGCCATTGCCATCAACAATATCTTTCTTGTGATCCATTTCACATACGCCCCTTTCCTCGAACTTGGAAGACTCAAGCTTATCTTTCCCTAGACCAAGCTTGACCACAGACTCAACTACCATTATGGCTTCCGACAACTTTTGGACACCTTTTTGTTCCACCTCCTGTCTAACCCACGGCTTCAATCCATTCAGAAAAGCAAGCAATGCTTCTCTCTCGGTCACATCTGAAACTTGGAGCATGAGTTCCTTGAACTCTCGAACATACTTCTCTACCGTGCCTCGTTGCGTTATACCTTGCAATTTTGCCTGAGCTTCTTCCTCGGTAAATTTTGGGTAAAACTTTCCCTTCAATTCGCATTGGAACTCTTGCCACGTCCCAATCTCACATTGCCTTTTATCTGTGGTCCTGTCTCGCCACCATAAAATCGCAATGTCAGTAAGAAACATTAAAGTAGTGTTTACCTTATCTGCATCATCCACGATACCTTTGGCACGGAAGTAGTGTTCCATCCTCCACAAGAAATTGTCCATATCATATATAGACCTTGTCCCCGCAAACTCTTTCGGCTTCGGGACATCCTCGATACTGAGTGCTGTCGTGGCCATTGTTTCCTCCTTCAAAGCCATCATCATGGCCTCGAGAGCATCGTTCCTCTCCGTCAGCTTCTTCCTTTGGGAATCTAGCAACTCTTGCACGATATCCCTTTGGGAAGTGAGACACATGGTCACAAAGTCCCTGGACTTCTCTCTCAAGTCATCAATGCTTTCCCCAAGTGCATTGCCCGAATCTTTTGCGTCCTCCATGGACTCCTCTAGTTTACCCACGCGTTCTTCAATAGCCGACAACATCTCCCTCAAAGACTTTCTCGCCCACCTTTGTTCGAACTCTTCTCTCGACATCCTAATGGTGCCTTTGAACCAACAACTCATATATTACTTGGTTCAAACCTTGCTCTGATACCACTTGTCACGGGGCTAGACCTTTCGTCTCGCAATCCGTGCGGCCTTAGACGATCCGTTCGCCCAAACTCACCTAAGTCAGCCTTTATTCCCAAAAGTGATGATTCTTTTAGAATTCCTCCAACGCACTAAATTGAAGAGCGGAAGTGATTTATGCCAAAAGAAGAACAACAAAGAACAACAGAAAGAACGCTCGCAAAGTGTTTGAGTAAATGCTCTCTATTCTCTTATTCACAAAGAATAATGAAACAATGAATGGAGTGAGTACAACTGAGGGGGAGGCTCTCTATTTATAGTTGAGCTCCCCCAAAATCGACGGTCAAGATACAATTACATCGACGGACGAGATTAACCATATCCCTTTATTTTAGGGATTTATAAGATATGCCATATCAAATCTAATCTAATCTTTACAAGATATGATTCCCTCTATCTTCTAAGATTAGTTACCATATTAGCCTAAGTTGCCATATCTTCGTTATTGGGCTAACCAGGCTTCAATCTGACAGGCTTCTCCAATAGCTCTTTGAATCGGGCTAGTTCTCGTAGGCGAAATGATCCCCATCTGAGTAATAGACCCCCATTGGATGCATTTGGTGCGATGGTCACGGACTTTGAACTACGGCCCGTGACACTAATATGTTGCCAATGGACCATCCTACAAGGCTTAAGCTTTGGGCTTAAGACATGTTGTATTGGGCTTAAAAATTAGATATGTAAAAGGTATCTAACTATTAATACAACCCACCAACTTGGTCTGGAAACTATAAGAATGTCTTTTCGTAATTAAAAGTAATATTATTTGAGAATCTTTTAGTCTTTTAATTTAAAAAAACTAGTAAACCTATACATGTAGTGAAATTTGAACTCAAGTAAATTGCATTAATAAAATCTTTAATTTACCATTCAACTAAAGTTTTATTTTAATATTTTTATACATTTTAATTTTATGATGCATGTTTTATTACCTCCATTAGTTGTATATCTATGCTATTAATAAAATCCTGACCGAGTTGGTGTCACCCTCAACCAGGTCACTTACTCGATTAAGAAATTATGAGAATGCCCTTTTGTAATTAAAATAAGTAATATTATTTGAGGGTATTTTAGTATTCTCATTTTAAAAAACCAATAAAAATATCATATGGTGGAATTGTAACGACCTGGTTTTAGGCAATGTCAGAAAATACGATTTCGAGACCTCATTTCTGTAAATCGAGTTTGTAAAGGTACAATAGGAACAATTACGGAGTTAATATAAAAATATATTAAAGAACAATTAAGTAATTTAACTGAGAAAATAGTTAATTAAACCTTAGGGATTAAATTGTAAAATACCAATTACTATTGAATTTTAATTCATAAAATACTTGAAGACCTAGATAGCAATTATCCAAAGACAAAAATAATTATTATACCATTGTTTTTCATATTGATAGTGGAATATGATGATGATTTCTGCTTAGCATGAATTATAATTAAATTAAATATAAATATGCCTTAATAATTAATTAGTCATTCTTAATTAAACTAATTAAGCTACTAATTATACTATATATATTAAACTAAGTGGAATAAAAGATGAAAGCATCATCTTCCTCCACCGCCCACCACTGAAAGAAAGAAAGCTTCAAACTTTCACATACGTTCGGCTATTAATTTTGAAAGGTAACAAAACTATTTTCTTGAATTTTTTATAGATTCTCGATCATGAGAGCTTCAATTAGCTAGCCCATGTATCAATTTATTCAATTAATTGATATTTAGCAAGTTACTATTATAGTGAAATTAATGGTTTTGAGCTTAGTTTGAAGAAATTGATGGTTAATAAGCTTAGATTTTGATAAGGACTAAATTAGAAACTAAATTAAACTTGTTATATAACTTTGTAGCATTAGGAACTAAATTTAATAAATTGAAAATTGTCATGGAATTATGATATAGATGAAAAGTATAAGGTCCCTAATGAAAGAATGTGAAATCGGATTTTGATTCGATGTTAGATATTGAAAAATATGAGTAGCTTAAATATAAGGATTAAATTGAATAAAATGAAAAATATGTTGGCTATGTATTTTAATGTGATTTGGATGTAATCCGATATTGTTCTTATTATTGAATTATATAATGTAGCTAAAGATGATGCCTAATCGTCGCGAGAAAAGGGAAAGACAAGAGCCGTAGACTACTTACATATTTAGTTTGTACTTTTATGATTCGAGCTTAATACATTAACAAATTATACATATGTAACACTCCTAACCTGTCTCCATTGCTGGATTAGGGTTACGAAATGTTACTGTACAAAACAGAACTTTAAACCTTAATTCAAAACAAATATTACAATTTATAAATAATTTTCAATATCTCATTACAATTTAACAAACATACACATTTGAGCTTTAAATCAAGCCTCCGTGGCCCTAAAAACAATTTAAAAGTTATCGAGGATCATTTTTAAAGAAATTAGAAAATTATGGAAAAACATAAAAAATAGGAAAACAGGGGTCACACGGTCGTGTGGCATAGCCCATACCATGTGGACCTTTGAAGTAGGGATTCGCCCGTGTTTGTATTCAAAATAGGGTCACATGACCGTGTCGCAAGCCGTGTGCCAAACTGTGTACATTCGATGTTGAGTCACACGGCTGTGTGCTAAACTGTGTGACAAATTTTTTTGAGACACACGACCGTGTTGTAGACCATGTCTTAGATCGTGTGAAACAAGCACCTAAAATGTAAATGACACACGAATGTGTGAGGCATACATTAACAATGGTCTCCGTACAGACATTTTTCTTGGCCAAGTTGAAAATATACATATTAGGTTACCCTTTTGGGCTAAACTTTTAAAACGATATCAGGGTACCAGTCCAAATTAAACCTGTGTCACATGTATCTTTGAGTTCGCAACAAATGTTAGATCTCGGTAATCATTAGTAATCAATCTGTATCAGTGTGCACAAGACTTTTACTAAGTTCATTCGAGTATTTTCAACATATATATAAAAATATATATTTACTATTTAGTCCAATTCTCAACTTTTATACCAAATCACAAATAATCCAAATTTCAGCCAAGCAAACACATCTTCTTAATTTAAATACATAATAATTTAAATACAATCATACCAAACTTACCTAACAAAATAACAAGCAATGGAATCTTTAAGGACTATTTAAAAATTTTGCCTTTTCCCCGATTATATTTGGTTTGGTTCAATTCTCAATCTATACAATAATTCAATTTAATTTATCAATTCCAAACATCTTATATCATCCTCATGTATCAGTTCAATTTCATTATTTGAGTCCCCTAAAGTTTTGCATTTTATTTAATTTAATCCTTAAAATATAAATTACAATATCTTTCAAATTTGAGCTTTGATTTTGAAATTGGTCTCAATTACATCCATTTAAGACTCTCTACTGTCCATAATTATAGAAATTTTACACCAATTTTGAAATTTATGCACATTAGTCCTTAAGCTGAAAAACTAATAATTAAACTTTACAAACTAGTCCTTTTTCAGTCCTAAGCTTAAAACCTAACAATTTAGTGCAAATTTCTTCAAGCATTCATCAATGGAAACTTTTAGAAACTTTAAAAGTTTTACAAATTGGTACATGAGCTAGCAAAATCAAGCTCTCACGATCTCAAAAACATAAAAATTACAAGAAAATGACTTAATTGAACATACTTATCAAGGGCCGAAAGTTTGGAAGCTTAAAACCCTAACTTTTTCTTTTCTTTGATTGGTGAGGAGAAGATGAACTAAAATGTTTTGTTTTTTTTCTTTTAACTTTGTCTTATATAGTTTGATTAGCTTATTAATTAATTAAAATTAAGTAAATTAATTAACCTTAAACATAACTAACATTTCTTAGTGGATTACACTTAAAATACACCACCGTTTGGTCATATGATAGTGGTCCAATTGCTTAATTAGTCTTTTGGTTAATTAAAAATCTATAGCGATAAATATTTATAATTTTTACAATTTAGTCCTTGTACCTTAATTAACTATACATTTGACAAAATTGAGGGACCAAATTTTAATTAACTTTATACTAACATCATAAGTATTAAATAATAATATTTACAGACTCGAATATCGGAAATGAGATTCTAAAACCATCATTTCCAATACCACTGAAAAAAATATTGTTACACTTTATTACCTCCATCAGTTATATATCTATACTATTAATAAAACCCTGATTGAGTTGGTATCACCCTCAACTAGATCTAACTTGGTTAGGAAATTATGAGAATGCTCTTCTGTAATTAAAATAAGTCTTTTCACTTTAAAAAAACTAATAAAAATATGCATATAATGAGACCCAAGTCAATTGCATTAGTAAAAATTTTAAATTACCACTCAACTAAATCTTAGTTTTAATATTCTAATACATTTTTAATTTTATTATGCACGCTTTATTACCTCCATCAGTTGTATATAAATTATAAGTTTCATTATTTATTGTATGTTATTTTTTTAAACACACATTTTTATTCTTATTTTGTGGTTTTACACTCATAGGATTTCTAATGTAATTGAAATCAAAAGGAAAATTGATTTTTTGAGCCTATATAATTTTATTTTATTGAAATTTGGGCCAATATAATTTGAGGTTATTTGATTTGTTGACCTAAATAGCTTTTAGTAATTCGTATGAACATGTGTTTTTTATTTGCTTTTATTCTTTAATAATTTTAGTAATATATATATATATTTATAAATTCTTCACGAGTGTTATAACGATGGACGAAGATGAAGTAATTCATATGATTTTGTTTAAGGCTACTAGAGTTTGAAAAAACACATTAGCGCATGCCTTCTTTTCCTCCACAGATTATTTCCAACTATGGTATGATTGCTTATTACTTATGTCCAATTTGTTTAAGACATTAGTCACTTCCTCTTTTAAAACAATTTCTCTGTTTTGGAATGAAATTGACATCGTTTAATCTTTCAAAACGATATAAGTGGCATTGGTAAAGAAAGGACACATCAAAAGCATTACATGAGACTGATCGACAATACAATCTTATTACAAGTAGCGCAGTTTTGGGTAACTTTTATTTCCTTATTCAAGGAAATTTTGTCCAAGGAGTAAAGGTTTACCCAAAAAGTGCTGCGAATCCCATCTTCCATGACTGGTTGCTGAGACTATACCCTCCATCGACTGGCAAGTTGACACCACTGATAAATTTAGCCTCATCGCTTGCCAAATACAGCGCTGCATGTGCAAAATCTTCAGGCTCCAAAACGGTGCCTTTCAACACTGCTGAAGTCGCAATCATCTCCTCTCCCTTCTTCTTATCGAACATCCCCAGTGTTGTTAGGAACAATGGGGTCACAGTTGCGTGAGGTGAAATGCAATTAACTCTAATTCCATGCTCACCTAACTCCACAGCCAAGCTCTTCGTCAACCCTACGACGCCATGCTTCGATGCCTTGTATGCATGGGGCAGACCGATGCTGATTTTTGAAGAAATACTCGATGAGAAGAGAATGCAACCTTTCTTGGCCGGAACCATGACCTTGGCTGCATACTTGGCTCCCAAGAAACCACCCAAGACATTGATATCGAACACTCTCTTGAAGTTGTCAGTGCTGGCGTCTGTCACTCTGACTTCACCGTCACCAATGAGGCCTGCATTGTTGAACATGATATCGAGTTTTCCATACTTGGATACCGCTAAGTTTACGGCATTTTCGACATCGGATTCACATGTTACATCACAGTGGACATAGCTGATGTTTTCAGTTCCAAGCTCTTGGCAAATGGAGTGGCCCAATTCGTCTTGAATATCAGCAATGAGAACCTTGGCTCCTTGTTTAACAAATAGCCTAGCTGAACACTCTCCTAGGCCACTGGCACCACCAGTTATCAGTGCCACCTTACCATCTAGCCTGTATCAAACAAAGCATAAACAAGGTTTAGATACTATTCTATAGGTGAAAGTACTTGTAAGGTACTTTATTAAGCGACTATATATATCAAATTAGTACTTTTATTATTAAATAGATCAATTTAATCCATGTGTTATTGTTTGATTCTTTTTTATAATAAAGAAGCTAATTTGATTCATTTAATATAGTGGGATTAATTTGATCTACTCTCTATAATAAGACTTACATATTAAGGTTTTTATTTTATTTTAATTTGACAAAAATACAATATTAATTTTTTTTGGTGAATTACAGTAATAGGGCAAAGCCCGACGATTAGCATAACTTGAACTCAAGTCACACCTAGGGTGATGAACACCCTTGACTATCATACCATCACATAGGATTCATACAATATTGATTTTAATGTTTTCTATTGAATTCATTTAGATCTGTCAATTTTGACCCTAACCTAAAAGTTTTTTTTGAATAACTCCACTAAATCAAATTTGTTCATAAAAAGTCAACATCGTACAGAACAAAAATTACCTTGAATGAAAGTTATTCAAACATGAAACGACTCAAAATTGAAATGGTATGAATAATTAACCCGACATGATTTAAACCCGTGATGATTGTATTAACAAACCCGAAATAACCCAAAAATTTAAAAATTAAATCATTGACATAATCCAAAATTAACCTGAGTTGCGGAATTGAAATATCTAAAAATATGAATTTGTGGAATCGTAGAATTTAGTTACCTCTTGATCATTGAAGACTCGGAACTCATTATAGTTGTGAAGAAAATAGACCCTCCCCTCTTCGCTTTCTCTTTTGATTGCAATGCTTGGGATGCTATTGTGGCTCTACTTGGTTGTTCTCCTGGTCTTTATATAAACTTTAAGGAGTGTAACAATGTTTCGAAAATTCAACAATGGCGTCGTCCTTCTTTGGATGCTTTCATTATTATAAAATAATATATCTTATAGAATATGCAGTATAAACAATTATGTTGCGTCCAAAACATTCAACTCCCCATTTTTAACATTTAAAATAATCGTCAACAAAAACAACAATATTCATCACTTTTGCTTTGACTTATAATAAATCTGGACGTAACACCACAAGCAGTGAAAAATACAACCTAGTACATTTTATACCATTTCTGTTACTATCAATATATAATTTCAAATCCATATATAATAAGTCTTTCTTATTATTATTAACCAAAAAATTACAATTATTCAACTACTTGAATAAGCCAGATTTTATAATGGACACAAATTCAATAACAAATAATATAAGATCAAAATCAAATGATATATATTCATTTCATAAAGAAAATAAATAAATATTTTTATTTTACATGTACTTAAGAAACTCACTTCATCAAATAATAATTTTATTTTTATTTCACAAATGCATAAATAATTTTTCCTTGATAATAGGCAGTTTTTTTTTAATTATATGATTATGATGAGGCTTTCTTTTATCTAAAAAAGAACTACTTAATCATAATATAATATACATAATTTTTTTAGGAATAAATCAATGCTTTCATTTTTTTTATAATCATAATTGTATCAGTCCAATTTTGCCCGGCCTAACCTAAAGTAAACCAAAAAAAACAAAAAAAAAGAATAAATAAAAAACAAAGTCCATTATATTAAAACTAAACCAAAAGGGTAGTAGCAACCCCGTTGACTTCCACTGCCCCTGCAAGAAACACAAAAAAGGAAAAGAAGTAGAAACAAGCAATCGAAAAAAACATATATTGTATTATTATTTTAGTTATAAGAACCGATCTTTGTAAACGAAAAGGAAGGGAATAGATTGAAAAAAAATGAAATCGAAATATAAAAAATCAGAATAATCGGAATAAAAATACCACAAAATTCAAAAAGGTAACATTTTTATTGTTTATTATTGTTATTTTTTTTTGCTTTTTTCTCTTTTCGAAACAAAAAATAGAAAAAGGAGAAACCTTACCTGTTTTGCGCCTCGTCGGAGAAAGTATAAATCGAAAGGTTTCTCTTCTTTTCTGGGATTTTGGCTAAGTTTTTGGAGATTTTGACTCCAAATCGGAGATCTGTGCGAAAAAAAGGATTCTGGAGAACTTTTTTTTGGCGATTTTCGGCCACCATAGGCGACGGTCTTCATCGCCGGTGACCAGCGGCCACGACGGAGATTTGTCGGCCAGTGGCCGGAGTTGAAGCCACTTCAGAGAAAAAAAGGAGAATGAAGTTTTTTTTTAAAGAACAGGCTAAAATGATTTTTTTTTTCAAAATTTTAACTTGTATAGACATATCAAAATGACGTTGTTTTTGTTTGGCTTTAGAAACCCCAAAACGACGTCGTTTTAAACTCAACCCAAAAACCGACCTGCTTTCCCCTATATTCACGTGTTTTTGAAGGGAGGAAATATTTGTAGCTCTGGTCCTTTCGTTTTTCATCCTTTTAATTTAGTCCTGCTCATTTTATTTTTTTAAATTTTTGCCCTATAATTTAAATTCCTATGCGATTTAGTCCTCTGACCCACTGTTAACCCCTTGAGGAGTGACACATGTCAATATGATGGGGATAATTTCCATTTGACCCCCTAAAGTTTTCCATCTTATTTTAATTTAATCCTTTAAGTTCCATTTCTTTATAATTTAGGCTTTTAGTTTTGTTATATTTTTAATTTAGTCCTTTATTCCCCTTTCCTTTATTTTTTTCTTGCAATTTGTGCTTTAAGTTTTGTTTGAATTTTAATTTAATCCTCAATTCATTTAATTAAGTCCATATATTTATTTTTTTCATTTTTTTACCGTCTGATTTTTTGACTATTTTATTTTGATCTTTACTTTTAATTATTGATATTATTAACATTATTAAGTAATTATTGTTGTTAATTAATATTAATTTTGTTAAAATTTGCTCAAAGAACCAATATTTTATGAACGTATTTCTATTATTATCATGCATTTTTATATTATTTCATTATTAGTATTATTAGATAATATTATTATTTGAATATTGTTTATTGTTTTTTTTATTTGTACTCATTATATTATTGTCATTTTGTTTTATTATTTATGTTATTTTACCATAATTTTCTCCATTATCGTACATTGTAAACAATTGCTACGTACATCCGTTTTTCGGCATAAGCGCATAAAAGAATAAAGACTAAGGCAATATTATTTATATTGAAAATTTGAGAAATTGTGCCCCTAACTTATGGGGTACGATTTTCTTCTCGAACCAAAATAATCGAACGCCCATTCTCTTTTTTGGAAGAAATAATAATTAAAATATATAAGATTTAGGCAATAATTTAAAAACGAGCATTCTTATTTTCGAGAATTCGAGACATCGTGCCCTATCTTATGGGGCATGATTTTCTTCCCGATTAACTCGAAATATGAAGGCATTTTTCATAAAATTTGATTTAATTAGCGATATTTTAATCAAATAACATCATGCAAAAACAAAAAGGGGATCGTATTGTAAATTTTGTTCTAATTGACAAGTCTCGATGTTAAGACATCAAATAATCAACTAGGTATCAATTTTGGGCGTTATGAGGGTGCTAATCCTTCCTCATGCGTAACCGACTCCCGAACTCATTTCCGAGTTTGTAGACCAAAAATCATCGTTTTAATAAATTTAACCTTTTATTAAAATGATCGAATTTCAAGGTGACCCGATCACACCTAAATAAAAAAGGATTGGTGATGACTCCATTTTCATTTTAAAAAATAAAGTTGATTTCAAAATGATTTTGACAATAATTATTCTCGATCTCTTTTATAATTTAAGCTTAATTATATTTGGACCGAGATGATATTTAAATAATAATTTTGAAATTGATAAACAATTAAATGTGCACATTATATAATTCTCTTTTAAAATAATGGTTTTCTCATTGAAAAACGTCAAAAGAACAACTAAATCTGAATTAAAGATTGAATTTTATATTCTAAAATATAACTTCAAAAGATCATATAAAAATTGAATTCAAAGTTGGCCTACTCTATTTTATCAAATGACGATAAAACGTAAGGCTTGACCGGTACCTACTCTTCGTCACCCTACCCCTCTTTTTGTCCCCTTTGATTCAAATAAAAGGTTAATATGTTATTTGGTATTTAAGTTTTCTTTTTAATGTTTAATTTAGTGTTTAATTTTTTTTCTAATTGGTACTTGATTTTGGTTTCAATGTTCATTTTGGTACTTGAGGTTTTTTAAATTGATACTTGATTTTTATTTTGTCTTGATTAAGCACATGAGTTTGGGTCCAATATTTAATTTGGTTCTAAGCTTTTATTTTTTTCCAATTAAGTATGTATGCTTTTTTACTAAAGCACAAGGATCAAACATTCATTGAACCACATGATGACATTTGGTTTGGGTATCAAATTGAATATTGGAGCCAAACTTTTGTTCCAAATTGGGACAAAAAAACCTTAGATGTCAAATTTAACAGTAAAACCAAACTCAAGTACCAAATGTTACATTAACCCTAAAATAAAATAAATTAAACAAGTTTATCAATTGACATACAAATTTGTTTAATTGCATTATAGTGAATTACGTGATGTGAATTTAATAATATAAATAATTTAACTAACTATTAAAATGATTATTTACTTATATTTAATTTTTAAAAAAAACTAAAGAGATGTTAAGAAACACTTTTTATAGATAGATAATTCAAGTATAAAACATTAGAGTAATTACTTTAAACTGCTATCTTTAAATTTATTCTACCTTAAGGGTCAGTTTAACATTATTTCTAAAAGGCACTTTTGGGACAACAAATACTTTTGAGATAAAAAAATATTGCTACATAAGATGCTTTTTGAGAGAATTTGGGCTTTTCAAATACACTTTTTTTGGCCAAATGCAGAAGTAGAAATTTTTAGCTTTTCTGCAACCAAAAACACTTTTGAATGTTGAATTACTTTTTCACCCTAATTAAAACACACAAACGTTAAGTTATTATTACTACAAACCAACCAAAATCACCTTTTCTCTGGTTCTTTCAACTTTTGTAGCAGTTCCTACTTTCCCTGTAATAGCCTACTTTTAGTGAAATCGAAATAGTGGTTTTAGGACCACAAATCCAAAGTCAAAAAATTTAGTTTAATATTATTTTATGGTCTATAGTATGATATAAATATCGTATAAAAATTTTGTTAAGAAATTTCACCGTTTACATGCCTAATTTGATAAAAGGGACTAAATTGTGTAAAGTGTAAAAGTTGAGTTCTAATAGTCAAAGGTATTAAATAGCTATAGAATTTTAAATTGAAGGTCCTTATATAGTAAATAAGCCATTAAAGTTCTTAGTGGATAAGTATGAATAGTCATTATTGGAAATTGAATGAAATATTAATGTTAATTTTGGAAATTAGTGATTAAAGTTATAATAAATAAAATAAAATAAAATAATCTATTCTCTTCATCTTCCACCAAAAGAAAGAAAGAAACCTCGCCATGGAAGCTTGAATTTGGACAAGCTTATTTTGCTCAATTAGGTATGTATTTTTGTCCCGTTTTTGATGATTTTTATGTTTTTGAGATTGTAGTAGCTTAATCTAGCTAGTTTGGGGATTAATTTGTAAAATTTTTAAAGTATTAGGGTTTTTTCCATTGATTAATATGCTTGAATTTTGAAGTTTGATGATAGAAAATGAATGGTTGCTGTTAGATAAACAACTTTTGTAAAGAGAATTTTGATGGAATTATCAATACGGGATTAAAGTGAAAAAGATGATAAATTTATGGTAAAATTTGTGAACTTTGTGAAATATATGGGCTGCTATTAATATGTATAAAATCAGCTAGGCTTGAGTAAGGATTAAATTGTATGAATTTCATTTTTTGAGCCTAGGGACTAAATTACAAAAGAATTAAAAGTGTAGGGTAAAATGATAATTTTTCCAAAATTCCATGTTGGATTAAATTGAATGAGAATTATAATGAAATGAATTAAATTCATTCGTATAGATCCTGTCGGACCTCATACAGATTTAGATCGAGGCAAAGACAAAATATTGGATTAGTTGCCTTCGTGTTTACATACACTTGTCGAGGTAAGTTCATGTAATTAAATTGAGTATTTGTATGTTTTAATTGAATCATATGTATGTGATTTGTATAATTTCCATGTATAAATACCGATTGCATATCTGATAATTACCGAGTCCCGTTTGAACCTTAGAAATTTGCAAGATACAAATGACATGTTATTAGGGTTACCGATTTGGTTTCGGTCCTACATGTGTTGTGGACACACCACAGCTCGTATGAGCTTCTCAATTTACAACTCATATAAGCTTCCCTATATACAGCTCATATGAGCTTCCTGATTTGTAGCTCGTATGAGCTTTCTGATTCACAGCTCATGAGAGCATATTGATTCATAGCTCGTATGAGCATACATGAATATGAATTGACGGATTACAGTTCAGTAGGCATCGTATGTACTATCTGTGTATCCAACGATATTTTAAATGGTTCAACGGGCACAGTTCTGTTACTAGATTATATGAGTTCCATATGAACTGGTGTTTACATGAAATACATGAAATATGATTATTTGATGAATTCAACCATGTGTGTTGGATCTTATATGTGATTTTCATGGCTAATATGTTGGTGATCATGTGTTTAGGATTTTGGCCAAATTGGTTGAGATATGCTATGTTTACTTACCTATTCTATGGATATATGGTAAGTTAAATTTCGTATTATATGAACTTACTAAGCTTAAATGCTTACTCTGTGTTCTTTTCCATGTTTTATAGTAATTTCAAAGCTCGTTTGGGTTGGAAGCTGGTCGGAGCTATTTCACACTATCCATTGACCTTTTTGGTACTTTCAGTAAATTAATTCCAATTATAATGGTAGGTATAGGTTAATTTAGCCAATGTTGGCATATAATTGTTTTGTTGAGATTAGCCACTTGTATGGCTTGTATTTGGTAAATTTTGATGTATATATATGTGTGGCCTGACCATATTTGATGTGTGTTTAATACGATAGAATGATGACAAATAAAATGTGGTTTGAATATGCATATATGTATTTGGTCATTTAGGTAAGTTTGGATACTTGGTTGACATGTTTTAAGTTGTCATTTGATGTGCCTAAGGGCATATTGGTTGTATGCGGTGATAATACATGTTTAAGACTTGATTTTTAGTTTGTTTTGAATGCCTTGTTATGGTTTGTTGATGTGCAATATGTTGAGTTTAGATTGATGTCAAATTGGGTGACAAATGTGGCTTGAAAAAAAGACTATTTTATCCACACGAGCAAATACATGGGGGTGTGTCTCAGCCGTGTGTGATACACGGCCAGGTGACATGGCCGTGTGACCCTTGTATCTTTTAAATTGTGCAAGTCAGTATGCTCACACGGCTTAGCACACAGGCGTGTGGCTTGGCTGTATGACCCAATTCAAAGAGTTACACGAGCACGGACACAGCTTGAGACACGAACGTGTGTCCCTATTTTGAATGCCCACACGGCCTAAGACACGGGCGTGTCTCTTGGCCGTATGACCCCTGCAGCTTTGAAAAATTTTAATGTCTTTTGAAAAATTCTTTGAGTACCCGATTTCATCTCGACTTATTTTTAATGCATATTTTGGGCCTCGAGGGCTCATATAAGGGACAATATGTTTGATTTTGATTGGTTTCTAACATGAATATTATATGATGTGAAATGTTTAAAATTTTTTTCTATTTGTTCTCTAAACTCCGGTAGTGCTCCGTAACTGTTCCGGCGATAGATATGGGTTAGGGGTGTTACCTTTTTTTGTATCAAAGCTATGGTTTAGTCGATTATCAGACTAACATAGCATATACGAGTCTAGCTATACATGCCATTATATAACCTGTGATAGTGTGATATCTCTTGACCGTTTTAAAACATGTTTTCATATAGCAATGACATCCAACTGAGCTGATTCCGATGAAGTAGAAAGCAATGTTCAAGCCTCCGTTCAAGGAGTAGCTTCGAGTGGTACGACGGCCGTATTGAGGGCCAATGAAGCTTTCTTCTAGATGATGAATGAATGGTTCACCGAGTTTGTACAGATGAACCCGATTGCTTAACAACCTCTAACCCCTCCTGTTTCTCAATCGGTTCCCATTATTCCTCAAAGTACAGAACCTATCAGAGTTGGTAAGCCTCCTGTTGATAAGATCTGTAAGTACGGTGCTGAGAAATTTCAAGCTACTGTCGAGGATGATCTTGAAAGAGCTAAGTTTTTGTTAGAAAATACTATCAGAGTTCTTGATGAATTATCTTATTCACAGGCTGAATGTCTTAAGTGTGCGGTATCTCTATTAAAAGATTCAGCTTATTAGTGGTGGAATATGTTGATTTTGTTTGTGCCAAGAGATTGGGTCACTTAGGAATTCTTTCAAACCGAGTTAAGAAAGAAATACATCGGCCAGAGGTTTCACGACCAGAAATGTAAATAATTTTTGGAGCTTAAACAAGGCTGTATGACAGTGTCCGAATATGAACGAAAATTTGTTCGATTGAGCAAATATGTCGAGAATGTATTCCGACTAAAACTGCAATGTATAAGCAGTTTGAAGATGGCTTAAATGAAGATAAAAAACTAGTAGTCGGGATCCTCGAGTTGAAAGAATTTGTTGTACTAGTTTATCGGACATATAAAGCTAAAAAGCTGAGCAAAGAGAAAAGACATGCTGAAATTGAAGCCAGAGACTCGAGAAAGAGATTGACGGGAAAGTCATAACAGTCAACATCGAAGAAATCTAAAGAACAACACTATCGTTCTATTACTTCTACGGGATAATCCAGTAGAGACAGAGGTACCTGACGCTCCAGTCCTAAATCTCAGGCTACATCTGTAGAGAGTGTAGGTAGTGCTAAAAACACCGGACCCAAGTGCAAGCATTGTAACAAGTTACATTTTGGTAAGTGTCAAATGAAAAGTGGAGCTTGTTTTAGACGTGGTTCCTTTTATCACTATCTTAGAGATTGCCTGGAGAAATTTGAAAAAGATAATATTCAATCTTTGAGGCCGAGCAACATAGTTGCGAGAGGTAGACCACCTCGTAATCCTGGAAATGTTAGTGGTAGTCGTGGTGTGATAAAAGACTCTATTGCAAGATCCGATGTACAAACACCAGCTAGGGCTTATGCTATTCATGCGAGCGAAGATGCTTCTACGCCAGATGTTATTCTGGTACTTTCTCTCTTATTGATACTGATGTAACTACTTTAATTGATCTCGGATCGACTCATTCATATGTTTGCACAAAATTAGTGTCTAGTAAAAATTTACCTGTTGAGTCCACTGAATTTATGGTTAAAGTATCAAACCCTTTAGGCCAATATGTGTTAGTTGATAAGGTTTGTAAGAACAGTTCGTTAATGATTCAGGGTTACTATTTTAGGACTAATTTTGTGTTATTATTGTTTGATGAATTTGATATAGTATTGGGCATGAATTAGCTAACTCTACATGATACTGTGGTAAATTGTAGACTAAAGCATATCATATTGAAATGTCAGAATGGCGAGATACTTCATATTGAATAAGATAAATTGAATGGGTTACCTATTGTGATATCAGATATATCAACACAGAAATATGTGAGAAAAGGTTGTAATGCTTACCTTGCTTATGTATTGGATACTAAAGTGTCTTAGTCGAAGTTTGAATCAGTACCAGTGGTTTGCGAGTGTCCTGATGTGTTTCCAGAGGAGTTCCTAGATTACCACTTGTCAGAGAAGTTGAATTTGCTATAGAACTTGTACCGGGAACAACACCAATATCAGTAGCACCGTATAGAATGACACCTTCTAAGTTAAAAGAGTTGAAAGTACAGTTGCAAGAGTTGACTGATAGATGTTTTGCTCAACCTAGTTTTTCATCTTGGGGTGCACCGGTTCTGTTTGTTAAGAAAAAGGACGGATCGATGAGATTATGCATTGACTACCGTCAGCTCAACAAAGTTACAATCAAGAATAAATATCCACTGCCTTGCTTTGATGATTTATTTGATCAGTTGAAAGATGCCACAGTGTTCTCGAAGATTGATCTTCATTTTGGCTATTATCAGTTACGAGTGAAAGATTTGGATGTGCCAAAAACAACATTCAGAACTAGGTGCAGACATTATAAATTTCTTGTGATACCGTTTGGTTTAACTAACGCACCTGCTGTGTTTATGGATTTGATAAATAGAATTTTCAGACCATATTTAGATAAATTTGTTATGGTATTTATTGATGATATTCTGATATATTCCCAAGATGAGACTGAAGATGCCAAGCATTTGAGAATTATTCTGTAAACTTTGCGAGATAAACAATTGTTTGCTAATTTTAGCAAATGTGAGTTTTGGCTTTGGGAAGTTGGTTTTCTAGTACACATAGTATCGACTGAAGGCAACAGAGTTGATCCGAATAAAATTTCAACAAATGTTAACTGAAAACCACCGAGAAATGTATATGAAGTCAAAAGTTTTCTAGGATTAGCTGGTTATTACCGGAGATTTGTAAAAAGGTTTTCAATGATAGCTACACCGATGACACGGCTAATATAGAAAGATGTGAAGTTTGAATGGTTTGATAAATGTCAGTAAAGTTTTAACCAGTTGAAAGCCTTGTTGACCGAAGCACCAGTTGTGGTTCAGCCTAAATCGAGTAAGGAATTTGTGATTTTCAGTGATGCGTCATTGAACATATTATGTTGTGTTTTGATGCGAGAAGGTAAAGTAATAGCTTATGCTTTCAGACAGTTAAAGCCACATGAAAAGAACTATCCGACACATGACTTAGAGTTGGCAGCAATTATTTTTGCATTGAAAATTTGTTGACACCATTTGTGCAATGAAAAATGTCATATATTTACCGATCACAAGAGTTTAAAGTATCTGATGTCGCAGAAAGATTTGAATCTGAGACAGCGTAGATGGCTAGAACTATTGAAAGATTATGAGTTAGTTATTGATTATCATCCAGGAAAAGCAAACGTAGTTGTTGATGCTTTGAGTAGGAAATCCTTGTTTGTTTTGTGAGCAAAGAATACTTGATTGTTACTATATGATGATGACTCGATTTTAGCTGAGTTAAAAGCTAAACCAACGTTCTTACAACAGATTTGTGAAGCTCAGAAATGTGATAGTGAGATGTTAGCTAAATGAGTACAATGTGAGTCGACTTCTGATTCATGATTTCAGATAGGACCCGATGATTGTTTGTTATTCAAAGGTAGAGTTTGTGTACCGAAGAATCCAAAGTTTATACAAAAAAATTTGCATGAAGCTCATAGTGGTAGCTTGTCTGTTAATCCGGGGAGTAATAAAATGTATAATGATTTGAAACAAATGTACTGGTGGCCGAAAATGAAATGTGATATTTCAGATTTTGTATCTAGATGTTTAATATGTCAGCAAGTTAAAGCTAAACATCAAGTACCTTCAGGACTATTACAGCCAGTTATGATACCAGAGTGGAAATGAGATAGAGTTACTATGGATTTTGTATCGGGGTTACCCCTATCTCCGAAAAAGAAAGATGCCATTTGGGTTATCATCGATCGTTTGACAAAGTTAAAACATTTTATTCCGGTACGTATGAATTTCTCACTTGATAGATTAGTTGAGTTATATGTTTCGGAGATTGTTAGACTACACAGAGTACCAGTCTCTATTATTTCAGATAGAGATCCACGGTTCACATTGCAATTCTGGAAAAAGTTACAAGAAGCTCTGGGTACGTGATTACATTTTAGCTCCGTATTTCACCCTCAGACTGATGGTCAGTCCGAGCATGTGATTCAGATTCTTGAAGATATACTTCGGTGTTGTGTTTTAGAGTTTGAAGACAATTGGGAGAAATATTTGTTGTTAGTCGAATTTGCATAAAATGATAGTTTTCAGTCGAGCATAAAGATGGAACCGTATATGGCTCTGTGTGGTCACAAATGTCGAACTCTGTTATATTGGACTGAACTCAGTGAGAAAAAATACACAGGGTTAATTTGATTCGCGAGACTAAGGAAAAAGTGAAAGTAATCTGAGATAGCTTAAAAGCAACTTCAGATCGTTAGAAATCTTATGCGGATCTTAAACATAAAGATATAGAGTTTCAAGTCAGCGATGGAGTATTTTTGAAAGTATCGCCTTAGAAGAAAATTCTTCGGTTCGGTCGTAAAGGAAAATTGAGTCCGCGATTTACCAGGCCGTATGAAATTATTGAGAGAATCAAACTTGTTGCGTACCAGTTAGCTTTATCGCCAGAACTTGAAAGAATCCATAATGTCTTCCACGCGTCTATCTTACGAAGGTATCGATCCAGCCCCTTACATATTATTTATCTGACGGATGTCGAAATTTAGCCTGATATGACAAACAATGAAGAACCGATTAGAATTCTGGCACGAGAGGTGAAAGAATTGAGATATAAAAATGTAGCTTTAGTAAAAGTTCTGTGGTAGCAACAGGAAATAGAAGAAGCTACCTGGGAACCCAAGGAAACTATGAGAAAGCAATATCTGAACCTCTTTACTGGTAAAATTTTTGGGGACGAAAATTCCTTTAGGGGGAGAGTTATAACAACTCGTTTTCAGTAAAATCAGAATAGTGGTTTTGGGACCACAAATCTGAAGTCAAAAAAATTAGTTTAATATTATTTTATGGTCTACAATATGATAGAAATATCGCATAAAAATTTTGTTAGGAAATTTTACTGTTTACATGCCTAATTTCATAAAAGGGACTAAATTGCGTAAAGTGCAAAATTTGAGTTCTAATAGTTAAATGTATTAAATAGCTATAGAATTTTAAATTGGAGGTCCTTGTATAGTAAATAGGCCATTAAAGTGCTTAGTGGATAAGTATGGATAGTCATTATTGGAAATTGAATGAAATATTAAGGTTAATTTTGGAAATTAGTCATTAAAGTTATAATAAATAAAATAAAATAATCTATTCTCATCATCTTCTACCAAAAAAAAGAAAGAGGAAGAAACCTAGCCATGGAAGCTTGAATTTGGACAAGCTTATTTTGCTCAATTAGATATGTATTTTTGTCCCCCCTTTTTATGATTTTTATATTTCAGAGATTGTAGTAGATTAATCTAGCTAGTTCGGGGATTAATTTGCAAAAAATTTAAAGTATTAGGTTTTTTTCCATTGATGAATATGCTTGAATTTTGAAGTTTGATGGTAGAAAATGAATGATTGTTGTTAGATAAACAACTTTTGTAAAGAGAATTTCGATGGAATTATCAATTAGGGATTAAATTGAAAAAGATGATAAATTTATGGTAAATTTTGTGAATTTTGTGAAATATATGGGCTGCTATTAATATGTATAAAATAGGTTAGGCTTGAGGAAGGATTAAATTGTATGGATTTCATTTTTCGAGCCTAGGGACTAAATTACAAAAAAATTAAAAGTGTAGGGCAAAATGGTAATTTTACCAAAATTCCACGTTGGATTAAATTGAATGAGAATTATATTGAAATGAATTAAATTCATTCGTATAGATCCTGTCAGACCTCGTACAAAGTTAGATCGAGGCAAAGAGAGAATACCGGAGGAGTTTTGACTACATCTATTTATAGGTTCAACAAAACCTAATTCTAATCAATGTCAAATATATTATACTAATAAATGCTAAATATATTATACTAATAAGTACTAAATCTACTAGATAGAAAACATATTTTGTTTAACTTGACTTGCAAGCAATCTCTTAGAATTTGGGTCATACAACTCTAACAATCTCCACATTGACATGAATTTTCAACAAACAAGTTCTTCACCATGAACTCTCAATGAACAAGTTCTGTAACACCTCAAACTCGGCCTAGACGTTATGGCCGACTCTGGAAATGTTACGTAAAATAGTTATAAATTTGACTTTTGCTTTTTGAAAAACGTCGCGAGCCTTTGCTATTTAAAAGCCCGTTTTATTTGAAAACATGTTGTCATACTTAATAGTTAAAACCGTTAATTGTTTACATTTTCTAAATAAATCGAATAATTTGAAGTGGAAGTTATTAAGACGTTATATTTTGGAAAATCAAGTTTGTTTTCTTAAAAACAGTTGATCGCAAAAACATAGCCATTTTTCGAAAAATCGTTTTATCGAATGTCATGCCAAAACCCAAAATAAAGTCCAAATTCAAAAATAACCCCAAATGTCCAAAGAGTTCAAAATTTACAAAACTCTCAAACCAAAAATTTTAAATAAGTCTAGTTTAAGTAAAATTAAGTTTAAGGTGGAATGAATACAACCAAGCTCCCGTTGCACCGAGCCGCCTAAGTCTAAGGGTTACCTAAAATTATAAGACAAACAGGGAGTGAGTTTTTATAACTTAGTGTGTAACCCGTAAGGAAATAGAGTTTCAGATTTAATCACATGATAGAATAGATACAAGTCATAGCCATTTTTCAAAAAAATCATTTTATCGAATGTCATGCCAAAACCCAAAATAAAGTCCAAATCCAAAAATAACCCCAAATGTCCAAAGAGTCCAAAATTTACAAAGCTCTCAAGCCAAAAATTTTAAATAAGTTTAGTTTAAGTAAAATTAAGTTTAAGGTGGAATGAATACAATTGAGCTCCGGTCGCACTGACCCGCCTAAGTCTGAGGGTTACCTAAAATTATAAGACAAATAGAGAGTGAGTTTTTATAACTTAGTGTGTAACACCTTAACCCATACCCGTCGTCGGATTAGGGTTACAAATCATTTCAAAACGTACTAGAATTTTAAACAATCATTACAACTCTTTAACACCAAAATAAAATAAAAACAAAAATATAAAAGTTTATTTTTATAACATGACCGAAAATAATTATTTTATTATCAATACATCATGAGCCAAGTACTAAGGTTACTAATGAGCATTTAAAATCACAACCAAATTATATAAGGTTAACATGGGCTTATTCGGTCATCACTTATGAATTAATTGACTCCTTTACAAATTTGTATAATGATATGACTAAATCTATTTTACTTAAGTAATATGATCAAATATGCTATTTAACCAAGTCATGATTTAACAACTTTAATAGTTCATATAATTAAAACACAAACATATAATATAATAGCTGAATTTATCGACTACTTAAAGGGGACGAATATACATGTAAATATATATATGATATAAGTCTTCTATTACCAACCGAATTTCTTAATTAGTGACTTAATAATTTCTAACTCATTGTTAATCAAACTAAGGTCATTTAAAAAAAAAACAAGTTCAACATGCACATAATCAATTATTCATGCCATTGTCGAATGTATATAATTAACTATTTCATTATAATTATTTTAATCACAAACTTTAAAACTAAACATATCTTTTTACCTATATACCAAAACCAAACATGTGTACCATATAAAAAAATATTCACACTATATAAATAATGCACACTTAAAGCAAGTAATCCATGCATCCACATTCAACTTAATATAATCATAATTACTTATACTCAATATTTAGCTTATCTCACAACCAAGACTAATCATAACCCAATACATATATCACTTATACATATGTGCCAATTACTTAATCTAATAATACTCAACTTATCATTATTTGTTATAATACATTTATCAAACATACTTACACCATATGTTTTACTGCCGAAACTCATAAACAAGGCATCACAGAATGCATCTATATATATATTACCTTATAAGTATTGTCCATTTAGAATTAAATGATGTTTAAAAAATACTTAAGCCATAATTCAACAAAAACCAAACATAGACGAGAAAATTAAGCCATTATATATATATATAGATCATTCACTCAAATATAATTATAAGTCATTAAACAAATATCAAATTTATAATTATCGGAAATCCCATTATTCTAACAAACATATACACATACTATCATTTAAAAACCAACTCCCAATAATTAAACATATCATTTTCAATTTCATGTCCAACCACAAATCCCAAATCAATACACACTTGACCATATAAACCTTCCTTTATTCAATCAACTTTACTACTAATCCAAACAAACCACATATAACATTCACATATATAATTTTATCCATAAAACACTAAACCATAATCAAAATATGCCTAAACCATAATTCACTCAAAGCCTAACATAACAAGCTAATTAAGCCATTTCCGCATGGCTTTAATATATACACATTAAAAGTAAACAACTTCTAATCTAGTCTATACATGCCATAGTCCCAAAATAAATTTCAACTTATAGAATACCGTAATTAGTCAATAGTGTGATAGGCTTTACTGACGATCCCCGAGCTCGTAACGACTTCAAAATCTATAAGACAAAGATAAACAAATACAAACACACACAGTAAGCTATTTAAAGCTTAGTAAGTCAACAACATAAGAAATATTTTAACTAGTAAAGATTAAAGGCACATAATTTATTACACAAGAATATTATATATTACATAACCACACTTTAATCACATATATAATTTATACAACCGATTGTGTCCTTGTATAAATGCTTATAAAGCTTTTACCTTTAACAACATAATTATCAACCAAAATCCGAATTACATCTATACATACCAACATAATAATTCAAAACTTATATTCACATAAGATATATAATTCCAAATAAATAACTTACCTTATTTCCATATATTTCTTTAACTAATACATACCTGTATATATATTTCAATTACATAACCGTCTTCGTTTAACATTGCCTATTGAATCGATTGAAATTAAATAGGATACATGAATAGTCAAAAGGTTCGTACAATGCCAATGTCCCAGACGTGGTCTTACATGTAATCATACATCGATGCCGCTGTCCCAGACAGGGTCTTACACGAAAACACAAGTCGATGCCAATTTCCCAAACGTGGTCTTACACGAAATCACTTATCAGAAAATCCCATTTATTTCTAGGGTTCGTATGGGCTTACAGACATTAATTATTAATTGAATCGAACTCAAATAACTTACCTATTTCAACAAATATAATCGGCTAAGACTATTAATACATTTAATAATTCCATTTATCACCTATCTACTATATACTAATGAATTTAACAAAATTTAAATGCTTATCGACTTACCTCAGATGTCGACGGACACAATCAACTACTCAATTACTTTCTACTTCCCTCGATCGAATTCCGTTTTCTTCGTTTCTTGATCTAAATATATTCAAATTTAACCCTTTTATTTATCAAATCATTCAATTTAGTCCAAAAATACATAAATGGGAAAATTACCATTTTGCCCCTAATATTTTACACTTTTTGCAATTTAGTCTTTATTGCATAAAACACAAAATACACAAAATTCACACATACTATGCTTAGGCTAAATATCACCCTAGTCCATAAAAATCCATATATTTCATTTATTTTACATTTTAGTCCCTCAAAAATTTATTTTCACAATTTAGCCCTATTTACTCAAATTCACCAAAAATTTAAAGACAAAACATGTTAATCTAACACATATATATATTTCATATTTCATCAACTAATATCACAAAACTCAAGCATTCATCAATGACACATTTCAAAATCATCAACAATTCACAAAATTAAGACATGGGTTTTGAAGCATTCAAAGCAACGATCTCAAAAACATAAAAATCATCAAAAACCGAACAAAATCCGTACCTTAATCAAGCTTGCAAGTGCCGAAATTATCAAAGCTTAAAAACCTTTCTATTCCATTCCTAGTTTCGGTAAAAAAGATGGAGAAAATATGGCTTATTTTTGTTATATTAATCATATAATTACATTAATTATTATTTTACTTTAATAACCTTTATTTAATAATATAAATAACATATATAATAAGGACATATTAGTCCTTTTCCACCCACTATATGCATATTGGCATTATTGCCTTATAAATCCCTCATTTTACAAAAACAACAACAGTTAAGTACTTTAAAATGTAACCCCTAAATTTTTATTTTACGCGATTAAGCCATTTTCTCAAATTAAGCACACAAACAATAAAATTATTTCACGAAACTTTCACACATATAATTTCACACATAATTAACACAAAAAATAATATTAAAATATTTTTCGAACTCAGATATGTGGTCCCAAAACCATTATGTCCAATTAGGGTCGAAATCGAGCTATTACATACATCTTATACAAAATCAGAATCATGTTAGAGTAGTACAGATGCAGACATATATAATCCTACCCCCATCCTCTACACACCAGCTCCGACAATCCCAACACACCATGTGGGGTATAAAACACCCACCCAGCCCTACACACCACTTAGTATCCTTACGACACTTTTCAGAATAATCGCAGTGGTACTGCCAGTATAATGGTGAGATATCGCCTCACACAAAACACTTCCTCCACATAATTTATGTCCCACCCCATAATCAGAGGCAAACAGAGTTAACAGATACCAGAACTTACATCTCATACATGCTCCTTTAATAGACATAGACATGCTTTATACATAATAGATCATACATATTATACACGTCATTACGTCAAATTCATACTAATAGATTAATAGATTTCGTGGTCTATAGCATATATAATCACATATCGACCCCATGGGAGGCTTACAGTCGATCGGGATGACGTGTACGACCCTAGGGAAAATTTTTAAAATTTGGGCCTACACGCCTATATGGCCAACATGGCCCAAATTGCCTTGCCCGTGTGGCCCACATAACTTGGCACACGCCCACACATACTCGTGTGGCCTACACAGCCCAAAATGGCCTAGACCGTGTGTTACACACGGCCTCACACACTGCCTGTCACACGGTCGTGTGTTGCGCATGACCTAGCACATAGCTATGTGGTGTCGACAGACCCAAATTTTGGCTTTCGCCGTTCCCTATTTTTTAGGTTTGTCATTACACACCTGGGCAAAATTCGATGTAGGATCAACAATCGAGTATTTTGGTACCTAGATTGACAATTCATACGAGTTATTAACCAAAATCTTATCAACCCAAATAGAAAATTCATCAGAGTAACACTAATCGAAACTCTACTCAACCATTAACAACCCCCAAAATGATATGAAATACTTACCTTTGAATGTAAACAACACCCACACAACTCCTAATTCGTTGGTAGATTGTTTGTTTCATGAAATTCACCTAAAACCAATCAATCGGTTAACATCGATACAAATTACCCACCACACCTCAACATAATCGAAAACCAAGAAAGAAAATTCCATAACACAAGAGAAGGAGGTGAAACTTACACCAATCAAGTTGCAAACTATACAATCGACCACCTCTACTAAATTGACATAGCAAGAATAGTGAAAGTAAGGCACTAAAGACCCAGAAATAAAAAAGGAACTATTTGATACCTTCTTTCAAGAACTCACGTAAAGAAAAGAAAAAGGAAAATATTATTATGGGGAAATAGAAAGAAAACGTGAGGAAAGATGAGGGATTTTTGGGTATATCATCTGTTTTTCAAATAAAAAAAATAAAAAATAAAAATAAAAATATAATTTTAACCAACCACTAACCCCCTTCTTTATCCAACCACCTCCTAGAGTCTAATTCAAACCCAACTTCCACTACAACCAGTTCACAAGGCTATTAAAAAAATTAAATAAAATAACCCAAATTGCTCCAACCAAGACTCGAATAGATGACCTCCAACCTCCCATCAATGCAATAAACCATTGAAATAAGCTCCTAATAATGAAGAAAAATAACGAATCAAAATTTAAGACTTTTGGGATGTTACAAGTTCTCCACCTCTTCTATCAAACCCCGTAAGGGTATTCTTCAACAATGAACACCAACCAAGTCCAAACAATGCTCAAACTTGGTTGTAGGAAGTGACTTAATCATTATATCTTCAGTCACATTTAAAGCATAAGTAACTAGATCAGCCTTGGCGTAGCTCTTTGGAGGTTTAATTTCTCTTCTAGATCTATTCTTGGCAATAGAATATTGTGGTGAAAAAGCAACTCTAGTCTGAGTTTCTATACTAACATGAAGGGTAGACTCTTTAGTAAATTCTAGATCTATCTGTAGCCCTACCTGTTTCACATATGTGCTTGGATTTTGTTGGTCTTTATTGGAAGAGTCTTTAAGATATAAGTTAGGCAACACAATAGTTTCATAAAAAATAACATTTATGCTAATCACAACTTTTCTATCTTCAGGACACCATAACTTATATCCTTTAACACTAGCCTTATATCCAAGAAAAACACATTTAATGGATCTAGGTTCCAATTTACCACTATCAACATAAGCATATGCAGGACACCCAAAAACCTTTAAATCATAATAATCAACAGGATTACCAGACCATACCTCTTGCAGAGTCTTTTTCTCAATGGTAATAGACGAAGATTGGTTAATAAAAAAACATGCAGTAGAGACCACTTGACTTCGGTAAAGAAGCATTTGACAACATACATCGAACCTTTTCCATGATTATTCTATTCATTTGTTCTGCGATGCCGTTTTGCTATGGAGTATGACGAATTGTCAAGTGTCTCACGATCCTTTCTGATTTACACAATTCATTAAACTCATCAAAACATGATTCCAAGCCAGTATATGTGTGGAGGTGTTTTGTCTTTTTTCATGTCTTCATCTCGATCATAGTTTTCCAAGCCTTAAACGGCAAAAAAAAATGTACACTTTGAACCCGTATAAGTGATAACTCTAAATTATATAGATTTTTAGAGAAACTTTTTACTTAGAATATATGTAAATTCTGAGATTTTGATAGTAAGTATGTGTTTTTAGTACATATTGAGAATCTTTGCACAATTAAAGTAAGATTATATTTTTTGAGTAATTAGATGTTAATTTCACATAATTTTACTTTATATTGCTGCATTTTGAAAATTTCATAATTTGTTCTAAAATTACTGCAGCTTGGTATACTGATTTGTTTGATGTCCGAGGCTAGTATGGATGACACATGCAAATGAGCTATGTAACACCCCGAACCCGTATCCTTCCACAGAATAGGGTTACAGAGCATTACCGGAGTTTACAAATAAATTTTTAGACATTTCATTTCACCAAGCATTCATATTTATAACCAATCAAAATCAAAACATTTATGAGCTAACATTAACCAATTTAACTTATACAAGTCATTATAACCAGAATCAAATCATCCAAAATTACCAATAGAACCAATGGATAATGTGATATATCTCCAACAAGCTTTCAACCCAATCGAGCTTCCGATAATCGTTTCAAAACATCTAATAATTATACATGTTACCAATAATAATTCAATTCCAATAATAAAACACACACACATATATAATATTCATTACCAAATAGCATTCAATTCAATTAAAATTATACAAAATATAGTTCATACGAACTTACCAGGCTAAATTGCAGAAATACCAAAATTCAGGGACATTTTGAAAAATTTCTATTTTTTCTCGAATTTCCACCCAATCTTGATCTAAATTAATATTTCATTCAATTTAGTAATTTAAATAATAAAACAATTCATTTCATGCAATTTGGTCACTTTTTGACATTTTTACAAATTTACCCTTAAAGTTTCACATTTGTTCAATTTAGTCCTTGAACCTAAAACATGTAAATTGACCATTTTAATGAAAATTCATGCTAGTTGAGTAATCATATATTTTACTTCTCCTCCTCCTCTCCATTCCACATCCTTAATATATATAACATGCTTATATGTAACATTATCTATAATTTCACATTTATTTATATTCATTCAAAGCTGCCCACTTGACTCATAGTCACTAAATTATTTATATATTGAGCTACAGAGCTCCAAATTGCGATCCATTAATTTTATGTGAAACTACACTCACATATCTTCTTACCATAAAATTTTTTGAATTTTTGGTTTAGCCAATAAGTACAGTTTATTCTCTAAAGTCATCCCTATTCTGCTGTCTGACAGTTCCGACCCTTCTTCACTAAAACTTAATTATCTCTTGATACAGAATTCAAATGATGTTACCGTTTGTTTTTATTGAAAATATACTCATTTAGGATTTAAACATATAAATTTAATCCTCTAATTATTTTTCTCCAATTTTTGATGATTTTCCAAAGTTAGAACAGGGGAACCCGAAATTATTCTGACCTTATCTCACAAAACCTATTATATCTCATAATTTACAATTCCATTGCTTACAATGTTTATTCTATGAGAAACTAGACTCAATAAGCTTTAATTTCATATATTTTTTTGATCCTCCAATTTCTTTTCCACAATTTATGGTGATTTTTCAAAGTTAACCTACTGCTGCTGCCCAAAACTGTTTTAGTGCAACATGTTAATTACTAAGTTTATAACTTCCTTATTGCCTTTCTCTATAATATTTCCCATCACTTTTACTTATTTCTCTTCACTAATATATCAAGAATATAAGACTTTATATAAGAAAACTCTACTATAACATCTTTTCCATGCTATTTTCAATAATATCAAACTCAAAAGTACATAAAAATCTTGATGTTCTTACCTTGTGCTATTGATTTCAATCTTTAACTTGATTTTCTCTCTCCTTCAGCTTCTATTTCTTGAATCTAACTTGATATTCTAGCTCCCCATAGTCTCCTTGTTATCTTTCTCTCTTGATGGATATGGAAATGCTTTTGATTTCTAGGTGAAAATGATAAATTTTTGGTAAAAGGACCAAATTGTAAAGGAAGCAAGATTTTCTTTCTTCCCTTCCCTTCCCTTCTAACGTGAAATGCATGGAAAGATGGTGGAATGGTTGGTTTTTCATATTTCTTTCCACATATATATATACTAAATAAATTAATAATAAAATAATAAAATATCATTTAAAAATCAAATTAAAATATTAATAAACTAATAATTAATTAATTAATTAATCTAAAATATCACCAACATCATCATTGCCTTCTAGATTTCTCTCTCTTCTAATTGACCATTTTCCCCTTTATGTTCTTTTAAAATTCCATCATTGAGTCATCACTTAATTTGGTAAAATTATAATTTAGTCCCTCATAATTCCTTCATCTATTCAATTTGGCCCAAATTCATCCATCTTCCTTAGTTTCTAGATTATTCCACCCTTAAAATATTTACACTATGGTCCTTTAACTTTTTCATATTTACACTTTAACCCCTCAATTTTTGAGTATTTACTCTTGGGTAATAAAACTTTTCTCACTTTTGCAATTTAATCCTTTCTTGGATTAATATGTCATAATATACTTTCCAATGTTGACATAACTCAATTACCCTTTTTATCACTTTATTTCCTTATTTTACCATATCAGTATTTTCATGCAACCTTCCTATCATAATGCAACCCATGTTATAATTTTAAAATAGTTTTTTCCTTGTCGGATTTGTAGTCCCGAAACCACTGTTCCATCTAGCCCCAAAATCAGGATGTTACAAGCTAAGTATCAATCAGCATGGGACAACAAAGCTAAGGCATTGGACTCAAAGAATTCATTCTAACCCAGCTTGGAAGTGAGTTGTTGAAAAGAATAAGTCTGCCTTTCACATTGAAGCCCAAACCGTCCATTAAGGGGGAAAGAAACTCAAATTCGAAAATGACTTGGTAGAGCAGCCCAACCAACTTTGGAACAATTAATTAGGGGTCCTTACATGTTTAAAAAAAATCACAAATCAACCCTGGTCATATCCTATAGATGTTATACAACCCATGCTTTTAATCAAGCAAAAATCAAGCTAGAATCATGATATAATCAACCCATCTTTCCATGAAATATGGTCGGCCTGAGAGACTTTTAAGGGATGTTCATGTTATTTTTAGCTAACTTTCAATCATTCCCTCATGTATAAACATCACTCTCATTCACTACTTAACTCATCATTCATTCGTTCAACCCATTCACTTCACTCTCCTTTCTCTTCCATGCCTAAAGGCTTCCATTTCCTTTCAATTTTCTCATTCTCACTTTGAGAGTTCCCCTAGTAACTAGTTCTTGAGAGAAAAGCTCTCTTGGTTGGCCATCTTGACGAGTAATTTGCATTGGAGCAACGATGAAAATCGGAGGAAGCCACCACGGATAATTCTCAGGAGATCACCGAATTCATCTCAGAGTTTCTTCTTCCTTTCTCTTTAAATTATTATTAGTTTATAAACATGTTTGCAAATTATTTGATTGCTTTTTCATTAATGATAATGACTTAAATTGTTTCAGCTAGGATGGTTGCAATTTCGTGATTCAATTTGTTCAAATCATGTTTATGATGTTGTTTGCCTCAACTATTTATGCTTCTAAATAAAATCATTTATGTTGTTCATATATTAAAATATGTTTGACTGCATTAAAATTAATTGCTTAATCTCAACTGGATGGTGATTAATGGATACAATACTTGGAAGATGTATGCTTAATTTATATCCAAACAAGAACAAATTAAAAGTTCGTAATAATTCCAAAATAACACTATTACCTTGCATAACTTTAGATTTATATGATTAAATTATTTCAAACAGACCCGTCCCTGTTACTTCATATAAATTCTAAGGAATCCTTAATTAAATGTTGACATAGAAATATGCACGTTTTTCCAAGTGATAAATATAATATCTCAAAAGAGCTTATGATTTTAGATTCCAATTAATAAATAATCGAGTTGCCATGAAATTTTTCCGGAACATTTGTTAAAGCATGACTGTGAATAAATTAAACTAAGAGTTGTAATTGTTCTAACTTATTCATATTATTGTTGTTAAATCTTGTGAATTGATGCTAAACATTCATTGCATTTTATTTTATCTCATTTGTATATTAGTTGTTAATTTAATTACGACATCCATCATCTTCAAATATTTTATTTTCTTAACCAGCTTGTCAATTATTAATTTTACAATTGTAGATTAATATATAATATATATATTTATTATATATTTATGAAATGTGATAGGTATATTATTTGATTTTGATAGTAAGGTATTTACTATTGAATTTGTGTTAATTACGGGATCTTGTTTAATCAAATAATTGGATAATCATGATACGTATGGAATAAAAAAATATTACTTTCTATTTTCTAAATTTATAAGTCCAAGCAAAACTCATGGGAAATGTTTTCTTGTACGTTAAAGCCTTAACAATGGAGTTCAATTATTTTGGACGCAAGATGGTTGGAGTTCAATTATTTTAATATATTTTAATGAAAGCGTTCAAAAAAGGTTGTTGCCATTGTTGAGTATTAAGAAAAATGTCGCACTCTCTGAAGTTATAAAGAGCAGAATATCAACGAGAAAACACAGCATCCCAATCATTGAAATCAAAACAAAAAGGAAAGGAAGGGTCTATTTTCTTCACAAAGACAATGAGCTCCGATTCTTCAATAACCAAGAGGTAACTAAATCCTATGATTCCAAAAAGTCATATTTTAGATATTTCAATTCCATAAAGTAGGTGAATTTTTGAGAATCATCCCACTTTAGGTTGTGCTAGGTTAATTATCTCTATATTTTAAGTTTGAGTCATTTCATATTTGAATCATTTTTATTCACGTCAATTTTATATTCAACTCATATTCAAGTTCAAGTTGAATAGATTTGAGTTGTTAACTTTTTAAGAATAAGTTTAATTTAATCTGATTTCAATTTAGATTATTTGAATCGAATTTTTAGATTAGAATTAAATTTGACTGATATAATCGAATCCAATACAAAACATTAAAATCAATATGCTGTATTTTTGTCAAAAAAGGACCTACTTATCTTAAATATGATAGTGTTTACAATAGGCTAGGCTTACCAATGTGTGTTCAAAGTGAAAAAAGTCGAACCAAAAGTTTAGTTAAGTATGTTGATGTAATCAATCTTTTAAAAGATAATATTGAATTGGGTGAATGTACTTACTACGTCCTTCTATTATAGAGGTTAGATCAAATTATTCTTTCTATTATTAAATGGATCAAACTTAAAAGGAAACAAACAATAATATAGGGGCTAAGTTCATCTATTCAATAATAGAGGTACTAGCTAATTTGATATGGTTCCTATAATTGAGGGACCTTACAAGCACTTTTACCTATCAAATAGTATCTCAACCTTGTTTCTTCTTTATTTGGTATAGGCTGGATGGCAAGGTGGCATTGATAACTGGTGGTGCCAGTGGCTTAGGAGAGTGTACAGCCAAACTATTTGTCAAAAACGGAGCCGAGGTTTTGATCGCTGATATTCAAGACGAACTGGGCCACTCCGTTTGCCAAGAGCTTGGCACTGAAAACATTAGCTATGTCCACTGTGATGTAACATGCGAATCTGACGTCGAAAATGCCGTAAACTTGGCTGTCTCCAAGTATGGAAAGCTCGATATCATGTTCAACAATGCAGGCATTCCTGGTGACAATGAGGTAAGAGTGACACATGCCGGTACTGAGGACTTCAAGAGAGTGTTCGATGTCAATGTATTGGGTGGTTTCTTGGGTGCCAAGTATGCTGCCAGGGTCATGGTTCCGGCTAAGAAAGGTTGCATACTCTTCACAGCAAGTCTTGCTTCAAAAATCTCCTTCGGTCTCCCCCATGCATACAAGGAATCAAAGCATGCCATAGCAGGGTTGACGAAGAGCTTGAGCGTGGAGTTAGGTGAGCATGGAATTAGAGTTAACTGCATTTCGCCTAATGGAATTGTGACCCCAATGTTACAAAAAGCAATTGGGAATGTCGATAAGAAGAAAGGAGAGGAGATGGTTGCGGTTTCAGCCGTGTTGAAAGGCACCGTATTGGAGCCTGAAGATTTTGCGCATGCAGCACTCTATTTGGCAAGTGATGAGGCTAAATTTATCAGTGGTGTTAATTTACCAGTCGATGGAGCGTATAGTGTTAACAATCAATCATGGAAGATGGGATTCGCAGCACTTTCTGAATAAACCAACAAGTCTTCAGCTTTACTCTTTGAATGTTTTCTTAAATTTCACTTGTAATAAATTGTATGGTCGGATTTGATCAATACTATTTGTTTTGTTGTTCAAATGACCAAATTAAGTTCATCTTCTAATCCAGGCACTATTTACTGACAACTTTGGTTTAGTACCACCATAACCAGATCTACACACTACATCATTGAGAGGGAACGCTTGTCTTACATATTTTATACGGGTAAATGATTTTATAACACAAGGAAGTAAGAAGGAACTCACCAAAAAGTCTAATACAATAATCTACTCAGCAAATCATTTGCCCTTGTTGCTTGGACCATCATTAGCTTCTCGAGGTAACAAGAGAGAGAATTATATCTATCAGGTCATTAAACTACTGAAAATTAACATGCATGCATGAATAGGTTACATGCAAAACACAATCAGGAAGTTTCCTTCCTAACTAACAATTCTAAAACCTATGCATGCGTTACTTTAAATACATAAATTCCTTTGATAATAATCTAAGGGTTTACCAAAAATTACCAGTAAATTAGTACTAACAATGACGTTAGGTAGATACTGGAAACTCTTTGTTAACGATTCCAACTTAGAAATTTCTAAAGGTTTAGCTAAAGAACACAAGGAAGAAGAAAAAAACAGAAGAAAAAACGTAAAAGCATGCTAACTAGATATCCTTATATAACAGACATCCAAGAAATTGTCAGAACATTTGTTAAAGCGTGATTGTGAATGAATTAAACCAAGAGTTATAATTGTTCTAGCTTATTCATATTATTATTGTTAAATCTTGTGAATTGCTTCTAAACATTTATTACGTTTTATTTTATCTTATTTGCATATTAGATATTAATATAATTAAGACATTCATTACCTTCAAAAATTTTATTTTCTTAATCAACTTGTAAATTATCAATTTTACAATTGCTCATTAATAGATACAATTCATGTGGAGACTCCCATTTACCAACCAAAGAGATACATAGTGTTCATGTTTTTGTATTTTTAAAAAAAATGGCATGAGCATAACTTAGTGTTCGTGAGTTTTTTTTTTAGAATTACAATAATAGAACAAAATCCAAACAATCAACACGACTAGTGCAACTTGAACCTAAGCTACACTTGGGGTGGTGAACATCCTTAACCATTAGACCATTACATAGGGTTCAATGTTCATGAGTTTCTTAAATACATGTAAAATAAAAATATTTATTTTATATACAAAATGTCATAGGTATATTATTTGATTTTGATATTAAAGTATTTGTTATTGAATTTGTGTTAATTATTACATCTGATTTAATCAAATAATTGGATAATCATAATACATATAAAATAAAAAATATTACTTTCTATTTTCTAAATATATAAGTCCAAGCAAAAGTCATGGGAAATGTGTTGCCATATTTGTAGACGTGAAAGCCTTAAAAATGGAAGAGTTCCGATTTTTTGGGTGCAAGATTATTGGGACATTAAATATAATATTCTAAAAGATATATTAGAAAGTAATGATAGTGTTCAAATAACGTCGATACCATTGTTGAATTTTACGAACAATGTCACTCCCTGAAGTTATAAAGAGAAAACACAGCATCCCAATCATTGAAATCAAAAGAAAAAGGAAAGGGGAGGGGAGGGTCTATTTTCATCACGAGTACAATGAGCTCCGATTCTTCCATAACCAAGAGGTACTAAATCCTAAGATTCCAAAAAGTCATTTTAGATATTTCAATTCATCACAATTTAGGTCGTATTAAGTTACCTATCTCTATATTTTAAGTTTGAGTCATTTCATATTTAAATAATTTTTATTCAAATTAATTTTTATTCGAGTTATATTCAGGTTCAAGTTGAATAGATCTGAATTGTTGACTTTTTAAGAACAAGTTTGATTTGATCGAATTTAAATTTAGATTATTCGAATCGAATTTTTACATTAAGATCAAATTTGACAGACCTAAATGAATTCAATACAAAACATTAAAATCAATATGTTGTATTTCTGTAAAAAAGAACCTACTTGTCTTAAACATGATAGAGTTTAGAATAGGCTTACCAATGTGTTTTCAAAGTGAAAAAAGTCTAACAAAAAATTTCGTTAAGTATTTTCATGTATTTAAAAGATGATATAGAATTTGGTGAATGTACTACATCATTCTATTATAGAGGTTAGATCAGATTAATCCTTCTATTGTTAAATGGATCAAATTAGTCTATATACTATTACAAGGAATCAAACAATAATATAGGGGCTAAGTTTATCTATTTAATAATAGAGGAACTATTTTGATATGGTTCATATAATTGAGGGACCTTACAAGCACTTTTACCTATCAAATAGTATCTAAACCTTGTTTCTTCTTTATTTTGTACAGGCTAGATGGCAAGGTGGCATTGATAACTGGTGGTGCCAGTGGCTTAGGAGAGTGTACATCCAAACTATTTGTCAAAAATGGAGCCAAGGTTATGATTGCTGATGTTGAGTATAACTCCTATTTCAGTCAAATTTGAAAAATAATTTTCCAGTTAAACTCTGTTTATTTGTTTCAATCAAATCTCGACAAAAAGGGGGTCAATAAAATGGAAAAAATCTCAATGAACAAAAAATGAATTATGGGTTAACATTAATGGGTAATTTAAGAAATGATGTGTTAGGCTCAACGGGGTTCACTAAGGGTTAATTATGTAGGTAGGCTTTTTATGGGATAAGTGGGTTAAAACTTAAGTGTCTTTATCATCTCAGTATATCAAATCAAAGGTGTGGTCTCGATATGCATAATCGAAGCAAGTTCTAGAATAACAAATCAAATTGACACACTCATAAACAATAAAAAGAACTGAGCAAAAAATGTATGCTCTAAAGGCTCAAAATCTCACAAAAAATCATGGTTTTTGATGTCAATCTTGCAAATCTCAAACTTCAAGGTAGTATTTCAATTTAGGGAAACATCCTAAAAATTTTAATTACTGAAAAATAACTTATCATGCTTGATTCTCTCATTTTTTAAAGTTTAAATCAACCAATACATAATTATTGACAAGTTAATCTAAAACACATCAAACAAAATTCTAAATCGATAAAAATTCATTCTAATGAAAGTATGAGAAAATTACTTAAATACAAGACATAATTTAGGATGTTCTAATAATTATATAAATAACCTCCCCACACTTAAGATGTACATTGTCCTCAATGTACAAACAGATATAATCACAATATAAACAGAATATGATAAGAGAGGGAGAAAACTGAAACTGCCCTAAATATTGAATGAAATTGCCAGAATGGTGAAAAGCGGAATTATAGACAAATGTAGATGTAGTGCATGATTCTGAGCAAACTAATAATAAAATAAAAATAAATAAAATCAATGATCCTCATCATCGAAGGCATCAATAGGGTGAGTCGTCGGTGCCGAAGAAGGGATATGGAGGTGCTAACAGATCTACTGCAGTGTCGCGACAATGCTATCGAACCTTTAAAAGTAGTGCTGCTCAAAGTGAGTGAACCGCTCAAAGAGGTCCACTAATGTAGCAGTAGAAGAAACATTATGGTAATTAGAAGGTGGAAGATGAGGTGGGTCCTCGTGATGGAAAGGGACATCATCAGTGAAGTCCTCGGGTTCATTTTGAGAGTCAGAATGAAATAATCAATACTGAGGATGATCTACTTCACGAAGCTGCTCGATCATCCTCATATGGGTCATGCTCGATAGTCCCTGTGGAGACATCTGGTCGGTGAGTGTAAGCGTGGAGGACTACTCTGGTGTGTCAGGGAGACCGAAGTTTCGAGCGAGTCGAGTTACATAAAGGCCTAAACAAATAGGACCCTTCCTGTTGCGGTCTGTCTGATGGCGGAAGGCGAGGGCGATGAAGTAGGTTAAATAAAAAATATGCCTAGTGGCCATGCTCCATAAAAAATATGCATCGATGGTACTGATAGCTCCAGTGCTCTCTCTCTCCTACCGGTCAAAGTATGAGCTAAAAGGGCATGAATATACCGTAAAACTGGAGGGAGAGAAGTTGCCTTCGAGTGACTCGCGTCTAAGGTGTCATACTCACCGTAAGATCTACCCAACAACTAGATGGTGAGTATTGAATGTGCCGATGTAGAAGGAGGAAGTTCTCAGCACTCATAAACTCCTCAGTCGATAGTCCCAAAGCAGCATCGAATTCAGGGACACTCATATGGTGCACCAGGCCACCGAGTCAAAAAGTGATAGTGCCCGGCTCATTATAAGTCGTCATGACATGCTGTAGAGTGATTGTCGAGCAGAACTCTAAAGTTAGCTCCATGTATGTGGGCTCAATGATGGAGAAAAATCGGTCTCACGAGGCTATAGTAATAAAGGCTCGAACATGATCAACTAACTGGACCTGCTCCAAAGCAGCCTAATCAATACATCTGCTTAAGCAGAGTGGTCGTAGTCGAAGTAGCTGAAAGAAGTCCTCTTGGAGGCCCGCTGAAAATCAGATTTTAGTGGTGGCGGGCCTCGGCAGAGGCACTCGATGAGGAGGTCGTGCCAAGGGTCTTCCGCTTTTTCGAAACATGGATAACAACTTTGGACTTGCTGCGTGTGTTTGGGTCTTACACTTTTTCAAAACAGGGATGGTACCTTTAGACTTGCTACGTGTGTTCATCATGGTGTCCTGCAATAAAATATCACCAAAAACGACTCCAGTATTCAATGTAAAGGCATGGATTGACGTATTGGAATAATTCAAATAGGGATAAGGTGAAAGTCGAATCCAATAAAAAAGTATAAGATCAAACGCGTAGCTAAACACTAGAATCCAATCGATGAATAAAATAAGCAGGAAGAAGATAAGAGTAAGGGAAAGAAAAAGAAGAAGAAGAATATAATTATAGAAGAGACTATAAAGAAGAAGAAAATAAACTCATAGTAATAAAATAAGTAATAAGAAGATTAATAATATAAGCAGTAATCAAATCCAGTAGAAATAAAAATTAGAAGCTAATATTAAAACAACTAAGAATAAAATTACTAAAGAGAATAAATAAAGATAATAATAAATAGAAATAAGAACATTGAACAGGAAAATAAAATAATTAATTAATTAATTAAAATTAAAGAAAAGAGAATAATAAAATCACATAATAAAAATAAAACAATAAATAATAATAGGGTAAAAAAGTGCAACTGACGGTGGGAATGGTGGTGGTTCAGACTGGAGGGCAAGAGGTGTGGATGGTGGAGTGCGAAAGGGGGATGCTGCAAGGGAATGGGGGCTTGAGGGTTCATCGAGGGAAGAGGGGAAGGAAAAAGATAAGGGCTCGGGGTGGGTTTGGCAAGGTTAGAGGAAAAGTGGAGACGGTGGTGTGGGAATGGGGTCGAGCTTGAGAAGGGTCGATGGCGGCGAAGGGAAGAAAGGGAGAAGGGAAGGGGTGACAGGGTGTGAAGGCTGTTGACAGAAGGAAGATAGCGGTCGGAATGGGGGATGAAAGTGGGAGCGACGGCTAAAGAGGTGGTCGAGGGAGAAAAAGCCAAGGAAGGAGGTTGCGCGGGGGTGGCCGGAGTTAGAAGGAGGTTAGATGGCAGCGATTAGGGTTAACGGATGAAAGTGAAATAAAAAATTTAGGGTTTTGGGGTTAAATAGGTGACATGGTTGTGTGAGGCCCGTGTTGGGCCACACTACCATGTCACACGCCCATGTGGTTCTTTTTAGCCCGTATACATTTTAAAAACATAGGCCCAGTCTTCACATGGCCTTGGACATGCTTGTGTGTCTAGGCCGTGTGGCACACACGGTCGTGTCGCATGGTCGTGTACAACCTCCTTCGCTTCTCCCACTTCCGTGTGGCTCAGTAATGTCTCGTAAACAACCGTGTAACTCTCTAACCTCAAAAAATTTTAAAAAATTAACTCCAGGTTTCACACGGCCATGTAATTGTTGTTTTTTTTTTTGAAAAATTAAGTCCCAAGGTCCACATGGCCAAGGACACGCCCTTGTGTCCAGGCCGTGTGGGTCACACGACCATGTTGCCAGGCTGTGTAAGTCACTGTCGAACCCCTTACAATACACTTGGCCTAGGACACGCCTGTGTGCCCAAGCTGTGTGGGTCAAAAACTTTTTTTTTGAAAATTAATTAATTTGAAAGATATGAAATAAAATTAAGAAAATTAGCAGTGTTAACACTAGGGTTGCCTCCCAAGAAGTCTAAGCTCGACGTACCTCGTACTTGTACGGTTACGATGGTTCGTGGAGTCGAAACTCCTTTTTCTTGCTATCAATTCTATTATCAAAATAAGGTTTAAGTTAAGTATTATTTACCTTAGATGTGCTAAATTCAGAATGAGTTACCTCGACTATACCATATAGGAAGACATTCAGTACCGTAAAAGGATTTGGTTCGTTTGCATCAATACCCGAAGTGGCAATTTGAGGATCCGTTTTATCTAGCAATACCTTGCCCCCAACCTTAAATTGGTTCGTTCCATCCACATGCTTGTCAGGGCGTCGTTTTTGCTCTTCATCATATTTCCTCAGTTTCTTCTTGAAAGGTGTTTGTCATTCATCTAGTTCATTGATTTATTTGTAACATTCGTTCATTGTAAACCATTCTGTTTCTATCATATGGACTGGAACATGGCTCCATTGCATTTTTCGAGGGGTTTCCTGCAACGAAGGTTGAGCTACATGGTTACTCATATTAACAGAACTTGTAAAATCATCTCGATTATTAGATGTCTTAACAGAATCACGAACTTGGAGAGTAATCTTTTCGTCACCTACACCAAGTATTAACTCACTTGTACTAGCATCAATTATAGTTCTAGCAGTTGCTAGAAATGGTAGACCTAGAATCAAAGGTAAGTCACTATCCTTATCCATGTCTAAAACAACAAAATCAACTGGGAATATGAATTTATTAAATTTTACAAGAGCATCTTCAATAATACCCCTGGAAATCTAATGGTTCTATCTGCTAATTGAATACTCATCCTAGTTTGTTTGGGTTTCCCAAGACCTAATTGCTTAAACATTCTATAGGGCATGACATTAATACCCGCCCCTAAATCAGCCAAAGCATTATTAATATTCAAACTACCAATTAAACAAGGAATAGTAAAACTCCCTGGATCTTTCAATTTGTTGGGAAGTTTATTTTACAAAATGGCCGAGCAAACTGCATTTAGCTCCACATGCGACGAATCATCTAACTTCCTTTAGTTCAGCAAAAGCTCATTTAAAAATTTAATGGAATTGGGCATCTGCGAAAGAGCTTCAATAAACGGTAAGTTAATATGTAAGTTTTTCAGAAATTTAAGAAATTTACCAAACTGTTCAGTTGTGTGTCTTTCTTTGTCGCATTAGGATATAGAACTCGAGGTTTATATTCTTTACCAACCAATTTTTGCTCATTCTAGCTTACCTCAAACTTACCGTTACTTACCACCATTTATTGTCTTGGTTCTGTTTCATATTCAACTAACCCTTCTTCATCTCGAATAGTAATTGCATGAAGTTGCTCCCTAGGGTTAGTTTCAGTATTACTAGGAAAACTACCTTATAGTCTTTCAGAAATCAGTTTAGCAAGTTGATCGATTTGATTCTTGACTCTTTGAATTGGCGCTTGCTAATTTTTAAATGCTACTTCAGTGTTTTGAAAGCGGGTTTTTGACACCGAGATAAACTTCGTCAATATCTCCTCGAGATTTGGCTTTTTCTCTTGCTGGTAAGGTTGTTGTTGGAAGCCTAGAGGGGGTTGTGCTTTCTAATTTCCTTGAGCACCTAAGAGAATTTAGGATGGTTCTTCCAACCTGCATTATAGGTGTTACTATAAGGGTTATTTTAAGGGCTAGAATTATTACCCATATAGTTAATTTGTTCGTTCTTTGTACTAGGACCGTAAGGTAAATATTCTAGATTATTCATTCCTCCTCCATTTGTATCACATTGCATCACCAGATGTACCTGCATAGAAACATATAAACCATCAAATTTCTTATTCAATTGTTCTACCTGATTTGATAACACGGTGACTGCATCTAAATGAAAAACACTGGTTGCTTTCATCAGCTTCGTCCTCATGACTTGCTACTGATAATTATTTAGTGTCATCTCCTCTAGAAATTCATAAGCTGCTTCAGGTGTTTTGTTGTTCAAAGTTCCACTGGCTGCTACATCAATCAATTGCCTATTTAAGGGATTCAAACCATTGTAGAAGGTTTGAACCTGTAGCCATAGAGGTAACCCATGGTGAGGGCACCGTCTCAATAAGTCCTTATACCTCTCCCATGCATCATATATGGTCTCTAACCACAAATTTGGTTTCGAAAGGAATATTATTTTTATATTACTTTATGGTCTATAGTATGATAGTAATGTCATATAAAAATTTCGTAAAGAAATTTTACTGATTACATGTTTAATTTTATAAAGGACCAAATTGCACAAAGTGCAAATGTTGAGTTCTAATAGATGAAAGGATTAAATAGTGATGGAATTCAAAATTTGAGGTCCTTATATGGAAACTAGACCATTAAAAATGCTTAGCGGTTAAGGATGATGATTCATCTATAGAAAATAAAATAAAGAAAAGGATGAAATTGGAAAGTGAAATAATAAAAGATGATAAATGATAAAAAAATAAAAAAAAATCATCATTTATATCATCTTTCCCAAATTAAAAGCATGGAAACCCTAGCCATGGAAACCTAAGCTCAAGCCAACTTATTTTGCTTGATTAGGTAAGTATTCTTGCCCGTTTTTAATGATTTTTATATTTCTTAGATCGTAATAGATTAATCTAGCTATCTCGGGGATTAATTTGCAAAGTTATCAATGTAATAAGGTTTTTCCATGGATGAACATAGATGAATTATGAAGTTTTATGGTAGAAAATGAAAGGTTGTTGATAGATAAACAACTTTTGTAAAGGGAATTTTGATGAAATTATGATTTAGGGACTAAATTGAAAAGATGTAAAATTTATGGAAAAATTTTGAATTTTATGAAATACATGGGCTGTAAATTTTACATGTAAAAATCAGCTAGGCTTGGAATAAGGATTAAATTGCATGAATTTCATTTTTCGAGCCTAGGGATGAAATCGTCATTAATTAAAAGTTATCATTTTGCCTAAGATGTAAATTGAATTGAAATGAACATGAGTTAGTGTTAAATTTATTCATATAAATTCAGATAGACCAAATTTGAACTTAGAATGAGGAAAGGGGAAAATGTCAGATTAGTAGATTTTATGTACACGAACATTTGTCAAGGTAAGTTCGTGTAACTAAATTGTGTATATTTATATGCTTGAATTAAATGTTGTGTATGTGAATTGTATAGATGCCAAATATATGAAATTGGTTACATATTCGACAAAGCCTGTTAAATATTAAATCCCGTTTGAATAATGGAATTCGATGGATACATGATTTCCTAATTGGTTGTGGTCCTGCATGTGTTGCGGACACACCACAACTTCTACGAGCATCCCGTTATCAGCCTTCTCAAGCTTCCCATTATATGGTTCCTGCGAGCATTCTGATTGGTAGTGATCTTGCATGTGTTGCGGACTACCGTAGCTCTTTGTGAGCGTCTTGTTATATGATCAGTTGTGATCCTGCATATTGAGAGCACAAATACAACTCTTTATGAGCATCCTAATATGGCTCGGTAGAACTTCCTGATATATGGCTATCCAGAGCTCCTGATTAAAGGCTCTTCGTGAGCTTCCTGATTAAAAGTTCTTTGTGAACTTCCTGATTATGGCTCTTATGAACTTTCTGTTATATAGCCTGGATAAGCTTCCTTATAGGCTCTTTGTGAGCTTCCCAATTAATGGCTCTTTGTGAGTTTCTTGTTATATGGTTGAGAGAGGATTTCCCGATTATGTGCTTTAAAGAGCACTCCTGAATAGGAATTGGCTGATTTTTTATTTGTACACTTCGAGTGTACTCCCTATTTATCCATCAATGTTTTCAATGATTTAACGGGCAAAAATCCTGACATGAGAAAATATGAACATGAAATGAATTAATACACGTATCTGCCTGAAATACATGAAAATGATGATACATGATTTATGGAAATACAAGATGATAATATATGAACATGGAATTTGTTTGATGAATTTGTTCATCCATGATTATAGATTTGTACACCTTGAGTGTATTACCCGTGTGACACTAACATTTCAAATGATTTAATGGGCAAAGATCCGACATGGAATAATCTAAACTCGAGACGAATTATTATGAAAATGTACTTGAAATACAAGGATATGATTTGTATATGTTATATGAATACATGATGTGGAAAGTATATGTACATGGAAATCTAATTATTGTTGAGGCCATACATGTTTCTTGATATTTATATGAAATATATGACGAACAAGGGCGATAAGGATATGTGTTAGGGCTCGTGATCAAGTTGATTGAATGTGCGTTGTATGTTTATATTGAAGTTAAATGAGTAGTAAGTTAATTACCATCTTATACAAACTTACGAAGAATTTCATGCTTACTCTGCTTTATTTTCCCCTGTTCTATAGTAATTCGAAGGCTCATTGGATTGAAAGCTTGGCAGAGATCACTCATGTAACACCCCAAACCCAGCTTGGTTAGCACTTCTGCCCGGTGCTCTCTATCTGCGGCCTACACCATTACCACCCCTAGCCAATCCACAGCCCCTATGCTGCTGAATTGCCCTAGGTGGCATTCGAATACCTAAATCATAATCAAACATAATTCATCTCATAAACTGAGCATACATTAAGACATCCTTTAGTATAATTTCATGCCTTTAACTAAATACTAAACATACCAATTCCACCATTCAATATTAAGCTAAACATACTATTTCATAACCTAATACAAACATTAACATGTCACTTATAACTAGATATATAACCAACGAAACATACCTAAAACATAGTCATTAGTCACCATTTAGAATCGTACCTAAATAACCAATACACAATCAATATGTACATATTCATCATATAACCTATAGGAACTTACACCATAAGTAAAAAAAAATACATCCATCATTTACCTCATTACTCAAACCAAATTATATTACCATGCACTACACAAGATATACCATATAACATACTTCCGAAATGAGCTAATTACATGGCCTAATATACACGAACATTAGTATCATTATCAAGCCATTTTCGCATGGCTATATATATACAGATCAAAATGAACCATATCAAAATTAGCCTATACATGTCATACGTCAAAGTTACAAACTCTTAAAATATTGAAATAGCGATCGATAGTGTGACGATGTTCCTTGACGATCCCCGAACTCGAGCTAGCTTTATATATCTATAAAATAGAAAAAAATGCACAAAGTAAGCTTTGAAAGCTTAGTAAGTCATAAGCAAATAACTCATCACAAGAACATATATAATTCAATTCGGAATAGGTCAAATTTAACTAATCCCATACACATATACAATCATTTTTCTCATATAATCCAAATTACTACATTAAGTAACTTCACTTACCTTTTTTTTTCAATGAACATATAAACCTCATATGTACCTAAATCATTTAGCTTAATTTCACATTCGGACTCGTTTTAACATTTCCCGTTAAACCATTCGAAATCGTTAAGGATACTCGGAAACACATATATCACGTACAATGCCATATCCCAGATATGGTCTTAGATGTTATCACATATCGATGCCAATGTCCTAGACATGGTCTTACACGTAATCTCATATCGATGCCAATGTCCCAAACATGGTCTTACACGAAATCACTCCTTGAAAGTCCTAACATCATAACATACGTATCCTGTACTATTCCTATGGTTCATACGGAGCTTTCGGACGTTGTAATTCAATCAATTCAAGCTTGAAACAGGTTATCCCATGCCCAGTTCAATTTAGCAACATATATATATTTGTATATACAATTGAATTTAAGAACATTTATTTACTTATGAACTTACCTCATTCAGAAATGAACGGATCGAAACGACTATTCGACAACTTTCAACTTTCCCTAATCTAACTCTGATTTCTTTCTTGATCTAAATCAATTCAAATTTAACTTATTTAATCGCATATCCATTTAGTTTCATCCAAAAAAACATAAATTGACATTTTGTACTTTAGCCCCTAAAATTTCACATTTTCTCAATTTAGTCCCTATTTTAAAACAACACAAAATACACATAATTTCATTAAACCCATGCTTGGCTGAATCTTCCCTAGGTCCCTAGCATCCCATTAATTCCATTTATTTCACATTTCAACCCCTCAATTTACAAATTTTACAAATAAATCCCTAATTTTGATTTTCATCAAAAATCACTTTATAAAATATTAAAAGCTAACATAAAATATTCATATTTCATCATTAAACATCAAAGACCATATAAAATCCTCAATGGGAACTATCAAAATCTTTAACAGTTTTTAAATCGAAGACACGGGCTAACTAGTTCTAGCTGCAACGATCACAAAAACGTAGAAATCATTAAAAACAGAGTTAAAATCGTACCTATTTGAGCAACACCATGGACGAATGTCAAGCTCTTCAATGGCTATTTTAAACCCTATTTTTTGTTGTAAATGGATGGAAGATGATGGTATTTGGCTTTGTTTTATTTATTATTAACTTAATTACCTATTTACCCTTTTACCCTTTAAAAACATTAATAATAACACCAATTGCCACTCCACTATCATCCACTGTCTCATAAATGGGATATTTACTACATAAGGACCTTCACTATTAAGTTCTATAGCTATTTGATACCTTTAGCTTATAGAACACAACTTTTACGCTTTACGCGATTTAGTCATTTTTACCGAATTAAACACTTAAACGATAAAATTTCTTTATGAAAATTTCACACAACTCTAATATCATGCTGTAAATATTAAAATAATAATAAAATAAATTTTACAACCTCATATTTGTGGTTCTGAAACCACTATTCTGATTTAGCTAAAATCGGGCTGTTAGAACTCTCTCCCTTATGGATTTTCGTCCCCAAAAATCTTACCAGTGAATAGGTTTGAATATTGATCTCTCATAGCATCCTCAGGCTTCCACATAGCTTCTTCAACCCCGTGTCGATGCCATAAGACTTTCACTAATGAAATTTTCATATTTCTCAGCTCTTTAACCTTGCGATCTAAAACTCGGATTGGTTTTTCTTCGTATGTCGTATCAAATTGAATCTTAATCTCAGATGGGGAAATCACATGTGAGGGATCGAATCGATATCGTCGAAGCATCGTTACATGAAATAAATTATGAATGTTTTCTAATTCAGGTGGCAACAATAATCTGTAAGCAACCGGCCCGATACGCTCGATAAATTCATATGGCTTGATAAATCTCAAACTTAACTTGCCTTTTTTGCTAAGTCTAAGTATTTTCTTCCATGGGGATACTTTCAAAAACACTTGATCTCCAATCTGAAACTCAATATCTTTTCGTTTCAAGTCTGCGTATGATTTCTGACGACCTGACACTGCTTTCAGACTATCACAAATCACTTTCATTTTCTGTTCAGACTCTTTTATCAAATCGACCCCATGAATCTTATTCTCACTAAGTTCAGTCCAGTACAAAGGTGTTCGGCATTTGTGACTGTATAAAGCTTCATAAGGTGCTATTTTAATACTCAATTAAATGCAGTTATTATATGCAAATTCAATCAACGGCAAATACTTTTCCCACGTACCTTCAAACTCAAGAACGCAACATGGTAATATATCCTCAAGTATCTGAATAACTCGCTCGGATTGTCCATCCATCTGTGGGTGAAAAGCGGTATTAAAGTGTAGCTTTGTACCTAGTACATCTTGCAGTTTCTTCTCAAACCATGATGTGAACCTCGGATCTCTATCCGAAACAATAGAAATAGGTACTCCGTGCAATCTCACAACCTCGGGAATATACAACTCAACTAACTTGTCAAGTGAATAGTACATTGTACTGGAATGAAATGAGCTGATTTAGTCAATCTGTCAACTATAACCTAGATCGCATCTTTCTTTCTTGGAGATAGGGGCAATCCCGACACAAAATCCATAGTCACTCTATCCCATTTGCACTCGGGAATCATAATCAGCTGTAATAAACCAGACGGTACCTGATGCTCAGCTTTAACTTGCTGACAAATCAAACATTTAGAAACAAACTCTAAGATGTCATGTTTCATACCACACCACCAATAAAGCTGTTTTCGATCGTTATACATTTTCGTGCTTCCCGGATGAACAAAAAAACCACTATAATGAGCTTCATTTAAAATCATTTGAATCAACTCTGAATTTCTCGATACACATAATCGGCTTCTGAATCTTAAACAATCATTAACATCAACTCGAAACTCTGAATCATAATTCAAATCACATTGATCCCGTTTTGCTAACAATTCATTAACAACTTTCTAAGCTTTGCAAATCTGCTGTATAAATAACGGTCTTGCTTTCAACTTAGCTATAATCGAGCCGTCATCAGATAGAGCCAACTGAGTATTCGTTGCACGTAGAGCAAACAAATATTTCTGACATAAAGCATCAGCAACAACATTTTCCTTTCCTGGATGGTAGTCAATCACTAGCTCGTAATCTTTTAACAATTCCAACCATCTTCGCTATCGTTATAACAGCTCAATTTTGGGCCTAGTCGAAACAGTGGTTTCGGGACCACAAATCTGACGAGGAAAAAATTATTTTTATTATATTTTTATTGTCTACGATTTCATGGAATGATTTTGTGAAAATTTCATTCGAGAATTTCCATATTTAGGCACTCAATTTAGAAAAAATGACTAAATTGTAAAAAGTGCAAAAGGTGAGTTCTACATGTTAAAAGTGTCCAATTGTTATGAAATTTTAAATTATAGGTCCTTAAATGGAAATTAGACCATTGGTTAACTTGTTGGACAAAAATGGACATGAGATAAGTGAAATAGGATATTTTTAAGTCGGGGGCATTTTGGTAATTTAGTAATTAAAAGGATTAAAAAGGCCAAAATAGCCAAAAATTTGTCCATCTTCAATCTTTGGCCGAATTTCACAAGGGGGAAGCCATTGTTAGGGTTTTCAAGCTTCCAAGCTCCATAGTAAGTGATTCCAAACCCCGTTTTTAATGTTCTTTACATTTTTGGAGTCCTAGTAACTTGATTTAGCTTATTCTAGCAATAATTTAACCAAGGGTTTATATTTGGAAAAATACCCATAGGTGAAATGTGTTTAATTTTATGTTTTATGGTAGAATATGAAGCTTGAAATCATGTTAACAACTTTTTCTAAGTGATTTTAAGTGAAAATGACTAAAACGATATAATCGATAAAAATACCTAAGGTTCATAAGTAAGTGTTAGAGTGGGAATTTGATGTTGCCATAGAAGGGAAAAATGTTCAGCATGCCATAATACATAAGAATAAGGGATGAAGTTTAATTAACGAGCTTTAGGGCAAAAGTGTAAATATGCAAAAGTTTAAGGGCAAAATTGTAATTTTTCCATTTGAGTCAATGACTATTTTGATAAATGTGAGTATTAAATAAGTCAAATGTGTTATTATAGATCAAGAAAGAAGTGAATCGACCTTGATCGGAGAAAAGAAAAGATTAAAGATTAAATTGCTAAATTTTTATATTGTTGCACCAAAGTAAGTTACGTGTAAATAATAGCAATATATTTTATAAATTGTGAAATTATATTGATATGTGAATTAATATTGAATGTGGAAGGAAAATTGGTCATGAATTACTCAAGTGATAAAGTGTTTAAAATAAAGTGTTAGGTGTAAATTCCCAGTTGAACTTAGGAATAGAAGTGGATATAAGTGACATGTCACTAGAAACCAGTGTTAGAGTGTTATAGTGAGTCCCGGGTGCTGGGTGATCTAGCATGTGTTGCAGACACCTGACAGCTTGTGTGAGTAGGCCTGTGGACATTTCCAGTGTTATTGATCAGTGGTAGCTTCGGCTACATTTCAGTGGTAGCTACGGCTACATATCCATGTATATTCCAAGTGTTCAACGGGAAATTGACTAAGTAAAAATACATGAGATCATGTAACGATTAAGTGTAATTTAATGATGAATATATGTGTGGAATTGAATTGAATAGTGATCGAAAGTGAAAAAGTGAAATTATGAAATAGTAGAATTAGCAACAAAATAGTTTTAGATAGAAACAGTTGTATGACTTTGAAAAATCACCAAAAATTGTGGAAATCGAATTAGAGAGTGAATAATATATTAAATGAAATATTAATGAGTTTATTTTTACATAAAAGAAATAGAGAAAGCAAAAGACTTATATATTTTGAGATATTTTAAGTTCAGTGAGATAGGGTCAGAATGACTTCGGAATCCCCTATTTTGAATTTGGAAAATTGTTAAAAATTGTACAAAAATAATTACAGGCTAAACTTTATATGTTTAGAACCCTGAATGAGTCTATTTTCAAGTGAAATAAACGTAAGTACCATTCAAATTCTTTATAGTGAGATAATTAATTTTTAGTAAAGAGAAGTTAGAACTGTCAAGCAGTGAAACAGGGGAAACTTTAAAGAATAAATTGTACTTATTTCCTAAGCCAAAAATTCTCAAAATTTTATGGCAGGAATATATGTGAATCTAGTTTCAGAGAAAATTAACAGAGCTTAATTTAGAGCTCTGTATCTCCAGATAAAAATAATTTAGTGACTCTAACTCGGATAGACAACTTTGAACATACATGTGAGTGAATAGTAAAATTATAGAAAATGTTATTTATAAGAGTGGTATGTACATTAAGGATGTGAAATGGAGAGGAGGAGGAGGAAAAATAAAATATATGAATGATTTGTATATAAATTGGTCATATGCCCAATTATATTTGATAAATGTTGAATTAGAAATGACATAATGTTTCATTTCAATTAGTTATTATGAATTGAATTTTAAATTCATATGGCTGAAACCAAACAATTATTTGTTAGTATTATGCATGACATAATGCATTATTCTCTATATATATATATATATATTCATGGTTGAATTATGATTGTTGAGAAAGATAGATAAATTGGAATGAAAGCTCAAATTGAGTAGAACGCAGGGTTGAGTACTTTCGTTCAGTGATAAAGACGAATTGACGGAAAATACCATGGATGGACCTTGACAATAAGTGATATGTAATTTCGTGTAAGACCATATCTGGGCTATGGCATCGGTATATGTTATGTGATTACGTGTAAGACCATAGTTGGACTATGGGATTAAGAAAATAAGTACTCAATTCCGTAACACGTTCACTAATTTGACAAAGTTAGTAAGTGTTACATGGACTCATATTCAAGTGATAGATTTATTGTGATTGTTGAAGTTGAATTCAATTAAGTGATTTCACCAATTGGATATTGTATATGGCAAGATGTATTAGTGAATTACCTATTTATGAAATGTTAATTGAAGTTCAATAAATGATACATGGAATTAATATGAAAAGATTTATGATTGTTATTAGTATTGTTTCTAACATAATGTGGATTCTTTGATGTTGAAATGATTTAACGGATTTATTGAGCATATGAATGAGTATGAGACTCATACGAGTTAGCATAGATATGTACATGTGTCTTATAAGCTTTAAAATGATAAGACTTGTGAATTGTGAATTGTGAATTAATCTGTGTGAAAGTATATGGGATAGATTAGCGAATCGTTACGAGATATTGAATATTTAATATATTACAATGGTGGTGGCTATAAGGCTTGGATCGAATGAGTACATATTGGGCCTCGTAAGCCCTAATTAGTGATTCGAAGACAATAATTTGAAAGTTTTAATCTGTATGAAATTTTATAACTCAGTGTAATACATTTATAAATGTATGTGTTTTGGTAATGCCTTGTACCCTATTCCGGCGTCTAATACGGGTAAGGGGTGTTACAATGTGACACCGCCAGGTTCGGCCATAACGTTTAGGCCAGGTTTGGGTGTTAGAATCGTAGATTTAGATCTTTCTAAGTCATCAAATATTTTAAGCTCTTGTGATCAGAATAAACATGACATTTCTTATCGAACAGATAGTGACGCCAAATCTTTAACGTGAACACGATAGCTGCTAATTCCAAATCGTGTGTCGGGTAATTCTTTCATGCTGCTTTAATTGTCTCAAGGCATAAGCTATGACTTTGCCTTCCTACATCAAAACACAACCCAAACCATTCAACGATGCATCACTATAGATTACGAATTCTTTACCCGATTCTGGTTGTACTAACACTAGAGCTTCAGTCAAAAGAGCTTTCAGCTGATCAAAACTTTTTTGGCACTTGTCCGACCACTCAAACTTAACATCTTTCTGAAGTAGTCTCATCAATGGAGTTGCAATCATTGAGAAATCTTTTACGAATCGTCTGTAATAATTCGTGAGTCCCAGAAAGCTTCAGACTTTGGATACATTTTTCGGAGGCTTTCAATCCAATATTGCCGAAATCTTACTCAGATTGACTCGAATACCCTCTGCTGACACAATATGCCCCAGAAAACCAACTTCTCATAACCAAAAATCACATTTACTAAAATTTACAAATAGTTGTTTATCTCGCAAAGTCTGTAGCACTATTCTTAGATGTTCAATATGCTCAGATTCATCATGGGAATAGATCAAGATGTCAGCTACAAACATAATAGCAAATATATCCAAATACGGTCTGAAGATCTGATTCATTAGGTCCATAAAAATAGTAGGTACATTCGTTAGTCTGAAAGGCATAACTGGAAACTCATAATGCCCGTACCTCATTCGGAAAGTAGTTTACGGCACATCTGAGTCTTTAACTCGCAGATGATAATAACCCGATCTCAAATCTATCTTAGAAAACACTATAGCCACTTTTACCTGATCAAACAAATCGTCTATTCGTTGCAAAGGATATTTATTCTTGATTGTCACTTTATTGAGTTGTCTATAATCAATACATATTCTCATTGTTCCATCTTCCTTTTTCACAAATAATACTGGATCACCCCAGGGAGAGAAACTCGGTCGTGCAAATCCTCTATCGGTCAACTCTTGCAACTGAGATTTCAATTCTTTTAACTCGATTGGAGCTATTCTATATGGAGCTATTGATATCGGAGTAGTTCCCAGCACTAACCTCTCGAATCCTTGGTAATCCCAGTAGCTCTTTAGGAAATACACTTGGATACTCACACACAACTAGCACAGATTCAATCTTCTTTTTAGTTACTTTTATATCAAGAACATAAGCAAAGTAAGTTTCATATCCTTTTCTCACATAACTCTAAGCTTTCAGTGACGAAATCACAGCCGACAACCCATTCAGATCATCTGACTCAATCCAGATAATCTCATTATTCTGAATTTCATTATTCTGACATTTCAAATTGGTTGTCTTTCATTTGCAGTTCACAATTGCATCATGCAACGTTAGCCAATCCATACCCAAAATTATATCAAATTCATTAACTGGTAACAACATCAGATCAGCCGGAAAGCAAAAATCTTGAATCATCAATAGATAGTTCTTGCACACTTTATCTAGTGAAACACACTTGCCTAAGGGGTTTGATACTCTAATCACAAATTCAGTAAACTCTTTAGGAAAAGTCTTACTAGATACTAAATTTATGCATATATAGGAATGAATTGATCCTGTATCTATCAATGCAATTACAGCAGTATAATAAAGAGTAAAAGTACCGATAATAACATCTGGAGACAAGGCTTTTTCGCGAGCGCGAATAGCATAAGCCCTGGCAGGTGCGCGAGCTTCAGATCTAACAGTAGTGTCTTTAGTTGCCCTTTGACCGCCACTTACATTTCTCACGTTTTTGGGTGGTCTACTTCTAGCTGCAGTGTTACTCGACCTTCTATTCTACACTGTATCTTGCTCGGCCAACTCAGGACATTCACGGATGAAATGATCTAATGATCCACATTTGAAACAAGCTCGATCATTTAATCTACATTTATCGGGATGTCATTTACCATAATGTTTGCACTCATATTGATTTAGTCTGACATTTCCAACACTACCTATTGAAGTAACTTTCGAACTCACAGGTGGTCTATCTCGATCTCGTCTATAATAACCCACAGTAGCCTTTGAATGGCTAAAATGATCTCAGAACTTCTTTGATGCTAATTGAAATGACTTACTTGATGTTCTTTTTCCTGAATCTCTAGCTTCAAAGTCAGCTTTTCTTTTCTCTTTCCCAAGTTCCTCAGCTTTGTATGCTCGCTCAATGTGTACCAGAAACTCTGTTATTTCCAGAATCCCGACTAACAGCTTAATGTCTTCATTCAAACCATCTTCAAATATTTTACACATTATAGCTTCAGTCGAAACACATTCTTGGGCATATCTGCTAAGTCTCATAAATTCCCACTCACATTCTGTCACTATCATGCCACCTTGTTTTAACTCGAGGAATTCTTTGCGTTTTTGATTTATGAATCTCTGATTGATATATTTATTCCAGAATTCAGTCTGAAAGAACTCCCAGGTAACCCATTCTTTTGGAACCACTGATACTAGTGTATTCCACCAGTGATATACAGTGTCCCTTAACAAAGATACAACACATTTGATACATTCATCAGGAGTACAAGATAATTTATCGAACACCCGAATCGTATTATCAAGCCAGAATTTAGCTCGCTCGGTATTATTATCAACAGTAGCCCTGAACTCTTTGACCCCATATTTTCTAATTTTGTCAACTGGAGGCTTATTTAATCGTGTTAGATCAGTAACTTGAGGTATCACAGGTATTTGGGGAAGATTAGGTGGGGGTAGAGGTTGTTGAGCAACCGGGTTTGTCTAGATATACTATATGAACCATCCGTTCATCATATGGAAGAAGGATTTGTGTGCCCCTTGAGCAAGAGCTGGTGCACTACTTTCCACATCATCAACTACAGCTCGATCAGGATCCATTTACTATACAAAAAAACATTTTAATTGTCAGGAATCATCACACTATCGTAGTTTATATATATGGCATGTATAGCTAGAATCACACGCGCTCCATTACTCCTACAACCGACTAAATCGTAACTTTGATACCAATCAAATGTAACACCCCTAACTTGAATCTGTTTCCAAATTAGGGTTACAAAGCATTCCGATCAAAACACAGTTCAGAGCAGTTATTCAATACAATTCAGGCACAAAGTAATATAATCTCTTGTACAAAATTTTTTTTACAAGTCAAATTCGTATATTTGAATCACATAGTCAACCAAAATCAATCATACTTTTCTAGTCATTTCACATATACGAATCATGCTTCAATATTCAACTATATCAATATCATTTATCTAATCAAATTGCTAACCAACCAACAATCATCAAAATTATAGTGCACGTGTTTCATAAATACAAAGTTTGAACCATGTGACCATCAATTACATGTCATTCGAATACCTAAATTGTAATCAAACATGATTCATCTCATAAACCGAGCATACATTAAGACATCCTTTAGTATAATTTCATGCCTTTAACTAAATACTAAACATACCAATTCCACCATTCAATATTAAGCTAAACATACTATTTCATAACCTAATACAAACATCAACATGTCACTTATAACTATATATATAACCAACGAAACATACCTAAAACATAGTCATTAGTCACCATTTAGAATCGTACCTAAATAACCAATACAAAATCAATATATACATATTCATCATATAACCTATAGGAACTTACACCATAAGTAAAAAAAATACATTCATTAATTACCTCATTACTCAAACCAAATTATATGACCATCCACCACACAAGATATGCCATATAACATACTTCCAAAATGAGCTAATTACATGGCCAAATATACACGAATATTAGCATCATTATCAAGTCATTTTCATCATGCTTGGCCGAATCTTCCCTAGGTCCTTAGTAGCCCATTAATTCCATTTATTTCACATTTCAACCACTCAATTTGCAAATTTCACAAATAAATCCCTAATTTGGATTTTCATCAAAAATCACTTTATAAAATATGAAAATCTAACATCAAATATTCATATTTCATCATTAAACATTAAGACCACATAAAATTTTCAATGGAAACTATCAAAACCTTTAACGGCTTTGAAATCAAAGACATGGGCTAACTAGTTCTAGCTGCAACGATCACAAAAACGTAGAAATCATTAAAAACGGAGTTAAAACTATACCTATATGAGCAAAAACACCATGGCTAAATTTCAAGCTCTTCAATGGCTATTTTAAACCCTATTTTCAGTTGTAAATGGATGGAAGATGATGATATTTGGCTTTGTTTTAATTATTATTAACTTAATTACCTATTTACCCTGTTACCCTTTAAAAACATTAAAAATAACACCAATTGCCACTCCGCTATTATCCGTTATCTCATAAATGAGATATCTACTACATAAGGACCTTCACTTTTAAGTTCTATAGCTATTTGATACCTTTAGCTTATAGAACCCAACTTTTACGCTTTACGCGATTTAGTCGTTTTTACCGAATTAAACACTTAAACGATAAATTTTCTTTACGAAAATTTCACACAACTCTAATATCATGCTGTAAATATTAAAATAATAGTAAAATAAATTTTACGACCTCAAATTTGTTGTTCTGAAACCATTGTTCTGATTTAGCTAAAATCGGGCTGTTACAGGTCTGGCTTGTTTATTAGGCCTATGAACAGAACTAGAGGGTTCCGAATCCCTCTTATTCTTGCCTCTCTCTCAGTCCCTATTCTGGTGCTCCACGCAGTTCACCTCTTCGACGATCTTTGCCTTATCTATTAGAACTGTGAACTCTCGCTCCCTCTGTGGAGCAATCAGAACCCTCAAACTATCCCTTAGACCGTCCTCAAAACGAACACTTTTCTCGTACTCAGACACCACCATGCCTCGAGCAAAGCGGCTCAACCTCAGAAATTCGGCCTCATACTCAGCCACAGATCTATCACCTTACATGAGGTTCATGAACTCATGCCTACGAGCATCTACATAGCTCACGCCCATATATTTCCCTTGAAAGGTAGTCTTGAAGAAATCTCAGTTCAGACGATCAGGTTGAGTACCCTCCTCAACTGATAACCACCACTGATATGCCTCGTCGTGAAGCAAATAAACTACACCCTTAAGTTTCAACTCGGGAGTACTATCTATATCATTCATTATCCTCTTGGTGGCCTCCAACCAATACTCGGCCACAGTAGGGCGACTCCAATGACACCCCTAAATAGCTCAGTACCATTGGACCGGAGTCGTTCATTTACCAACCCACGATCCCCAGATCTAGAATGGGGTCCAACGACCCTCTCTAATACCCTCACATTGCTTGGAACAGTGCGTCATCCCTAGCAGAATGGCTTTAAGACCAATCTCAGTAGCAGGAGAAACCGGTGTCTCACTCATATCTAAATTCAGTATACTGTCCAGAGAGGAAGACTCAGCTCGAACCCCCTAACGGCCTCTACCACGGCCACGAATACCATGTCTGCTAGTTCCACGAGCGCTCATTGTATAATTCAAATTTTATCTACATTATAAAATTTTATGTATCAATTCCAGTATTTATTAACAGATATTTTATGCATAATTTATCAGAAGTTCAGAAATGTTTTCAGAAGTTTCAGTCCTTAACCATTTTAGTACAGTTTTAGAAAGTACTAACTGCAGTGTTTTCAGAACATTCTATCAAAAATTCAGAAATACTTACAGGATCGATGCCGAAGACTTGGTATACAACATACTTCCTTAAATTACCCAAATTATTTGAAAATCACTTCTTTCTTGAAACAAAATTTTGGAATCTAAAATTTCACAACCCAAGTTTTACAACTTGGCTCTGATACCACTAAATGTAACACCTCAAACCCGGCCTAGACGTTATGGTCGAGTCTAGAGATGTCACAAAGAATGGGTTTCAAAAATAGATACGTTTCGATAAATCATACCAGCTTATAACTCATATTTGTTTATGTTTGTTGTAAAAAATGTTATGAATTATTTCTTTTGCGAAAACAAAACTTACAGCAAAAGTCTAATAAAATCGTTATATTTTGGAAATCCAATTCGTAATTTTTAGAAAAACCTTTTCTTTCAATAAAATCGTCGTTTCCATAAACGTTTTGTTAAACCATTCGAATAAACAAGCAAACAAAACCAAAACCAAAAGTTAAAAAACTATTCAGTCCGAAGAGTCCAAAAATTAAAAACTCTCAATTAAGTCAGAAATTTAAATAAAAACCATAATTACTAAGTATAATCAGTTTTCAGACGAGTGGTCACTACTGAGTCTCTGTTGCACCAATCCGTCTAAGTCTAAGGATTACCTGAACAGAACAGACAAATAGATGTGAGTTTTCGTAAACTCAGTGTGTAACCCAATAGACGTAGACATGCTATACATACAGAAATCACATGCACAGTCATATTCAGATTCAGATTCGGACTCATGTCCATTTCAGATATAGATAACAGTTATAGATATACAGATCAGATATACAGAATCCTACCCCCATCTTCTACACACCAACTCCAACCATTCTATCATATCGTGTAGGGTTAAAAACATCCACCCATCCCTACACACCAAATTGTGCCATTACGACACATATCAGCCAAGCTACCACAATATAGGCGAAGGTTGCCTTTCAGAACATTTCCTCTATATATACAATCCCACCCCAAAAATAGATACAGAATACAGATACAAATATAACATGTTTATCATGCTTGTGTATAGATATAAGATATACATATAGTAAAATAGTCAGACGTGCAGAAAAGTAGGGACACTCAGAGTATACTATCAGAATATCAGATCACATAATATAGGGTTTGGTAAGCCTTTACCAACCCTACGGTAGGCCCACAGTCGATTGGAGCGATCTGTACGACCCTAGGGAAAATTTTAGAAATATGGGCCCACATGCTTGTGTAGCTTACCTGTGTGGGCCCACAGGCCTAGATTGGCTTTGCTCGTGACCTCACCCACATCACCAAATGGTCGTGTCTTACTCACGGCTATGCCCTCGTCAAATACATGGTCGTGTCTCGTATATGGCCACCCACACGGTTGGCCACACGCCCATGTAGCGTTGACAATAGGTAATTTTAGCTTTCACTGAAGACTCGTTTTTCGTGATTTAGGAACAAACCTATTACGATTTTGTTATGAAACCAGCCTCAAGACCACTAGCACCTAAAAACAGAATCCCAATGTCCTATTAACATCCGATTTACAAAAAAAAAAACTAAAACTAAATCGAGCAATGTTTCACACTTACCACCACAAAATGGCTATACATGAAAGTTAAATCGTCAGAACGCAAACTATAGATTCACCGCCTTCACCTACACAACCGATCACGGAGTTCAAATTTCCTACAACAACCGTACGCTACTACAACGAAGGGAATTGAGAGGCTTATCGAAACGGCGTGAAGAAAAATAATAGTGAACTAGAAAATTGAAAGGAACAGAGGAACAGGAATTACACCAGAAAGAGGAAGAACAAAAATAAAATTAACAGAAAGGTAGAAAGGGAACATAAACTGACGTTAATTTTGGTAGAAGGGAGAAACTAATAAAATTTGAAAAAAAAAGAAAATAAGAAAATATGCCAACATAATCCCTTAATTATCTCCACTAACCCACTACTCATAACTCCCTTAGAATTTTAACTCAACCGAAACTCTATTAGACAACCGAGAAAGAATATCAACAACATTTGCGCTGGGATTCGAATACAGGACCTCCAACACACCAACTCCCTTACCACTCGAACCAACTAGCTCATTCTAATATAAAATATCATACAACCCTATATAAGACCACTCAACAAGGGTAAGGTTAGAATTAAAAAAAAAAGAATTTGGCAAAGGTGAGACTTGAACCCAAGACCTCTCAAACACACCCAAAACACTTAACTACTAAAGCAGACAAATATTTTGTGTTAGATATTTACAGAAACAGAAATAAATTAAGTGGGCCATTACAACTTACACTATCCAACAACTCATTTTGGTATATATATATGGTAAATCAATTATGGTTATAATGGCATGTATAGGTTAATTGGCCAATATCGTCTTATGAATGCTTTAATTATAACTAGCCATTGGAATGGCTTGTGATGGATATGTTTGGTATGTGTTTGAAATGGTTGATTGATAGACATTATATTGGCATATTGATGATTGAATTAAGTTAGCATATTTTATAAGATATGCATATATGTTAACTTGGTAATTTAAGTAAGCGTGCATGCTTGATTATATGAGGTGTTATATCATGTATAAGACTTTATTATGAGTTGGGTTAAATGACCTATAATAGCTTGTGAATGTGTTAAAGTGTTGGTGTAGGAGGATGAAAAAAGGGGGTGAGAAATATGGTTTGGAAATAGCCTCGTCTACACGGGCAGAGACATAGGCGTGTGTCTCAGTCGTGTGTGACACACGACCTAGCACATAGGCGTATGACCTGTCTGTGTCTCCCTTGCATTTTTAAAATTTCAAAACAGAATGCCCAGGTATTTACACACGACCTAGCACATGGGCGTGTGGCTTGGCCGTGTGACCTAAATCCGAGAGTTACATGGCCTAAAACACGGACATGTCCCTTGGCCATGTGAACCACATGGCCTGACCACACGGGCGTGTCCTTACATCTAGAAAAAATTTTGAGATTTTACGAAAAATTCTCTAAGTACCCAGTTTAGTCCCGACTCGTTTCTAATGCATGTTTTAGACCTCGAGGGTTCATATAAGGGACTTTATGTTTGATTTCTAACATGAATATTGTTTAAAATGAAGTATCTGTTTACTTGATCTGTATATTTCAGTAATGCTTCGTCACCCTGTTTCGACGACGAATACAGGTTAGGGGTGTTACACAAACAACTCTATTTGTCTGATTTTGGCTCGTTTTTCACTCTTTTCGCTCCCAAAAGCTCTCATAAGTATAAAAACATGAATTTAAATAATTATGAGCATTAAATTCACTAATTTACATAATTAATCATCCAACAATGCATTAAGAATGTGATTAAAATATGTTACTTTTACAACTTATTATCGGGTTTTTGGGGTTTAGTTTTTTTTATCTCCATCTTTTGTACTCTTCGTTCCTTTGCCATTATAGTAAAATTATCTTTGGTCGTGGTATTTATCCTCTTTGGAGGGGTTTTTTCACGTTAAATTTGTGTTAAATTTCTCAATTTCTTCTATTTTTTACTTGTTCATTACTTAATCGGGTCAATCCCTAATAAGTGGTATTAGAGCTAGTTTAATTTTCGTAGATCAATCCATTCAAAAATGGTAGCAACAAGGTTTAAAATTGAGAAGTTTGATGGTGTCACAAATTTCAATCAATGACAAGTTCGGATGATGGCAATTCTAGTTTAAATCGGCCTGAAAAAGGTTGTTATCGGGAAAGAGCCTAAGAATCTAAATCAAACAGAATGGGAAGAGCTTGATGAAAAGGCTTTATCTACAATTCAGTTGTGCCTCACGAATACGGTATTGTGGGAGGTATTGATGGAGAAGACTTCATCCGCATTGTGGAAAAGGTTAGAAACTCTGTATGTGACTAAGTCTTTGGCTAACCATTTAGTGTTGAAACAACTTCTATTTACTTTTCGCATGAATGAATGTGAGCTTCTTAGAGATCACATCAGTCAATTCATTACTCTTTTAAATGATTTAAAGAACATTGAGGTTCAGATTGACGATAAAGATCAGGCTATGCTATTATTGTGTTTTTTACCCCCTTCATACAAGTTTTTTAGGGAGACCCTAATTTATGGCAAAGAAAAACTCTCGTTTGAAGATCTAAAGGGTCATTTGTTAAGTAGATACAAACTCAACAATGAGTTTGTTCGGATAGTAAGGCAGATAGGCAAGCTTCCGTTTTGGCAGCATCAAAGAAGCGAGACAAAAGGTGTCGCTATTGTAAAAAGTTAGGTCACATCAAAGCAGATTGTTACAAACTGTGAAATAAAAGAGCTGCTGAGAGTAACAAGGAAGATGTAGCTAGTGTTAATTTGGTCGATGAAAGTGGTGATGATTTCTTGTTAGTGTCAACGAGTGATAACTCCAAGCTTACGTCCTAGTGGATCCTAGATTCGGGATGTTCTTTCCACATGTCTCCTAATAGAGAATGGTTTTCCACATATAATTCGGTTGAAGGCAGAGTTGTGCACATGGGAAACAATTCATCCAGTAAGGTAATTGGTATTGGTACTGTTAAAATTAGGATGCACAATGAGACGATTAGGACACTCTCAGATGTCAAGTATGTACCTGATTTACAAAAGAATCTCATCTCTTTAAGCATTTTAGACTCAAAAGGATGAAAAATCAACATCGAGTCGAGCAGCATTAAGGTATCTCGTAGAGTTCTTATTTTGTTAAAAGGTAAAAAGACCAACAGTCTTTATATTCTGGAAGGTTCTCCAGTGACCGGTGAAATCGGACGTCTCTCGTTCGTTATGGAGTCGAAATCAACGGTAACTTGGTCATAGGAGGGAAAATGTATGACTTTTTCATTGAAGAAAGGTTCTCTTTTGGATGCAAGTTTTGAAAATTTAGAGCTCTGTGTTCGTGAAAAATAAACCCAGGTTAGTTTTGATTTTGCAGTTTGCAAGTCGAAGGCTAGAAGTCTTCCAGTTTCTAAGCACATATTCAACTCAGTTTTGGCAAAGATGGCTTTATGGAAATATGAATCAAGGTGGAGATTTGTTGAGTATGACTTCTATTGCAGTCAAATTTGAGAAATAATTTTCTAGTTAAACTCTGTTTATTTGTTTCAATCAAACTCTGATTAGTCTAGATTATTTTATTATTATTTGACCTATGAATTTAGTCTATAAATAGACTCTTTTACAACATTAGAAAACACACCTATTAGAGATTAGAACTCATAACACTTTTGGAGAATTTTTGTGTTTACATTTTGAGGGTTCTTTATTTTCGGGTTTTCGGGGTTTAATTTTTTTATTTCCAGCTTTTGTACTCTTCGTTCTTTTGCCATTATAGTAAAATTATATCTAGCTGTGGTTTTTTATTCTCTTTGGAGGGGTTTTTTCCACGTTAAAGTTGTATGTTAAATTTCTCAATTTCTTCCATTTTTTTACTTATTCGTTGCTTAATCGGGTCGATCCCCAACAGCTAATATTGAAGACAAATTGGGCCGCTCTGTTTGCCAAGAGCTTGGAACTAAAAACATCAGCCATGTCCACTGTGATGTAACATGAGAATCTGACGTCCAAAATGCCGTAAACTTGGCTGTATCCAAGTACGGAAAGCTCGATATCATGTTCAACAATGCAGGCATTCCTGGTGACAACGAAGTAAGAGTGACACATGCTACTAAGGACTTCAAGAGAGTGTTCGATGTCAATGTATTGGGTGGTTTCTTAGGTGCCAAGTATGCTGCCAGGGTCATGGTTCTGTTTAAGAAAGGTTGCATACTCTTCACAGCAAGTCTTGCTTCAAAAATCTCCATCGGTCTCCCCCATGCACACAAGGCATCAATGTTGTTCCAATAGGGTCGGAAGCGTGTAAATTATTGTACTAAAAAATCACACAAAGTTCAATTCCCAGGGAAGAGAGGTGGATCACATGGATCTCTTAAATACCAAGTCTTTCCTTAGACAGAATATCCCTTCTATAGTAATTTAATAGCACAATTAAATACTACTATTATACCCTTAAATATTGAAAGAAAAATAGGACAAGAAAGAACACAAGAGATTTAACGAGGTTCGGTAAATTATACCTACGTCCTCGGGCACTAACACCAGATGATAACTTTACTATCTCTAAAATATTACAAACAAATAGAATTCCTTAAGAATTCTCAAATGGGAGAAGAGAGAAAACTAAGAGAGAAAGATTGGTTGGGATGATTGAAATGAGAAATGGTTAGGCCTATTTATAGTTGAGGTTCAGGGACTAACTTGCAAATGGCCTAAAAAATTAGGGACCAAAATTGCAATTATACCATTCAACTTTAAACTCAACTTGCCAACCACTTTTTACTTTCTTCTTTCGGTGCCAATTGCACCTCCCACCATTTTTGACTTTTCAACAATCTCCACCTTGAAGATTTGATTAGGATAATCACATCTTCACACACTTCCTTCAACTCCCCAAATTTGATAAAGCTATCTTTTGTAGTGCCTCCAAATGCGCTCTCGAGCGCCATACACCTAAAGGTGCTCAAATTCTCAAGATGTTAATCAAGTTCAAACAATGATTAAACTTGATTGTTGTTACCACCTTGGTCATCATATCTGCGGGATTATCTGCTGTCGGAATCTTCTGAAGTAGAATTTTTCCTTTTTCAAAGACCTCCCGCACAAAGTGATATCTTACGTCGATATGCTTGGTTCTTGAATGATAGACTTGATTTTTCGCTAAATGAATAGCACTCTGACTGTCACAATATAGACTAATGTGACTTTGAACAACTCCCAAGTCTTTCAATAATCCATTAAGCCAAATAGCCTCCTTAACAGCTTCTGTAACTGCCATATATTCTGCCTCTGTAGTAGACACAGCTACTGTAGACTGTAAGGTAGACTTCCAACTCACTGGGGCTTTCGCAAGAGTAAACAGATACCCCGTAGTTGAACGACGTTTATCTAAATCACCAGCAAAGTCGGAATCAACATATCCAACTACAAACTGACCAAGTGCTTCATCCTGTTCAAAAATTAAACCAACATCTACGGTTTTTCGAAGATACCGTAGAATCCATTTCACAGCTTGCCAATGTCCTTTTCCAGGATCATGCATATACCTGCTCACAACTCCAACAGCTTGTGAAATGTCAGGCCTCGTACACACCATCGCATACATCAAACTCCCAACTGCATTAGCATATGGGACTTTCGCCATATATTCTCTTTCATCTTCAGTCTTCGGAGATAATTGAGCACTAAGTTTCAAATGAGAAGCAAGTGGGGTACTTACATGTTTTGTGTTTTCATTTACACCAAAACATTGTAATACCTTTTTCAGATATTGCTTCTGATTTAAACAGAGCTTGCCTCTCGGTCTATCTCTACTTATCTCCATGCCGAGAATCTTCTTGGCCTCACCTAGATCTTTCATCTCGAACTCTTGATTCAACTGAGCCTTCAGCTTATCTATCTCATTTTGGCTCTTCGAAGCGATTAACATATCATCAACATACAAGAGTAGATAAATGAAAGATCCGTCATGCAGCTTCTGCAAATATACACAATTGTCATATTTGCTTCTTGTGTACTTCTGCCTTCTCATAAAGCTATCAAATCGCTTGTACCACTGCCTCGGGGATTGCTTCAATCCATATAGCGATTTGTTCAGCTTACAAACCCAATTTCTACCACCAGCATCTGTGTATCCTTCGGGCTGAGTCATATAGATCTCCTCTTCTAACTCACCAGGCAAGAAAGCCGTCTTAACATCAAGTTAAGCTAGCTCCAAATTCAACTGTGCTACCAAGGCCAACAAAATTCTAATGGAGGAATGCTTCACAACAGGGGAAAATACATCATTGTAGTCAATTCCCTCCTTCTGAGCGTAGCCTTTAGCTACCAATCTTGCCTTGTAGCCAATATCCTTCTTGCTAGGAGATCCATCTTTCTTTGCGAATACCCACTTGCATCCGATTGCCCTTTTATCTTTCGGTAATTGCGCCAACTCCCAAGTATTGTTCTTCCGGAGAGACTGCATTTCTTCATCCAAGGCGCTTTTCCATTTATCACTTTCTAAGCTTTGCATTGCTTCTTGATAAGTGATAGGAATATCATCAACAACGGGAAGGGCGTAGGCCACCATATCAGTAAATCGAGCAGGTTTACGAATTTCTCTCCGTGGCCTTGCAACTGCAACTGGTTCTGGTGTACTTAGTGGTTCTTGGGTCAGAACCTCTTCAACCTCTAATTCCTCCATTGTGGCTGGAGAATTAGACTTATTAACTGGGCAAATCCCCATCTGCTCAAACTCCACCTGTTTTGGAGTACACTCCACCTGCTGTGGAGTATTGCTCGTCTGAATATCTTTATCTGCTACCTTTTTCAATGTGGCAGATTCATCAAAGATAACATCTCTGCTACAGATCATTTTCTTTGTGCTTAAGCACCAAAGACGAAATCCCTTCACTCCAGAAGTGATTCCCATAAAGAGAGCTTTCTTTTCCCTCGGATCTAACTTTGACTCCTTCACATGGTAATATGCAGTGGATCCAAACACATGTAAGGAATCATAATCTGTAGCCGGTTTTCCAGACCATACCTCCATAGGAGTTTTTCTTTCTAATGCAGATGATGGCAAACGATTAACAAGATGGCCAGCGTATGTCACAGCCTCAGCCCAAAATTGCTTGCCCAACCCAGCATTGGACAACATACATCGAACTTTCTCCAGCAATGTTCGATTCATACGCTCTGCCAATCCATTCTTCTGTGGTGTATCCCTAACTGTGAAGTGTCGAACAATACCATACTCTTGGCACACATCGAAGAACGGATCACTTTTATATTCCCCTCCATTGTCCGTCCTAAGCCGCTTGATTTTCTTGCCAGTCTGGTTTTCGATCATAGTTTTCCATTTAAGAAAAACTCCAAGCACTTCATCTTTAGTTTTCATGGTATACACCCAAACTCTTCTGGAAAAGTCATCAACAAAAGTAACAAAGTAGTGTTTTCCTTCCAACGAAGGTGTTTTGGAAGGCCCCCACACATCTGAGTGAATATATTCCAAAATACCTTTTGTATTATGGATAGCAGTGCCGAATTTCAGTCTCTTTTGCTTTCCCAGAACACAGTGCTCACAAAATTTTAATTTGCAAGCCTTTGCACCTTTCAACAATCCTTGCTTTGCCAGAATTTGCAAGGATTTTTCGCTGGCATGTCCCAACTTCATATGCCACAACTGCATTGAGTCCAAGTCTTTGTTACCGGAAGCTGCAGCGACTGCTCCAATAACTGTACTACCTTGGTAGTAATACAAGTTATTTTTCCTGATGCCCTTCAATATCACAAGTGCGCCAGATGTCACTTTCAAAATCCCATCTCTTATAGTAACAACTGAACCATTGGATTCCAAGGCTCCCAATGAGATGAGATTTTTCTTCAAACTGGGCACGTACCGAACATCAGTCAGAACTCTGGTTGATCCATCTTGATTCTTTAATTGGATTGAACCTATCCCAACAGTTTTACAGGCATTGTCATTGCCCATATAAACAACTCCTCCATTTAGTTCTACTAAATCAGAGAACCACTCTCGGTTAGGGGACATATGATAGGTACAACCCGAATCCAATATCCACTCATCTGAATGGAACGACGATGATGATGCAACCAGTGATAGTTCAGAGTCACTAGTATCATGCTTAGCAACACAAGCATCTACAACAGCTTTTCCCTTATTCTTCAGCTTTGGACAATTTTTCTTCCAGTGGCCTTTCTCATGACAAAAAGCACATTCATCTTTCCCGAGTCTGGACTTTGACTTTGATCTCCCCTTTTGAGTTTTCTTCTGAGTGTATGAACGACCTCGGACTACTAAAGCTTCTGTATCTCTGATTGAGTTTTTCTGTTTGTCCTTCTTTCTCTGTTCATAAGTGTATAAGGCCGCACAGACTTCGCTCAGAGATATATCACTCCTGCCATGAAGTAGAGTAGTTTCTAGGAACTCAAACTCCTCAGGAAGTGACCCCAACAGCATCAAAGCCAAATCTTCATCTTTGAATGTCTCATCCATATTCAGCAAATCAGTGACTAACTGATTAAATTTGGTGATGTGATCATTCATTGTGGTACTTGGGACGTATGTGAAGCGAAACAGTCTTTTCTTCAAGTGGAGCTTATTTTGACTGTTTTTCTTCAAAAAATTTTCTTCAAGTGCCACCCACAACTTATTTGCAGAAGTCTCCTTTGAAAAAGCATACCTCTGCTCTCGAGAAAGGCATGATCGAATTGTGCCACATGCCAACCGATTGATCGCCTTCCAATCTTTCTCCTGTACATCAGCTGGTTTCTCTTCATCAATGGCAATGTCTAGACCCTGCTGAAAAAGGGCATCTAGAACCTCACTTTGCCACATACCAAAATGGCCCGTGCCATCAAAGATCTCCACGGCCAATCTTGCATTTGCAATTGTCGGTCTTGTCCACATGGACGATGTTGAAGCTCCTACACCAACCGTTTTCTCCATAATCTTTCAATATACCTAAGGAAATCTTTTCTGATGTGGAAGATCAGTTTAAACTGCAACCACAGAGCATACTACGATTAACCTTCGGCTCTTGATACCACTTGTTGTTCCAATAGGGTCGGAAGCGTGTAAATTATTGTACTAAAAAATCACACAAAGTTCAATTCCCAGGGAAGAGAGGTGGATCACATGGATCTCTTAAATACCAAGTCTTTCCTTAGACAGAATATCCCTTCTATAGTAATTTAATAGCACAATTAAATACTACTATTATACCCTCAAATATTGAAAGAAAAATAGGACAAGAAAGAACACAAGAGATTTAACGAGGTTCGGTAAATTATACCTACGTCCTCGGGCACTAACACCAGATGATAACTTTACTATCTCCAAAATATTACAAACAAATAGAATTCCTTAAGAATTCTCAAATGGGAGAAGAGAGAAAACTAAGAGAGAAAGATTGGTTGGGATGATTGAAATGAGAAATGGTTAGGCCTATTTATAGTTGAGGTTCAGGGACTAACTTGCAAATGGCCTAAAAAATTAGGGACCAAAATTGCAATTATACCATTCAACTTTAAACTCAACTTGCCAACCACTTTTTACTTTCTTCTTTCGGTGCCAATTGCACCTCCCACCATTTTTGACTTTTCAACAATCAAAGCATGCGGTAGCAGGGTTGACGAAGAGCTTGAGCGTGCAGTTAGGTGAGCATGGAATTAGAGTTAACTGCATTTCGCCTAATGGAATTGTGACCCCAGCGTTCCACAAAGTAATTGGGAATTTCGATAAGAAGAAGGGAGAGGAGATGTTTGCGGTTTCAGCAGTGTTGAAAGGCACCGTATTGGACCCTGAAGATTTTGCGCATGCAGCACTCAATTTGGCAAGCAATGAGGCTAAATTTATCAGTGGTGTTAACTTACCAGTCGATGGAGCGTATAGTGTTAGCAACCAATCATGGAGGATGGGATTCGCAGCACTTTCTGAATAAACCAACAAGTCCTCAGCTTTACTCTTAGAAGATTTTCTTAAATTTCACTTGTAATAAATTGTATGGTCGGATTTCATCGATACTATTTGTTTTGTTGTTCAAATGAGCAAATTAAGTTCATCTTCTAAACCAGGCGGAAATTTATTCATCTGGTGAAGAGAAAATTCAAGCACTCAAAAAGTGTAAAAATTAATTCTCTAAATGATATAACAGTACTAAAGACCTATATTACCCCAGTAAATAATTTATTTTATAAATTCCTTCAGGAATTTACAACTTTTTTATTTCTAAAATTCAAATGAATTTTTTCCCAACAAATTAAATAATCTTTTAAAAGATGATAACTTAACAGTGGTGTTAACTTACCAGTCGATGGAGGGTATAGTCTTAGCAATCAGTCATAGAAGATGGGATTCGCAACAGTTTTTGAATAAATCAACAAGTCCTCAACTTTACTCTTTGAACAATGTTTTGTTAAATAAGGAAAGTAAAACTTAATCCAAAAGTTACTTATTGTTCAAATGAGTAAATTAATTTCATTTTCTAATTTAAGGTGGACAATGATTAATCTGGTGAAGAGAATATTTAAGCACCCAAAATCATAAGAATTGGTTAGAATTTACGACCATTTATTTTAAATTTAAATAATTTTCTATTTTTTATACAAATCAAATAATTTTCTTAAGACATTACACCAATAACTATATTTTTATTCACAGAGAAAGGAATATACATTTTCCTAAAAATGTGATGTGTGATATTTAGAGAAACGAGAAATTTAAAAGAGTTGGGAGAAAATAGAAGTAGAAAATTTGAGAGGAAATTCACAATCATTCCATAACGGTCCCTTTACACCCTTCCCGCTAGAAATAGGAGTGCATAACGGCAAGGGGTTGGTTGCCACTAGTTGTTATTGACACCATTTCAATTAACTAACAATGCTGCCCAAAACATAGCATTTCTAGCTACTCCATAGCATGAGCAAACTGCACCATTTCACTTAAAGTTCTACTAACCAAAACGGTGCGCAGCACCAATGGTCATTAAAAGTAAAATAAAACATAAATTAACAGAAACATTTTCATGCCATAACACTACTGCATTCCTCGAAACTTCCTTGTCCTCAATGATTGAAGTGGGGCTATTTTTGCTGCAAGTCGTGGAGCACCTCCCAAGTCGAGTCCTCAGGGAAAGTTATGCGGTACACAGTAGTTGTCCATGTATAAAGAGAGGCACCGTAGAGGCTCTGCCTCGTGGTTATAGTTGGTTGTATATGTTCTTGAATTCCCATCCTGGATTTGTAAATAAATTGTTGGGAATAGAGCTTCTAAGAGTCTGACAACAGCTATGTACAAGACGTATTAACAAAATAAATTATAAAATCCGAATTGTTAATGATGTACTTATATTGGAAATTTAAAGCTGATTAAGTCCTTCGGGTTAATGTAGTATTTGGTACCCGGACCCGATGATCGGGTTAGATAAAGGGTGTTACAAGCAAAGTCTTAAATTTGATGCTCAAATTAAGTTAGCTTTAGTGTCCGAATGTGGTATCTCTTGCTCGTGATGTATCAATTTATCCTGGGTGAGGGGAGTTACATATTCTGTCCATAATTTCATAATTTTATTTTGTCCATATTTTTTATGGTTTTTATTTTGTTCACTCTATGTTCTTTGAAAATAAAGGTGGTTTCATTTTTACTTTTAATTTTTAGTCATGTTTTTGCATATATGTGAGATTTGTCAATATAAGGGTATCGCTATATCTATTAGGAACTATTCTCGAAGGGCTTTATCATGATAGATCTTAATGATGGTGATAAATTTGAGATGATAAGGAGAATGATAGGCAATCTGAGACTTAGTCTTTTATGCATCATTGATGTTGTGGGTCTCTTAGGGTTTTTGACAGTCTTTTCTTTATTGATCAGAGTTCATCGTCAGGTTAATTTGATAATGGCGAGACTAGGATTCAAATTTATAAGTCTATTGAAATAAAAATTATAACCAATAAATATTTGACACATGTGCTCTAGTAACAAAAATTATAAATTTTAATTGAAATAAAGAAAAGCTTAAATATCAAATTAAGTATTATAACCACTCATACACTTAATTGACATAAAAGAAAAATATAAATTTTAAGCATTAAATTAAACTAAGGTATGGAATAAATATATATTGACCATTATTTTATATCAAATGGGACGAAAAGTGGGGACAGGGTGACCGCGCTTAGCTCAATTTCAAAAGTCTTCGTGCTTAATAAAATAGATAGCGGTGCTGGTCAAGCCAGATTTTTCATTTTCATTTCATAAAAACTAAAGCTAGCCAACTTTGACTTCAATTATTAAGTTAAAAAAATTATATAATGAGTACGTTTAATCAATGAATGCATTGAATACAATATTTTTTTAAAAAGAAACTTCATCATAGTCATATAAAAAAATTTAATAAATACTACCGATTATGAGGGAGAAAATATTTATGATTTGTGAAATAAAAATAAAATATTATTTGATGAAGTGAGTTTCTTAAATACATGTAAAATGAAAATATTTATTTTATATATGAAATGTCATACTTATATATTTGTTATTGAATTTGTGTTAATTATGGCATCTGTTTTAATAAAATAATTGGATAATATAGTAATACATATCATATGAAATAAAAATATTACTTTCTATTTTCTAAATATACAAGTCAAGGCAAAAATAATGGAAAACGTTTTGTCAAATTTACAGACTTCAAAGCCTTGAACATAAAATAAGTACGACGCCATTGTTGAATTTTAAGCAACGTCACACCTCCCAGGAGTTATAAACAGCAGAATCACAAAGAGGAGAAAACACAGCATCCCAATCATTGAAATCAAAAGAAAAAGCAAAAGGGAGGGCCTCTTTTCTTCACAACCACCATGAGCTGCGACTCTTCAATAACCAAGAGGTAACAAAATCCTAAGATTCCAAAAGTTCATATTTTAGATATTTCAATTCAATAAATCAGGTTAATTTTGAATTATTTCTATCTATGTTTTTTTAATTTTCTAATCATTTTGAGTTCGCCAATAGAATCATCACAATTTAAATCATGCTAAGTTAACTATTTGTATCATTCTCATTCCGTATTTGAATAATTTTCATTTAGGTCAATTCTTATTCAAGTTATATTTATGTTTAAGTTGAGTAAATTCAAGTTGTCGACTTTTTGAGAACAAGTTTGATTTGATTGAGTTTAAATTTAGATTATTCGAATCAAATTTTTAGATTAGGGTCAAAATTGACGAATCTAATCGAATTTAATACAAAACATTAAAATCAATATGATGTACTTCTGTCAAAAAAAACCTACTTGTATTAAACATGACAGTGTTTAGAACAGGCTTACCAATGTGTTTTCAAAGTGAAAGAAAGTTGAACCGAAAGTATACTTAAGCGTATTCATGTAATAAGTCCTTTAAAAATGATATTATATCTTTATTATTAAATGAATTAAATTAGTCTAGAGGTGAGCATTCGATCGAATCGAATCGAAAATTTTCGAGTTAATCGAGTTTTCAAAACTCATTTTATCATCCTAACTTTATTTAAAGTTTTCTCAAATTGAGTTGAGTGAGATGAAATTCGAATCGAATCAAATATATTTGTTCGAGTTAAATTTTAAAAAATAATTTTGGGTCCTTGTAACCACTATCACCCATCGTAATAAAATTTGTCCACCTTAATCTAATTTTTTATTAACTTTCACCACCTCATAATTTATTTATTAATTTTTTATATACTGGTTAGCTTCTTTGCTTGCTTAGTTGTTTCAATTATTTTTAGATTCTTGTCACTATATATTTTGGAATTAAAAAAATATTAAATGTAAAAATATGATTTTTTAATAAAATTTATTTTAAAAATAAAATGTGAAATTGATACCAATATAAAATTTTAACACGAATATTTTATGGCATAATTAAGAATTTAATTTTAATATAAATATTCAATATGACTAAACAACTCAATAATATAAATAATATACAATGTGAAATTTAATTTAATAATATAAATAGTAGATATAAATAAAATTATTACTATATATGTTTAGTGATTTTTTTTTGGATAATTTTAATTTTTTATTTGAGAGTAAAGGGTGAGAAGTAAAAGTTTGAGGGAAAGTAAATAGGGGAAGTAAAATTTTGGAGGGAAAATATTAAAAAAAATTGGAGGGGGGAGAGTTTGGGGTAGATGGGAGGTGGGATGGGAAGGGAATAAAAGTTTTAGGGGAAAAGTGGGAGGGAGTAAAAATTTGGGGGAAAATAAAAGGTTTTGAGGGTTTTGGGAGTAAAATTTTGAGAAAAAGTAAATGGGAGAGAAATTTTGATGGGAAATGGATTTTGGGTAGATTGGGTGGTTGGGAGGGGAGTAAAAGTTTTTGGGGAAAGTGAGAAAGAGTAAAAGTTTTGAGGGAAAAGTAAAAGGATTTGGGAGTTTGGGGTAAAAATGTAAAATATTATAGTTTGATATTCGAATTATTCGAGTTATTCGAATTCGAAAACTCAACTCGATTCGAACTCGAAATTTGAAAAAAAATCGAGTTGATTCGAATAACTCGATTAACTCGAATAACTAGATTCGTTTAACTAGAAATTATAATTTTTTTTCAATTTTTTCGAGTAGAATCGAGTTTTGCTCACCCCTAAATTAGTCTATATACTATTAAAAAGATCTAAATAATAATATAAGGACTAAATTGATCTATTATTGGGAGGGAAAATTATAAGTATTTACACTATCAATTAGTATCTAAACCTTGTTTCTTCTTTTTTTTTTTTTGTTACAGGCTGGATGGCAAGGTGGCACTGATAACTGGTGGTGCCAGTGGCTTAGGAAAGTGCACAGCCACACTTTTTGTCAAACATGGAGCCAAGGTTCTCATTGCTGATATTCAAGACGAACTGGGCGACTCTGTTTGCCAAGAGCTTGGAACTGAAAACATCAGCTATGTCCACTGCGATATAACATGCGAATCCGATGTTGAAAATGCCGTAAACTTGGCTGTCTCCAAGTACGGAAAGCTCGATATCATGTTCAACAATGCCGGCACTCATGGTGACAACGAAACAAGAGTGACACACGCCAGCACTGAAGACTTCAAGAAAGTGTTTGATATCAATGTGTTGGGTGGTTTCTTGGGTGCCAAGTATGCTGCCAGGGTCATGGTTCCGGCCAAGAAAGGTTGCATACTATTCACATCAAGTCTTGCTTCAAAAATCAGCTTCGGTAGCCCCCATGCATACAAGGCATCGAAGCATGCCGTTGCAGGGTTGACGAAGAGCTTGGCCGTGGAGTTAGGTGAGCATGGAATTAGAGTCAACTCTATTTCACCTCATGCAATTTCGACTCCAATGTTCCAAAAATCAATTGGGATACCCGATAAGAAGAAGGGAGAGGAGATGATTGCGGCTTCAGCAGTGTTGAAAGGCACTGTATTGGAGCCTGAAGATTTTGCACATGCAGCACTGTATTTGGCAAGTGATGAGGCTAAATTTATCAGTGGTGTCAACTTACCACTGGATGGAGGGTATAGTCTCAGCAATCAATCATGGAAGCTGGGATTCGCAGCACTTTTTGGATAAACCACCAAGTCCTCTGCTTCACTCTTTGAATTATATTCTCTTAAATAAGGAAAATAAAACTCATCCAAAATTACACACATGAAAAACTGTATTGTCGTATTTGATCAGTCTCCTGTAATGCTTTTGAAGTATCCTTTCTTTATCAATAACACTTGTTTTGCTGTTCAAATGAAAAAATTACTTCCATTTTCCAATCTACTTATTCTCTAAATAAGATAACATTACTAAATATACACGATAAACCGGTGTATCATATCATTAACTAGTTTCCACCAAAAACGATGAACAACGTATATATTAACTAGTTACAAAAAAAAAAGGATTATACCCAGTGATAGATTGTGCCATCTTCGAAAAGAATTTAGCATTGCCGTCGTGCAGTTCTCTGATCAATAGCCCTGTTTCTTGGGTTACTGGTAACGGATGATGGTTATGCGCTTCTCCTTCAGGTCTCTGCTTTTCTTTGTGCCGTGGGATCCTTTCCCCCTTTCTTTTGAAACCGTGAGTCTTTTCTTTTTATATTATACACCATCGGCAACACAAATCCAGTAACCGACCCCGAACTATCGCGTCGGCCGCCGTTACTAATAATTTGATTAACTGGGTTCATTTGAAGGTGATGGCTGGTGATGAAGCTTGGGAAAAATAGATATTAATTAATTTTGTGGTGTTGGAATCCCGTCCAAATGAAGAACATGATGTAACTATTTTCTCCCTTCCCTAAATTTCTCCTTAGAAATTAGAAGTAACAACTGAATTTTTTTTAAAACTCGATGGATGAGTTAATCCATCCAACCAGTTTAATTAAAAATTTAAAAATTTCAGTTTTATTGGTTCAATCATCAATTCAATCAAATTTTTATCCGATTCAACCAGTTCTGATTCAATTGATTCAAAATCATTCTTTAGCTATTTTTTAAAGAAAAATATGCATATGGTGCGATTTAAACTCACACAAACTAAATTAGTAAAATTTTAAATTTATCACTCAAACCAAAGCTTCACTTTAATCTTTTCTTTATACATTTTTATTTTAATATGCACAATTTATTACTTTCATCATTTGCATAATATATATTAATTAATAATATTGTTGATTTAATTGGTGCCACAAGTTAACTCGACACCAAGACAAGATTGATGACAACACCATTATAAACAATTGTACTCATTTAGTATTCTTAATCGGATATATCTATGTGTTTAAATTTCGTTTTCCTCACAATTTAATCCATTTTTTTCATTTTAATATAGTATATATTTAATGTGTTATTATTAATTAATTTCAAACCATACGTTTCATAATATATTGTATGCTATTTTCAAACACACCTTGATGTTCTAAATACGCGTACGTGTGTGATAAAATTTCTAGTATTAGTAATGTTGTTGATTGAGTTGATGTCACAAGTTAACTCGACACTAGCTCTAGATTTATGACAACACCATGATATATTATTGTACTCGTAATCTGATGTATTTATGTGTTTAAATTTCGTTTTACTCACAATTTAGTCTCTCTTTTTTTCATTTGTAATATCGTACATATTTTATTTTTTATTATTAATTAGTTCCAAATCATACATTTTATTATTTAGTATATGTTATTTTCAAACACTTTTATGTTCTAAATACATGATTCTTACATGCTTACGCATGTATAGAATTTCTTGTACTAATTATAATTATAATAAAACAATAAAGTATAATAATATTTAAAATACATATAATTTGATCTCAATCTAAACTTGTCTTGGTTATAACCCTGAAAAAATAGTTACAATGGATGTAATGGAAAATTACTATTTTACTCCTATACTTTTAATTAATTACGATTTCATCCCTAGGCTCGAAAAATGAAATTCATACAATTTAATCCTTATTTCAAGTCTAGCCGATTTTCGTATGTAACAATAGAAGCCCATGTATTTCATAAAAATCAAAATTTTTCCATGAATTTCCATCTTTTCAATTTAGTCCCTAAATTATAATTTCATCAAAATTCTCTTTACAAAAGTTGTTTATCTATCAACAACCTTTCATTTTCTACCATAAAACTTCATAATTCAACTATACTCATACATGAAAAAACCCTAACACTTTAATAGTTTTGCAATTTAATCCCCTAGATAGCTAGATTAAGCTATTACGACCTTGGAAACATAAAAATAATTAAAAACGGGATAGGAATACTCACCTAATTAAGAAGAATAAGTTTGCTAACTTCAAGCTCCCATGGCTAGGGTTTCCATGTTTTAATTTTAGGAAAGATGATGAAAATGGTGTTATTTTTATTATTTAATTCATTTATCACCTTTTATTTAATCATCTTTCTAAAATTGACCTTACTAATTTACTAAATTCCAATGATGAATAATCATTCTTATCTACTAACTACACTAAATGGTCTATTTCCATATAAGGACCTACAATTTTAAATTCCATGGCTATTTGGTACCTTTAGCCACTAGAATTTAACTTTTGCACTTTATGCAATTTGGTCCTTTTTATCAGATTAGACATGAAATCAGTAAAATTTCTTAACAAAATTTTCATATGATATTCCTATCATACTGTAGACCATAAAATAATATTAAATTAAATTTTCTTCCGACCTCAGATTTGTGGTCCCAAAACCATTATTTCGATTTCTTTAAAAACGGGCTGTTACAGCCCAGGCCGTGTGAGTCACACGGGCAAGGACACGGGCGTGTGTCCAGGCCATGTGAGTCACACGAGCAGGGACACGAGCCTGTGTCCAGGTCGTGTAACTCACTGTTTATGCTTTAGAACCACATAGGCGTGTGCCCAGGCCGTGTGAGCCACAATGGCAAGGACATGGGCGTGTGTCCAAGTTGTGTGGCATGTTAGTAGGGCTCAAAACCTGTTTTTGAGGCCATGAGTGTTGCTCAAAACTGATACTGGCCTCCCTAATGTATGAATGATTGAATTTGATTATATGAGAATTGTCTGATACTCTGAGATTGAACATAATGGTATGTGTACTGTGATACTTGTTCTGATGTTGAACAGTCTTATCTACTGGGGAAAAAATTTGGAATGGCTGAATACATGTTATGGATATTTGTACTATGCATTTGCATGGGTTGGGATATTGTGAAGAATGAGGTAATCAATTCTGAATTAGTGGCTAAGCCACAATGCGTATAAATTTTATTCTGGCGTTTTGTCGCATTTTGATCTAGTAGCTAAGTTGCGTCTCTGTAAAAATGTCAAAAGGACACTCTAAGGTGTGCAGGGTTGGTTGGGCATTGAATGTCCTTAACAGTGTGTTATGATGGCCGAAGACAGTGTGTAATAGATAGGGGTAGGAATATTACATCTGAATCTGATCTGTATCATATATGAAACTGAAATTGTTTAATCTGTTCTGAATCTGAACTGAAATTACTTCTGTACCAAACCGAATCCTTGAATTTGGAACTATTTTAAATGTGTTCTAGTTGAACAAACTTCTTGTACGCACTGAGTTCACAACTCATTTTGTTATTGATTGGATTTCAAGTGGTACTCAAACTTGAACGGGACAGCGCCGTGGGAGCTCGGTCAAGCTTTTATCTTTCTTTAAATTACTACTAGTAGGAAATCCAGTATTCTGTGATATTGTAATGTTTTGAAAGACTTCATGCTTAGCTAATTATTGTGTGGATATTACGTGATGAATGGTTCATTTTGACTGTGTTATAAATGTGGTGTCTTTAGTGTTCTTGATGTAACCCTCTAGACTTGGTCTGGATGTTTAGGCCTGGTTTAGGTTGTCACAATAGAATATTATGGTGAAGAAGCAACTCTAATCTGAGTTTCTGTACTAACATGAAGAGTAGACTCTATTGTAGATTCTGGATCTATTTGTAGCTCCACCTGTTTCACATGTGTGCTTGGATTTTGCTGGTTTTTATTGGAAGAGTCTTTAAGATATAAGTTAGGCAGCATAGTAGTTTCATCAAAAATAACATATCTGCTAATCACAAAATTTTTATTTTCAGGACATCATAACTTATATCCTTTAACACCAGCCTTATAACCAAGAAAAACACATTTAATGAATCTAGGTCCCAATTTCCCATTATCAACATAAACATATGCATGACACGCAAAAATCTTCAAATCAGAATAATCAACACGATTACCAGATCATACCTCTTGCGGAGTTTTTTCTCAATGGAAATGGATGGAGATCGGTTAATCAAAAAACATGCAGTAGAGATCGTTTCAACCCAAAATAACTTCGGTAAACAAGCATTAGACAACATACATCGAACCTTTTCCATGATTGTTCTATTCATTTGTTCTGCGATGTCGTTTTGCTATGGAGTATGATGAACTGTCAAGTGTCTCACGATCCTTTCTGATTTACGCAATTCATTAAACTCATCAAAACAGGACTCCAAGCCATTATTTGTGTGGAGGTGTTTTGTAACACCCCAAAAGTTGCTACAGTAAGAAAGTGAGATATTGTCCTTGATATAGTAAAATAAGGAAATAAAGTGATAAAAAGGGAAATTTTGAGTTATGTCAACAAAATCTATTTGGGAAGTATATTATGATATATTAATTCAATAAAGGACTAAATCACAAAAGTGAGAAAAGTTTTGTGGCTTAAGAGTAAATACTCAAAATTTAAAGGGTTAAAGTGTAAATATGAAAAATTTGAAGGACCCATAGTGCAAATATTTTAAGGGTGGAAGGACCTAGAAACTAAGGAAAATGGATGAATTAGGACCAAATTGCATAAGTGGAAAAAGTATGAGGGGTTAAATCATAATTTTACTAAAATGAGTGATGATTCAATGGAGGAATTTTGAAGGATCATAAGGGGCGAAATGATCATTTAGCAAGAAAGATAATTTTGAAGAGTGATGGTGATTTGACATTTAATTATATTTTATTATTATTTTATTTAATATATAAGGAAAGAAAAGAAAAGTGTGAAGAAGAAAAGAAAGAAAGAAATTTTCTTTTCTTTACAATTTGGTCCTTTTACCAAAAATTCACCATTTTCACTTAGAAATCAAAAGAATTTCCATAGCATCAAGTGAGAAAAATATTAAGGAGACTATGGGGAGCTGAATATCAAGTTAGATTCAAGAAAATAGAAGTTGGAGGAGAGAGAAAGTCAAGTTAAAGTTTGGTTTGAAGAGAATAAGGTATGAATGTTAAGATTTTATGTTATTTTTAAGTTTAGTAGTGATAGAAAAGCATAAAAATGGTGTTAAAGTAAAGAATTCTCATAAGGAAATATTGTGTTTTGACATACTGATGAAGAGAGAAGTTGAGTAAGCGAATCAAGTGGTAGGAGAAAAGCAAAATAAGAGGTTTTGATAGAAAAGAGATAAGTACCCATGAACTTCCTTCTTATTTAAGGATTAAAATGTGATCTTTGTAAAGTAAGTGGGAATTAAGTAAAGAGCTAACTACATGATTCTTACACGATTACGCATGTATAGAATTTCTTGTACTAATTATAATTATAATAAAACAATAAAGTATAATAATATTTAAATATATATATATAATTTGATCTCAATCTAAACTTGTCTCGGTTATAACCCAGAAAAAATAGTTAATACGAATGTAATTCTAGAACTAAGTCAAATTTTACTTTGGTTTTAGAATTAAGGTTAAAAGTTTAGTTTTAAGTGAGGGGCTAAATTGAATGTTTCAAATTTTTTGAAGGATAAAGCAGTATTTTGAACTAAGTTAAGGGTCAAATCAAACCTCATTTCAAATTTTGAGGACTAAGAGTAAAACTTTCTAAACTAATAATAGGGGAACCAAATTGAACCATGTTGGATTAAACCAAGTTTTCGTAATGTAAAGATCAATTTGAAGTTTTGGAAACAATTGATGGCCAATTTTAAAAATGGAAATTAATAATTTCGTAATTTAGTCCAATTTTATGTTATTTAAAAATAATGAAAATAAGGTAGAAAGCAACTATATTGAAATATTAAGTAATTACATAAAATTAAAATAGTTAAAATTTTTAAATATATAAAATAAAATCATTAATTTAATTTATTCATAGCAATGGATAGATTATTAAATGAATAAGATTATTCAACGTTAATAATAAAAAAATTGTAAAAATTAAAAAATAATTAATTCCAATTAAAAATAGTTAAAATTTATTTTTTACAGAAACAAAATTATAAAGCAAAACAAGTTGTTACATTAGCGGTGTAGAAATAACGATTCAAGTTTACTATGAGTACTAATAAACTTATTAAAAATTCACTACATTTTTTCATTGTGCAAAATATTTTTAAATAAAATAATGTAAAATTAATATTTAACTAAAAATAGATTAAACATTATATTCAAATATCAAATTTTTGACAAAAAAAATATAATATATTTAAATTTTAATATTCAAATTCTATACCAAACTTTTAACTAATTAATATTATATATTTAAATAAATACAAACAACTAATTAATGTATGGATCGCACGGATGGTATAGGAAAGCAAGTTATAACATTTATATAGAAGATTTTGCCAATGCAGCACTGTATTTGGCAAGCGATGAGGATAAGTTTATTAGCGGTGTCAACTTACCAATCGATGGAGGGTATATTCTCAGCCATCAGTTTCTGAATAGTCCAACAACTCATCAGCTTTACTCTTTCAACAATGTGTCGAAACCATTTCGTGTACAAATTTGGCTTGACCATATTTGAGAAAACATGGAATTTTCAATTTTTAAAAACACTGGGTTTTATTAATAATATAATAACTTTCATCAACATGAAACAATCAGAGGCTAAGAGGAATTTACCTAAAAACATATATCTACAGTTTTGTAATTATAAATACTGTATAAATTATCAAATTTATAAGTATAAAAAATGTTGGAACTCGAAATTGTCCCGGGGGTGTAACATTGCGGTGCCCTCTGTCTGCGTCAAGGTTGATCGTCGCAATCCATATCCTCCTCACCTGAAGCGAGATGCTCATCATCCATGGATAATCCTTGAGATGTATTCAATGCACTCGAATGGATCAAAGGTTTGCCCAGGGGTGTAGTATTGCGAATACGAGGGTGCCGAGCCAAACATATCAACCATCATTGATGACGGCAGTTGTTGATAATTAGAACTGCAATCGAGCATCTCCGCCTGATATGCATAGCTTTGGGACCTCGGACCAAAGCTATCAACCCACAACTCCGGATGGTAAGAAGCACCTTACGATTGTGAATGTGACCTCGAAGGTTGGGGCTTGGGCTCCACGACAATTTGGGTAACACGAGACTGTTGACCTCGGCGATGCTATGGTTGACTCGATCCTATTTGTTCCCTCCCTTGTCGGTGCATGTATTTTGGGACTACCATCAACTGCCCACCAAATAAATAAGGCAACTCATTCTCCAAGTACAAACATTGGTAGTGGACTGAGGGCGTAAAAAAAAAACATGAATGCAACCGAGACCACCTCTCCATCCAAGCTTTTCACAATGCAATTTATTCTTGATGTTCCACTGCCCAATTCTTTCCTTCTTTTCTCCTCTTGTTTATCCTGTGGACATTGTTGAACATCTTTTATGCATCCAAATTGTCACAAAACCCGATCAGCATTGTACCAATCCACGGTTGAAAAGTTTAGCATTGGTGCGTTGATGCACCACATATGTGCATGTTCATGAACCCACGGTGGAATGACAGCCACAATGCCTGGTGCGGAATATGACATCCACACGAAATGCACAATATTTAACATTATAATAGTTACATGAGTCAAATAACATGATCAAAATAATTAAATAAAATTAATATAACTTAATTAAAATATATATTACTTTGTCCCTAGCATATGCCTCTATCTTATGGAAGTAGATAACAAGTGTCTCGGACTTCCCAATACCCTAACACGTATACCATCTAAAAACGAAGCAAACTTGTTAACACAGAGTCCAAAAAACTAATTATTCTTTATTCAATTTTAAATTTTTTTTACCTATTTACAAGTGGTCACACATGTGGTTGGTGATTCACTGATGACAAAAATGATATCATGTACAGAGCCCAGGACTGCAGCAATATCAGACATCCGCATATATCTTGTGTGTCATGCTTTGTCACCCAACAAAGCTCACAATACAACGTCGCCAATACCGCTAAACCCCAACTATTGGAATAAGCCTGGTACAAATCGACCAATAGGGCAAGTACATAATGTGGACCTTATTACTATTTGCGTCTGGCATAAGTACCACACTATCAGCTGCAATATATATGCTTGATCAACGTACATCAGCTCCAACTCAGTGGCACTGCTCGATAAGGTTTGGTAATTTTCATTCAACCAAGAAAATTTCAAACTGGTAAATCTAGTTTCCCTATCACCAGGCGAGCGTCCAAGCAATTGGCAACAGAGGGCCAAAGGTTCGACCACTTTACTTGAACATGTGACCGCATCAATTTCAATTAGGAGCCCGAGTTACATTGTGACGTCTTTCAAGGTGATGGTGCACTCTCCACACGGCAGATAAAAAAATGTGGGTCTTCGGGTGTCACCACTCAAACAAGGTAGATATTAAGTTTGCTCTCAAGTCGAACATCTGGACCAATGCCGCTGTTTCAAATACGGCGTCATCCAAGTATGTCATAATCCATTCGTCCAAACGATACCTCGAAATATGGACTCGCGACCTCAACCGGTACTTATCTTATCCATATCATATAATTGCATTTGCTAAATCGACTAAGTAAATATAAGTTAAATCGCAACTCTTTAAATATATTTGTTTAATAAATATCAAAATATTTTACCAGCTCGTTTATCATCAGTGCAATGTGATCGGATGCTCAAAGAAGAGAACTCATTGTGATATTTGCATAATTAATAAAAAAAATTAATCACCACTTCAAAAACTAAATACAGTTAAACATGGTATTATAATATATAAATTATTACAATTAAAAAATCTTAAATCTAATAAAAATTCCCCTCAAAATACCAATACAACAATCTCAAAACTTCAAAAAACACCAAAAGAAATACAAAATTTTCAATTTCTCCCTTTTTTTTCCAAATTTCGGCTGGTGGGGTGAATGGGGGACCATTGGGACTTATAAAGGAATAGGGGGAGAAGAAGAAGAAAAAAAGGTCTGACTTGCGCCACACAACCTAGCGACACCAAAATAAAATAAAATATTTTTTTTGACACAAGTGTCGCTAAAGAGAACAGTGGCACCAAAAAGTATATAGATTTTTTTCTTTTCTCTAACACATTTTTTTATCTGGCACTATTTTTTTTAAAAATTATCCGATGTTGCCAAAGGGAACGGCGGCACCAATCAAAATATTTTTTTTCTTTTTCCCCCAAAATACCAATATTTTTAACGAGTATGTAGAAAAATGCATACTAGTGCCGCCAATGGGAAAGACGACACCAAAGAAATTTATTTATTTTTTAAAATTGGCAATCATTGGATAATGATGAGGGGTGGTGCCGTCATTCTCATTGGGGGCACCAAGAACCACCATAGAAAACAAGTCATTTTTTTTACAAGATTTTGCACCTAGATCATTTTTATAATTAATCAATTTTTTTGGGTTAGTTTTAAAAAAAGCCAAATAGTGACAATCCTAGATTATTGTCGTTTTTTTATTGAAATATTAGTTTTGCACAACATTTTTTACCATTTTACCAATAAAGGCCCATTTCCAACTTTATTTAAGGAAATGGGCCACTTTTTTCATTATTTATCGAAATGGGCCGAAAACACTAAAACGCGTCCATATAGGAGCATTTTAAGGGGAAATTCTAGCAAAATGCGCCCCTGAGGGAGCAATTCTGCCATGTCAACATAAAACACACTGACGTGGACGCACTTTTTTGACGTGGCTAAATCTCTCCCTCAGGGATGCATTTTAGCCCGTGTTTTTCTAGGATCAGGGCTAGTTGCATGTTTAGTGCCTAAGGTTTGTGAATTTAGGGTTTTAGGGTTGTAGTGTTAGTATTTTATTAAAATAATTTAGGGTTTTATTTATTTAGGGTTGAGAGTTTTTTAAAAATTAATTAAATTAGGTTTTAGGGGTTTTAAATAAATTAATTAAATTAGGGTTTAGTTTTTTTTTAAATAATTTTATGTTTAGCTTTTAGGGTTTTTGTAAAAGGGTTTAGAAAAAATTATATTGACAAGAAGGATTTTGTTTTTATTTCTACACTAGTTTCAGAAAAATTAATTTTGAGAAGATGGTTCTGAAAAGATAATGTCAAAAACGCTTCAAGTAGGATGCACTGTCAGTAAAATTACTGAAAATAGCTCCCACGTGAACGCTCTTTTTCTACAGTAGTTCTTGAAAAAATAATTTTGAGAAGACAATTCTGAAAAAATAGTGTAAAAAACGCTTCAAGTAGGATGTTTGTCAACAAAATTACTGAAAAAAACTCCCACGTGGACACTCTTTTTCTATAGTAGTTCTTGAAAAAATAATTTTGAGAAGGCGGTTCTATAAAAATAGTGTAAAAAACACTTCAAGTAGGATGCACTGTCAGCAAAATTACTGAAAAATGCTCTCATGTGGACGCTCTTTTTCTACAATAGTTTTTGAAAAAATAATTTTGAGAAGATGGTTCTGAAAAATAGTGTCAAAAACGCTTCAAGCAGGATGCATTGTCAGCAAAATTACTGAAAAAGGCTCCCACGTGGATGCTCTTTTTCTACAGTAGTTCTTGCTTGGCCTTAGGCTATAAATGAGTCAAATTTCATTCTCATGTTGCATAAGTTACAACAAGAAAAATTAAAAAGGCTAAGCAAAATAGAAATTGAAGATGAGTGAACGTATTAGTGTTGTTATTTACTATGATGGTGAGGTCTGTGACACCGAGAACGATGTTGTTTTTTTATTAGAGAACACAACGTGACTGGTTTTTAACCAAAACATAGATTTGATAGAACTTAGTAAAAGACATAGGCGCAAAATCTTTGGAATGACACCAATGAGAGTTTCGTCTATTAAGCATCAATTTTGTGCTTCGATTGATCCCGTGACATGTAACTCATTTGATATCAAAAGTGGTCGTAGCTTGGAGGCGATGGTGCAGACTCATCTCACTAGTGGATCACCCAATCTTGAGTTATATGTACAATTTTCATCGCTAGATGAAGCATTTACGATTTCAACATCTACTGCTGTTCAAGAGGAATACACGACCCCTACCCGACAGTCTATTAGTAGGAGGCAGAACGAGGAAGCGTTTGTGTTTGATGGCAATATGGAATACACAACTCCTGCACGACACTCAGTTAGTGGATGAGACATGCACCTCGATGGGGCAATGTTTGATGCTGGAAATACGTATTAGGGAATGACATCAACTTCTAATGGTTGGTAATCCACATCTAATTAGGGACGTTACGAAACTTCCACAAAAAAAGATCATGTACTCCCTACGACGTCCACTAGCGAGGGGACCTTGTAAGTTGCAGATGATGGTGGGTTAGATGACGAGTCTGATGTAGATCTACCTCAAGATCCCGGCCCCGATAGTGTAGAAGTTACATTATTTTCTAAACCAGAGCTTGTTCCAACCGAACCTAAAGACGATGAAGGGGGTTCAGATGAAGAAGAAGAAGATCCTCGATTCACAGCGTATTTGCCTCCAGCCCACATGCATAATGTCGATCTATCGGTAGATGATGTGTTAGAGTTTCCAAATCTACCACACAAAATGTGTGATCGTACAAGTTTGTCATTGGATTCGGGTGAATTAGAAGTTGGTAAGGAGTTTTCCAATAAGGATAGTTTTCTTGGTGCATTGAAATAACATAGCATCATAAACCGGGTTACTACCACGTGTTAAATCTAAATCTGAGAAGTTTGAGAGTAAGTGCATAGTGTAAGACAATACATATTCATTGAAAATCATGGCTTCAGTTAGGGAAAAGACAGACTTGTGGGAGATAAAAAAGTACAAAGGTCCACATACCTGTGTTACCGGTACAGTATCACTGGATGTTTAGGGTTTTTGAATAATACTGTCATTACTTAATGTTGCATTATTTAACGTACTTCGTTGACATGTGTTTCACAAGATCATTCTAAGATGGATTCAGATATAATAGCTAGCTTAATACTACCCATGGTGAAGGCAAATCCCAATACTTCTGTGCTGGTCTTAATTGTCAATATTCGTAGCCAATTGAGGTACACACCCTCTTACCACAAAGCTTGGATAGCTAAGCAGAAGGCGTTAGAAAAGATGCATAGTGGGTGGGACGCTTAATATAATGAGGTGTGGCAGTGGTGTCAGGTGCTGGAGAGGTACGTCTCAAGTTGCATAATAGACCTTGAAACGAGCCCTGCGTACTACAACGACCACTTGCTTCGTGGATGCCAAGTGTTCAAGCGTCTATTCTGGATCGAGGCACTGGAATACTAGCCGCAATTGAGTAACAGTGAAGCCTATGGGATCGCACACACCATCGGTATTGTCTAAGGCACGTTACATCTAACTACTACGAGCAATATCGATCTACTACTAAATGACAAAAAGTGACCAACATGGGTATTTAATCTCTATTAATATAATTTCGTTTGTAATATTCAATTTATTCTAAATGGAAGAGTGGTATGTAATTTTTGCTATCAACTTATCTTGACAGGGTACGAGATCAATAATGACTATTTTCATGAGAAGTTGGCGATTTTGTGGTAAGTTAACGGTTAAGGCGCAAACTACCTCTGTAACATACCTTTCGATCAGTGGGCACAAGCATACGACAGTGGCCCACGATAGATTCATATGACCTCAAACCTTACTAAATGCATAAATTTTGTTCTAAAAGGAACGCATCATTTACCAAAAACCTCGATTGTGTTAGAGATATATTTCTGTTTGGCTATACTATTTTCAAAGCGAGCAGCGAGTTATAAAGGCCAAATGCAATGAGGCCATGTATGGTGCCAGAAGGTATTGCAAGAAATTAACAAGGCGAATGAGTGGGCCAACACCATGCATACAGTGTTTCACGATCACGAAAACCTATGATTTCATGTGATAGAGTTCGACAGATCAAACCAAGGTATTACCAGCGAGAAATATTGTGTATACCTGAGAAATAGGACTTGCGACTGTTGAACGTTTGACGAACTTTGTTATCTATGCGCTCATGCAATTGCAACTTATCAGAATCTCCGTTTGGATCCCATGAGCTATATCGACGAAGTGTACAAAATAGAATACATGTACAATATGTGGAGACATGTATTCCCATCGTTCTCAGATAAACGTAAGTGGCTATCTGTATCGCTTGCTCCGTTTAAGTTGTTACCGGATAGAGAATTACGTCGAAAACCAAAAGGTTGACCTTGGTCTAGTAGAATATGTGATAATATGGATATCCGGGAAAGAACGAACTAACAGAAGTTGTGTGGATGGTGTAGGAACCCAGGTCATACAATTCGAACATGTCCAAATCGAAATAGTTGATAATTGCTAACATAAAAATATGTTGCATTATTTCTATTGCCTTATTCAAAATAACTACTATTTTATTAAATAGGACAAAATATAAAAATAATTTACTATTAAAATATTCAAAACAACTTTTATTTTATTAAATGAAACAATATAAAAACTATTTGTACAAATATATTAAAAAAATCAATGTATGTGCCGGTCAGAATAAGTGCCACATGGGGGTGGTCGACGGTTACGCGTCGGATTCCTTCTTGGTTTAGCTTTCGGCGGGGGTTGTGGTTGCTCTGACGGAGGTTATGGTTGCTCTAACAGAGGTTGTGGTTGTTCTAGTTGTGGGTGTGGGTGTGAGGAGGATGACCCACCTTGATAGAATAAAGAATGCGGAGGTGTTTGCATCATCCACTACGGAGGTGTTTAAATCCCATAAGGTGATAGGGATGGGAAATGGGATGAGCTCCCCAACGGTGCCTTGTGCGATCCCTCCTACGACGATGGCCTATATATCGTCGGTTAAGTTAGAGTCATCGGGAAAGGAGATGCACTGAGGCATGCACTCCAACCTGGCATAGGACTGTGAAAAGGAAACATATAAGTGTTAGGATACATATAAGGGCTAGGATACACACCTAGCATAATCTGAAGGGGTTGTGGTGTGGGCATTGTCGCTTGGGGCATTAGGCCCGGTGATTGTGTGGGTGCTGTTGATGGGCCCGTGTCGTCATCCCTTCTCATTGAATATTAAAGGGCCTCATCGTTCCCTTTCAACAAGGATTCACCGATGGCTCTGCTCTTCCGAGAGCAAATATGGCTTGCCATCGATCCTAAACCATGGCATGTAATTCGGTGCGCATGCTAATTCTAGAATGATGATCGGTTCGCGAGTAGGTATATGATCATTCCGATTTTTCCAATTTTTGATATATACCAACCAATGCGTATTCGATTACCGTAAATCAATTTTGTGCTCATTATCGAGCACCTCAGGTGTCACGAGAATCGGTTGTCAAAATTTAAATTGCCAAAACACTCTATCCGTCTGGTGCATCTCAACAGTAGCATAGTTAACCAATAGGACATTAACATCCAAATGTTCAGATTTTGAAAGAATTCATCCGAAATGACTATTCGAATTGCCGAATCCTCGTATGGTGTCCATTGAACCTATATGAACGTGATAAAAATATTAGTTATATACATAATACTAAATACTAAATATTAAACGACTATGTTATGTATATATATTTTATTTAATAGTTACATGCACTTCCGACTGTTGGTCTAATAGAAGCCCTATATCTTCAAGAGTGGTAGGTATTCCAACATAACTCCACGAATGGTTCCACCTAATTAAATAAATTTTTAGCATAAAATTATATTTTAAATCTACATAATAATTGTAAAATCTTATATAAATTTTACCTCGTTATGAGTGGGAATGTATATGGGTGGTTCACTTGAGGATGTAAAAATCGAAAGCAAAACCGAGTCCATGATTGTAATAGTGATAAGCAACCTCCGATTTTGGCTTTATTTGGTTTTGTTGCCTCAGACATCTCCTGGTACAATGTTGCCAACACAACAGTCCCCTAACTAAGCTCGCTAGCTACTCTAAAATAAATGAGTTTCAACAGTCACCTCAGATGTACGAGGTTTTGTGTCAAGTCTGACATTAGATAACCTCCAATAATCTCAAAGACGTATGCCCAAGCATATCGTATCCTTTCTACTTCAGTCGAATCATTCCCCGACTTCAGGAATGTGTCTTGTAACCAGCCCATCTCGATTCGACCTCTGTAAATATTATCCAGAATCACACCCAAAAGATCGTAGCATATGGCTCCCTAATCAGCAGATTGAGCGGACTCGGTGAGTACGGACCCATCCACCGGCAATCCAAATTGTAACTGCACGTCCTCCAAAGTGATGGTACACTCTCCGCATGGAAGATGAAATGTGTGCGTCTCGGGTCTCCACCTCTCTATGAACACGTTGACGAGTTTCGGATCCAACTTACACCCCCAGCCTATATTGGCCACATGCCAAAAACCCTATTCCCTCAAGTAATTTTCTATCAATGGTGATGGAGGACCAGACATATTACAAATATAACATTGTAACACCCGATCTACAAGCTGTTATAAAAAGTTATAAAATAAAAATTAATTAAAATTACATAAATGAAAAAATATTAAATAATATTGAAAAATTAAAATTAACCCTTACCATTTTCATTTGTTCGATGGAGATATGTTTATGATCGAGACGAATTAATTCACTGGCCATTGCTAACACGATCAAATATTTTTGAAATTATAAAAAAAAACTAATTTAGAAAAAAATTAAAGGAAATAATTAATTAAAGAGAGCTTTGAGAAATTTAGGGAGAAATTTGAGAGCTTTTTTGAGAATTTTGGAAGAAATGTTTGTGTGAAAAAAATAGGAGGGGGTTTTTATAGTTTTTTTTTACCGTTGGACCCCCCAACGGTCAAAATTTTAAATTACTGTTCGGGGTAAAAAACACAAGCTAAAATGCGTCCCTGAGGGAGCGATTTTGCCACGTCAACCAAGCCCGTCCACGTCAGCGTGTTTTGTGCTGACATGGCAAAATCGCTCCCTCAGGGACGCGTTTTGCTGAAATTTTCCCTTAAAACACTCCTACGTGGACGCATTTTAGTGTTTTCGGCCTATTCTGATAAATAATGAAAAAAGTGGCCCATTTCCGTAAATAAGGTAAGAAATGGGGTTTTATTGGTAAAATGGTCAACATTTTTAATACTATTAGCATAAGAAACTACTTAAATTGTTTGCTTAAGATTAAAATATAATTCTTTTATATTCAATATTTTCTATCTAGATGGTAGGTTTTGGGGTTTTTTTTTTCTATATATGCCATAATTATTGTAAACAAAAGGGGTTAATTCAATATTAAATGTTTCATTCCATTCAGTTTGTCCAAATTAAAAATAAAGATTTGAATTATATTAAGGTCTTTTTTCCAAATTTAGCCCAATACTATAATATAATCTCTATTAACTCCTTTTTTTCCCTACATGTCAATAATATGATAAACAATTATATCAATGACCATCCTTGAATACTATAATATAACTTTTCATTTGAAGATATCCAAAAACAACAAGATAATATTTTCTTTCATGCCATAATATGATAAACAATTAATTCAAGAGTTGTTTATTTTTTAAAATTATCAATTAAAGAACTTATACTCTATTATTTAAAATAAAATAAATGAAACATCTTACCAGTTGGTGAGTGCGAAAATTTGTATTTTGGGTCTCAAATTGCATCAAGAAATATTCTAGTGCCATGTGCCAATCGTTCCCATCCAACCATAACAAAGGTGAAACACATATTAAAATCACAAACTACCATAACATTCTGAGTTGAGACACCTTTTTTCCAATGTAGGGAATTTGTTCATTTGGTGGAAGAATAGCGACAATATGTGTACCATCAATTGCACCTATGCAATCCTAAACAAATAATCATATTAGTCTCATGCATATTTTTAGTTAAAAATATTAAAATATAATAATATAATTTTAAATTTTAACCTTAAAATGCAGCATATATTTAGAATCATTATGTATTTGTTCAAGTATTTAGCTAAAAGAATGATCACCGAGTGCAATTATATCAATGGCCATCCTTGAAACTTTCCCAAGCACAATTGCAAAGTATTGACTTATTGTTGCTCCAGACTTTTGAAATCTTTCTCGACATTGGGAAACTTTTGCATCAGTGCCCAAGATGTACAAAAAATTCCCCAACATTTCACGAGAAGATATGTTTCTTAAATTTTGTAAATTGTATCTTGTCTCCAAAAATTCTCAACAAACTTATGAATAAAATTTTTAACATCCTAAAATTAATCAAGCAACGTGATTCATGACCGTAAAAAATCTCTCAGATCCATGCCTCACTTGACTATTTTGAATCCATGCATGGTTGCTTCAATATATACTTCTCATAATATAATTGCACAGAAGAAGATGCAACATGAAATAGCTAGTTAAAACTTTGCATATGTTGTTTCATCATCACTTCCATCACCATTAGAATTTTCAACCATTCTCATCACCTGTGAACAAGTTCTATCCAAAACCAAACATAAACAACTATTGATAAAACTAGAGTATACATAAATAAGTAGAACATAAATAAATAGTCAAACAAAGATTACTTTTGGAGTTTGATTCGAGTTAAACAACAAAGAATCAATTCAAACAATAAACAATCTATTCAAAGAATCAAAGAATCGATTTAAAACAACAAACAATCGATTCAAAGAAGCAACAATGCTTTAAATCACATAATAGATATCTTAAAACCCTAGAAGAATAGAAAATTTTGAACTTTCCTCCATTTCCATCTTAAGCCACCAAGCACTAATCTTGGGATTAATTGATAAAAGCATAGTTCACTTGTCCTTATTGAGTAATAATTTTAGTGAGAAAAAGTATAGCAAACTAGCTTTTGGAACTTTCTCCGACAAGCTATGTGATTCCTTGTGGAATACCATATGGATCCATAACAGGAGTCAAACTACATGTTCCTCTAATTTGCTTTGAGGATTTATTCCTTCTAATTTTAAAATGTGAAGTTCTTGCCTAAGGTGTTTTTTTCCTTTTTTGATTGTTTCCATCAATGTGAACTTCATTGAAATGTGAACATCATTTATTAGATTTTCTTCCTCATTCTCTTCAAGTATGTCATTGTCATCATCCTCAAAAAATTTACTAAGAAGTGTACCTAAAGAAGGTGCCCATGCTTTATCACCGGTGGCAACTATCCCTATGAACATCTGGTCCAACTTCCCTTCAAATTCAGGATCAATGCTCGAAGTTCTAAACTTTTGAGCTTGAGGCACAACCTATATATAAATTGACAGCTTAATAAGAAATTATCAATAACCTTATAAATTAGAAAAAAACAAAAATGATAAGAATTATTAATGTACCTTTAGTCTACTCTCCCACCAGTCATCTGATGCATCGACGATTCTTTTTATAAGATTCCACCCTAGACCAGTATCTTTGCCTCTAAGCTTTTTCCAGGCCTTCCATTCTTTTTTCAAGGCATCCTTCCTATTTTTAAACTTCCTTTATGAATAAGTTTTGTCAGTTTCATTCTCAAAGTTGGTCATTATTTTTAGCCATCCTCTTTTGTGAAATGTGTACCAGGTCTAGTGCTTTTCAATACTATTTAATACAAAGATCACAGAATGTTAAAGTTGCATGACCCAAATTCTAAGAGATTGCTTGCAAGTCAAGTTAAACAAAATATATTTTCTTTCTAGAAGATTTAGTATTTATTAGTATAATATATTTAACATTTATTAGCATAATATATCTAACATTGATTAGAATTAGATTTTTTCAACCTATAAATAGATGTAGTCGAAACTCATCTTTTATCATTTGAATTCGAAATTAGTAAATTTTCTTCTCCTCTACCTATGGTTTTTCCCCAAAATTTGTGTATTCTATTTTTCTTTCTTTTTCTTTGCTATCTTTTTACATTGCTATTATTAATGTTCATTTTTTAACAAATTAGTATCAGAGCTTTTCGGGTTGCTTGTCTCGATCACGGTAATGGCGATAATGAAGTATGATATTTTGCTATTGGATTGCAAAACTAGATTCTCGTTGTGGTAGATAAAGATACAAGCAGTTCTTACGTAGATGGATTTCGAGAATACGCTACTAGGGGTAGATAAGATGCCTTCAAAATTGATAGAGGAAGAGAAAAAATGAAAAGATCAAAAGGCTTTAACGAAATTACATCTGTATCTATCGAATTAAATTCTACATGACATGATGAAGGAGAAGACCGTCGCTGCATTATGGGCAAAGTTGCAGTAGCTATGCATGTCGAAAACCCTACCTAGCAAGTTGCATATGAAACAACACATTTATGCTCATTATTTGGAGGAAGGTGCGTCTATGTATGAACACTTAACTGTGTTTAAAGAAATCCTCTCAAACCTAGAGGCTAATGAGGTTCAGTACAATAAGGAAGATTTAGAGTTAATTCTACTTTGTTCGTTGTCCCCATCTTATTCAACCTTTAGAGATACGATTTTGTATAGTCGCGAATCTCTCACAGTTGATGAAGTGTATGCTTCCTTAACATCGTATGACAAGATGAAGCATCTTGTGTCTAGATCCGACTCTCAGGGAAGGGTTTCATTATTCGTGAGAGACAAGAATGAAATACTGATGATAATCATGGGAGAACACATGAAAGAAATCCTCTCGGTAAATTTAAGGGTAGATCGAGATCTTGAAATAGATGTAAAACCTATAACTTCTGCAAGAAGAAATGGAACATTAAGTCTGGGTGCTATAAGTTGCAGAATAAGATCAAAAGGGAGGTAGCAAATCAAAAAGGAAAAAAAACCAGAACAATCTTGTAAAGCTAATGTTGTAAAAGACTACAATGATGGTGAACTCCTAGTTGCTTTTTCGAACAACCCTAAAGTGAGCGAGGAGTAGATCATTAATTCTAGTTGCACCTTCCATATGAGTCCCAATCGATATTGGTTTACAACATATGAAACAGTGTCTGAAGGTATTGTTTTGATAGGAAATAATATTTCATGTAAAATCGAAAGTATTGGCATGATCAAAATGAAGATGTTCAATAGAGTCGTCAGGACACTGAGTGGCGTACAACATGTACCAAAATTGAAGAGGAATTTGATCTTGTTAAGTACTCTTGATTCAAAGGGCACAAGTACACAACTGAATGTAAGGCTCTGAAGATTAGCAAGGGTTCCCTCGTTGTGATGAAAGGGCACAGAAAGACTGTCAAGTTATATGTTTTACAATGTTCAATTGTTACAAGTGATGTAATTGTCACTTCCTCTTCCTTGTCAGATGATGATATTACTAGACTTTGACATATGCGTCTAGGGTATATAAGTGAGAATGGCATGACAGAATTGACCAAAAGAGGACTTCTTGATGAACAAGCCATTAGCAAACTGAAGTTCGATGAACACTGTGTTTTTCCGAAGCAAAAGAGAGTTCGATTCACTAAAGGAATCCATAACACGAAGGGAGCACCGGATTATATTCATTCTAATCTTTGGGGACCATCTAAAGTGCCTTCAAGGGGTGACGCTAATTATATGCTGATGATCATTGATGATTTTTCTAGAAAGGTTTGGGCATTCTTTCTGAAACAGAAAGTGATGTGTTTTCCACATGAAAAACATATGAAGCATGATAGTATATAATGACTTATGTTACGTGAAGTTATGCCATGAAACTGGATTTTCATGCAAGAGCTTGAAGATGTTTATTGTGTATGATGATACAAGGTTTCATGCAAACACTAGAGTTAATCTATGCTTATTGTGGATCGAGTTGGCTTACTTTCATGTGGTTGCATATATATAAAGTTTCATGCCTTGAATATATATGTATGGTCCTAGATAGTTGTATTTATAGTTATATTGTTGTGAGGGTAGGGAAATGTGTATATATATACTCTGAAATAAGGTGATATATATATGTATTTTCTGGTAATATATATAATTCTTAAAAACTCATAAAAATCAAATTCTTTGGTTGAAATGGAAAAGGTAAATGACTGATATGCATGTGTCCTAAATTCAAATTTTATTATAGTATTAATTTATTAAAAAATGAAAAGATAAAAAAATACTCTCATATTAATACTTATTATTTTGTACATAAAAGGATATTTTAGTAATATCATAACTGAATTAGTGCTCAATTGACTTGTGAGATCAAGCCAGTAATAGAGTTAATACAAGTATAGACAAGTAACTAGTATGGTTCTCGACTCATGCTTCACATTGGATTAATTATTTTAGGGATAAATTATAAAGTTAAAATATAAAGGTTATAATATGCTCCAAGTTTTTGTACTTTCTCCATATTTGTATTCAGTCCCAATATTTTTGTGTTTGAAAATTTAATCCCTTTAATTTTTTGATTTAAAATATTAGATCTAATTGTTAACACCGTTAAAATTATTTTTTTTGATAAAATGATTGGGTACTTAATTGAATTAAAAATAGCAAACAAAGCCCCGAACTTTGGCCCAAGTCACAACCAAATGAAAAATGGAAATCCGGCCTCACTGTTTTTAAAATGATAGCCTCCTAATAATTAAAAAAGAAACAAAGCATTTAATGAAAAGTAAATAGAATATCTACCCCAATCAAATCTGAAACGGCTGGCATCCATTTTCTACCGTTTAGTCAAATCGAAATCCAACTTTCTGACGATAGCAATTCCCAAGAGATAAGGTTAAGTTTGCTATCTGCTTTTGAAAACATTTCCTTTATTCTCTCCTTCAATCCGGGTTTCTTGGTCCTCTCCTCTCCCAGGCAAGAACATGCCGGTCCAGATCTACTCCTATCAGGTAAACGTTTTCCTCTCTGTCAAGAGCACTTTTTGCCAACCTATGTGCATGCGAGTTCTCTGATCTATTAATGTATTGAAATTTTAGTTACTGGAAACATGGTTTCTTATTATGGATATCTCTGATAATAGCCCCAATCACTAATTTATCTAGTGAAGCTTTCAACATTTTTTAATAACTGTTCTGGAGTCCCCCATGATTTTGATTGATAACATTCTTAGTGAGATTCCTAACTTTATACTTTCCAAACATGTGTACGCCTCTGCTACGAACGAGGAAGAAACATTGTTGTGAACCACCGTCTTAAGCACCAACAAATCCCCTTTTTGGTCCCATCCTACCAGTCCTGTTGCTGACTTGGAGCTTCTTCTGTCAAACGCTGCGTCGAACTGAATCGTTGCTTTTGGTAAGTCCTCCTGAATCCTGCAACTTCTGATCGTAGTCTTCTGTAACTTCATTGCTCTCACTCCTTCATTTCTGCCATTTGTCTCTAAATGCTTTGTGCTAAAGCCCATCCCGTTTTGTTTTTCCCTTCATGTATAAACTGGTTTCGGGAAATCCAAATCGACCATAAAGCATAACAAAAAAGTCGACACTGAGCATCAGTTCCTTTCTTAAAAACCCAAGTTAACGAATTCTAAACTTCTTTTGTTATAGGGCACTCTCAAAATACATGGAGGCTTTCTTCAAACCAGGACCGGCAACGAGGGCATTCATCATTTGTAATGACTTTCCTGCACCTGAGATTAACAAAATTGGGAATATAGTCTCAGGAGATTCTCCAAATAGTCATTGTAATTTTTGGGGGTAACTGTAAGCCCCATAATTTTCTATAAAATTCTTTATATTTGGTCTGTAATAAATAACTAGTAGGATTTAGGGTAGCCTCTTGTAATAGTTTATAGGTGCTGTGTACAGAAAATTCACCGAATAATTCTCCCTTCCAGACTTGGACGTCTTCATACTCTATCTCTGCTAACGGCATCAGTAAAATTTTCTGAGTTGTTTCCGCTTGAAAGGTATTATTAATCAAGGCCTCCATCCATTTCCTATTTGAATTATCAATAAGGTCTGAGTCTAATTGTAATTCCCCATTATTTGATCTACTTTTTCCTTCAACTTTTCGCGATCCCCTGTATCCAACTGTCCTCCCAAATAGAGATGTACCCTCTACCCACTCTCCAGTACAATCCTTTTTGATGAAGACCCTTTGCTGCCCAAATACTCCTCCAGGTGAGTGAAGGTAAATTCCCTAACTCTGCCTTAAGAAAACATGTTCGCGGATAATATTTTACTTTTAGAACTCTGGCTAATAACGAATTTGGATTATTAAAAAGTCGCAATCCTTGTATTGCCAGCAACACTATTAAATTGAGCAAGATTTCTAAAACCTAAACCACCGTTTTCTTTTTAGGAATAAAGATTTTTCCAAGTGCACCAATGTATTCCCCTTTTCCCATGTCCCTCCTGCCACCAGAACTTGGCCAGACACTCAATATCGTTACATAGTACTTTAGGTAATAAAAAGCAGGCCATCGTATAAGTCGGAATAGCCTGAAAAATATCCTTTATGAATACTTCTTTCCGTTCTTGCGATAAAAACCTATTGCTCCAGTTATCAATACATTTTTTAATTTTATCCTTCAATTTTTGAAAAGAATTTTTCCCCCCAACCCACCATTATAGGCAGTCCTAAATAACGTTCTAGTTCATTAGAGCTTCGTACCCCCAAAAAATTGACAACTAATCTCTTATCTTCCTCCATTGTATTCTTGCTGAAAAAATAGTTGATTTATCAAAATTTACTCATTGTCCTGAGCAAGACTTGTATTCGCATAGAATGTTCTTGAAAAGATTAGCTCCCCTGCTTGTTGCTTCTCCAAGCAGAATGCAATCATCAGCAAATAAGGGATGGGATATTTGCGGGCCGTTCTTACTAATCCTAACACCTTTTAGAAAACCCCTATTTGTTGGTAGTCTCATAGGCTTGACAGTCCTTCACATAAAAATAATAAAAACGGGCTAAGTGGATCCCCTTGTCTAAGTCCTCTAGCTGGGAAGAATTTTTCTCCGATATGTCTATTGATGATTACTGAGTAAGAAACCGTAGTTACACAATTCATTATAGTATTTACCCAACTTTGATCAAACCTTATTCATAACATTATTCTGTTTAAAAACTTTCATTCCACTCTGTCATATGCTTTACTCATATTAAGTTTAATAGCCATATACCCTTTTTTTCCCCAATCTATTATGTTTTAACTTGTGCAATATTTCATAGCTAATAGCAAATTATCTAAAATAAGTCGACCTCGCACAAAAGCACTTTGCGCCTCATCAATACATTTTCCAATGACTCCACTTAATCGATTTGCTATAGCCTTTGCAATGATTTTATAAAGAACATTACATAGGCTAATTGGCCTAAATTGTGACATATTAGAAGGACTAGGAACTTTTGGGATAAGTACTATATTTGTAGAGTTAATTGGACTTACCTCTTTAACGCTGCTTAATATCTGTAAGCAAAAAGTGGTGACATCATCTTTGACTATTTGCCAACACTTCTGATAAAATAGGGCTGGAAAAACATCTTCTCCTAATGCTTTTGTGGGTCCCATAGCAAAAACTGCTTCCATAATTTCATCTTTGGTATATGCTGCTGTCAGCTTCCGGTTATCTTCCTCATAGATACAACGTTCAACCCGTTCTAATATGTGTTCATAATTCCCCCTTCCTTCTGTTGAAAACAATCTTTTAAAATAAGACCGTGCAACACCTTTCATATCTTGCAAGTCCACTATCTCTCTTTCGTCTTCGTTTTTTAACTTATGAATGAGATTCTTTCTCCTCCTCTGTGATGCTTGACCATGAAAAAAAGTTGTATTTCTGTCCCCATATTTTAACCAATCTATTTGGGCCCTCTGTTCCCAGTAACATTCTTTTTTTTCGATCTTAAAATTTAAATTGATTTTCATATCAATCAGTTTAGCCAAGGTTTTATCATCTCTTTCTTCCTCAGCCAACTCTGTTAATTTCCATATGATAACCTATTTTGTCTTCTTCCTTTCATTTTGAATTTGCTCAGCCCACCATTTTAATCCTTTTTTCAAAAAGTCTAATTTCTGTACCAGCTCTCTTGATGATTTCTCCCACAAGCTCTTAACTTCATTAACGAAAGACTCCTCCAAGGACCACCAAGCTTCAAATTTAAAATTATAGCTCCTCCATCGTTTTTCATGCCGCCTTGTATTAATAAGAAGTGGGCAGTGATCAGAAAATGAATGCACTAAATGCTGAACTTTCACCTTTGGAAACATATTAATCCATTCCGTATTAGCAACTCCTCTATCTAACATTTTTTCTATGTTCGTCTCTAGTAAATTTCCTCTTTCCCAAGTAAACCAGCTACCTTTGAAACCCACATAATACAAATGACATTCCTCAAGTGTTCTTCGAAACAATTCCATCCTCCTCTCATCTCTAGGCAATCCTCCTTTCTTTTCAAAACCATACATAATTTCATTGAAATCTCTAGCAACAAACCATGGGAACTCCACATTAGTAGCCAAACTTTTCAAAACAGCCCATGAATCATTTCCATCCTGCACATATGGGGATCCTTAGAAACCTGTAAATCTCTATTGGCATCCTTTTTTCCTTATCAACAACGATCACATCAATGTGTCTTTTAGAGAAACTGCATAGCGTTATATCAACATCAATTCCCCATGCTAAGCACAATCCTCCTTTCGTACCTTCTGATTCGACTTCAATGACATTCGTATAACCACATCTTCTATGAACTCGTTCCATCTGCTGTCTACCAACTGTTGTCTCCATAAAGAATACTATTTGGGGATTATGTAACTTCAGCATCTGCCGAAGTCTTTTAACTGTCCGTAGTCTCCCCAAACCACGGACGTTCCAGCTTATTATTTTCATTGCACCCGGTCGACTTGCCTCTTGGTAGCCGCCGATGATAAAAGGTCGAATTCCACTATTTTTCTATTTCTTGTAGTTGCATTAGCACTCTCTGCATTATCAAAAAAATCTTCCATTTCCCCCATGCTTCGCTTTTTCCCCTACTTCCCAACTAAGGTCTCATCTTCCACATCATGTTCCATTGCCATACTCTAGATCCAATTTTGTCCTTTTACCATTCAACAGATAACACCCCTCCTTCAATACTAAACCCCAAAATTGGGTCAATAACTTTTCCCCTTCTTTCTTTTATATTTCCATCCCTATGACTTGATCCCACAGACCGATTTTCCATCCATCTTCCTTCCCCTTTTCCTTATTCCTCTTCTCGTAGCCATATACTATTCATTAAAAGGGCTCTTCGAGATTGCACTCGCAATGATAAATCCCAACCCAATTCATCTGTATCTACCCCTATCATCATTTTTATCTCACAGAAAGAGTCATTGTGGCCCAACTGTCCACAGTAGAAATAGAAAAGCGATAGTCGTTTATATTTAAACTTAACATATGACCTAACCCCACTGCATGAAACCTACTTCTTCCTTTTCAAAGGCTTCCTAACATCAATCTGTACTCTTACCCTCATGTAATTGTGATTTTTTTTTCCTAGATTTGAAGTATCATATTCCAGGAAAACACCTATAAAATTGCTCTATTAAATTCACTGGTGTAACATTCTAATTTTTTATTAAATTCTCACTTGGTAGGCACATTACAAAAAATGGTATTGTAATGGACATATATTTAACATAGAATTTTAATGGTTAAAAATTCTTAAAATTCACATAGTTATTTTTAATAAGAATAAAGTATTCAGACTAACCAATAAAACTAAAATATTTGAAATGTAATTAAAATGTTTTGAAATTTAAAACCAATTTTTAAAAAAAAACATAATAATTTGAAGATATTTTTTTTCTATTTATATTAATAAGCATAAAATATGACTCATAAGCATTGTGAGTTTTTTCTTGACAATCCAAGAAAATGTTTTAAAATTTATTTCCTTCTTGAAACATAGAGAGTTAATTCCCCCCTCCCCTCAAAGTATATATTGGTACATTTTTTAATAAAAATATATAGTTCTTGGTATAATATCTTAAGAAAATTATTTGATTTTTAGGAAAAGGAAATAAGAAAATCGTTTAAATTTAAGAAAATGATCGTAAATTCTAATCAGTTCTTATGATTTTGGGTGCTTAAATTTTCTCTTGACTAGATCAATCATTGTCTAACCTAAATTAAAAAATGAAATTAATTTGCTCATTTGAACAACAAAACAAGTAGTATTGATCAAATTCAATGATACAATTTATTACAAGCATAATTTTTGGATTAAGTTTTACTTTCCTTATTTAAGAAAACCTGTTGAAAGAGTAAAGTTGAGGACTTGTTGATTTATTCAAAAAGTGCTGCGAAACCCATTTTCCATGACTGATTGCTAAGACTATACGCTCCGTCGACTGGTAAGTTAACACCACTAATAAATTTAGCCTCATCACTTGCCAAATACAGTGTCGCATTGGCAAAATCTTCAGGCTCCAATACGGTGCCTTTCAACACTGCTGAAACCGCAAGCATTTCCTCTCCTTTCTTCTTATCAAAATTCCCAATTGATTTTTGGAACAATGGGGTCACAATTGCGTTAGGCGAAATGCAGTTAACTTTAATTCCATGCTCACCTAACTCCACGCTCAAGCTCTTCGTCAGCCCTGTGACGGCATGCTTTGATGCCTTGTATGCATGGGGGAGGCCCGTACTGATTTTTGAAACAATACTTGATGTGAAGAGTATGCAGCCTTTCTTAGCCGGGACCATGGCCCTGGCAGCATACTTGGCACCCAAGAAACCACCCAATACATTGGTATCGAACACTCTCTTGAAGTCCTCAATGCTGGCTTCTGTCACTCTTACTTCACTGTCACCAGTAATGCCTGCATTGTTGAACATGATATCTAGCTTTCCGTACTTGGAGACAACCAAGTTTACAGCATTTTCAACATCGGATTCGCATGTTACATCGCAGTGGACATAGCTGATGTTTTCCGTTCCAAGCTCTTGACAAAGGGAGTGGGCTAATTCGTCTTGAATATTGTTGCGCGGAAGCGTGTGAAAGAGTAAAATTATTGTACTAAAAAATCACACTAAGTTCAATTCCCAGGAAAGAGAGGTGGATCACGAGGATCGCTTACATACCAGATCTTTCCTAGCCAGAATATCCCTCTATCGTAATTTAATAGCACAATAAATCACTACAATGACACTTGCAAAATATGTAGAACAAAAATAAAGAACACTAGAATTTTAACGAGGTTCAGCAAATTTTGCCTACGTCCTCGGGCACAACCAAATATATTTCACTCTAAAAATACAAGTGAAAGTTTACAAATAGGGAGAGAGAACAATTGCCTTAAGTAGAGAATGGCAAGTGTGGGATGAAGAAAGTAAGAAATGGTTAGGCCTATTTATAGTTGAGGTTTAAGGATCAACTTGCAATGTCCCTATACAATTAGGGACCAAAATTGTAATTATCCCATGCCAACTAATCTTACTTTCTACTTTCGGTGCCTTTCGGTGCCAACTTTCTGCCACTATTCATCTTTGAAAAGTCAAAGATTGTAGGTATCCAATAATCTCCACCTTGAAGATTTGATTAGGATAATCTTATCTTCACACAATTCTTTCTACCTTTGACAACAATACTTAATAGTGCCTTCTTCAACTGTTAAACTTGCAGGATATTGATCAAGTTCAAACAATGTTCGAACTTGGTTGTTGTTACCACCTTGGTCATCATATCTGCGGGATTATCTGCAGTCTTGATCTTCTGAAGATAAATTTTCCCCTCTTCAATAATTTCCCGCACAAAATGGAATCGTATGTCGATATGTTTTGTACGTGCATGATAGACTTGATTCTTTGGTAAATGAATAGCACTTTGACTATCACAATACACGTTAATATGCTCCTGAACCAACCCCAAGGTTTTAGCCATACCTTGTAACCAAATAGCCTCCTTTACAGCCTCTGTTACAGCCATGTATTCGGCTTCTGTGGTTGACAATGCAACTGTAGACTGTAGTGTAGACTTCCAACTTATTGGTCCTCCAGCAAGTGTAAACACATAACCGGTGGTTGATCTTCGCTTGTCCAAATCACCGGCATAGTCAGAATCAACGTACCCAATAACACCTTTACCAAGTGTATTATCCTGCTTGAACAGTAATCCAACATCCACGGTCTTCTGAATATACCGTAGAATCCATTTCACAGCTTGCCAATGTCCTTTTCCAGGATTATGCATATACCTGCTCACTATACTAACTGCCTGTGAAATGTCGGGTCTTGTACACACCATTGCATACATCAAGCTACCCACTGCATTAGAATACGGAACTTGCAACATGTATTCTCGTTCCGTATTCGTCGAAGGAGATAGTTGTGCAGAAAGCTTGAAATGAGAAGCCAACGGGGTACTTACAGGTTTGGTCTGCTCGTTCATGCCAAACTGCTGTAGTACTTTCTTCAAATACTGCTTCTGAGACAAGCTAACTCTGCCATGAGCTCTATCTCTACATATTTCCATGCTAAGAATCTTCTTAGCTTCACCTAGATCTTTCATCTCAAACTCGAGATTGAGTTGAGTCTTCAATCCCTCAATCTCAACTTTGCTCTTAGATGCTATCAGCATATCATCAACATATAAGAGCAAGTATATGAAAGTTCCTTCTTGTAGCTTCTGAAAATATACGCAATGATCAAATTTACTTCTTGTGTACCTTTGCCCTTTCATGAACTGATCAAATCGCTTGTACCACTGCCTCGGAGATTGTTTCAATCCATAAAGCGACTTTGTCAGTTTGCAAACCCAATTTTCTTTATCAGCAACATTGAATCCATCAGGCTGAGTCATATAGATTTCCTCTTCCAAATCACCGTGTAAAAATGCTGTCTTCACATCAAGCTGAACTAGTTTAAGATCGTATTGCGCAACCAAGGCTAGCAAAATTCAAATAGACGAATGCTTCACAACTGGAGAAAACACTTCATTGTAGTCTATTCCTTCTTTCTGAGCGTAACCCTTTGCTACCAATCTAGCATTGTATCGAATTTCATTTTTACCAGGAAATCCTTCCTTCTTTGCATATACCCATTTGCATCCAATTGCCTTCTTTCCTTTGGGCAGTCTCACCAACTCCTAAGTCCTATTTTTATGAAGAGACTGCATTTCTTCATTCATAGCTTGCTTCCACTTTACACCATCAGAGTTACTTATTGCTTCTGTGTAAGTGGAAGGAACATCATCATCTGCAATTGGAAGTGCATAGGCCACCATATCGTCAAAGCGAGCAGGCTTACGAATCTCTCTTCTTGGCCTCCTATATGCAATTGAATCTTGTTGCTGTAGAAGTTCTTGGGTCGAAACTTCTTCATCATTTGTTCTTTCAATATTAGCTGGATCATCATTAACCTTTTTAAACTCCACCTGCTGTAAAGTACTACTGGTTTTGTCATCCTTTTGTGAATCCTCGTTCTTCATCATGGTTGATTCATCAAAAGTTACATCTCTACTGAAAACAATCTTCCTTGTATCAGGACACCAGAGACGGTATCCTTTTACACCACCAGTTATACCCATGAATAATGCTTTCTTTGCTCTTGGGTCTAACTTAGATTCTTTTACATGATAATATGCAGTGGAACCAAAAACATGTAAAGAATCATAATCAGTAGTAGGTTTACCAGTCCACATCTCCATAGGAGTTTTTCCATTTATTGCAGCTGATGGCAATCGGTTAATTAGATGGCACGCATATGTAACTGCCTCAGCCCAAAATTCCTTGCCCAATCCAGCATTGGACAACATACATCGAACTTTCTCCAGTATAGTCCGATTCATGCGTTCTGCCACCCCATTCTGCTGTGGTGTATCTCGAACAGTGAAGTGTCGCACAATGCCCTCATCTTGACATACTTGTAGAAATGGATCATTTTTGTACTCAGTACCATTATCTGATCGAAGTCGTTTGACCTTTCGACCTGTCTGAGTCTCCACCATCTTCTTCCACTTTAGAAATGCATCCAAAACTTCATTTTTTTCTTTTCATTAGATACACCCATACTTTTCTTGAATAATCATCAAGAAAAATGACAAAATAGTGCATACCTCCCAAAGAAGCCACTTTGGTAGGTCCCCACACATCACTGTGAACATAGTCCAATATTCCTTTCGTATTGTGAATTGCTGAACCAAATTTTACCCTCGTCTGCTTGCCCAGAACACAATGTTCACAGAATTCCAATTTGCAAGAATTTGCACCTTTCAACAAGCCTTGCTTCGCCAAAGTCTGCAAAGCTTTTTCACCAGCATGTCCCAATCGCCTATGCCATAACCTGGTAGCCTCTGAATCTGCATCTTTCGCAGAAGCTGTTGATGTTGATCCAATAACTGTACTTCCATTTAAATAGTACAAGTTATTTCTTCTAGTGCCTTTCATCACCGTTAATACCCCAGCTACTACCTTTAGTAATCCATCTCTCAAAGTGATTGTGAGCCCTTTAGATTCTAGGGCCCCTAATGAGATGAGATTTTTCTTCAAGCTGGGTACATAGCGAACATCTGTCAGAACTTGGATTGAGCCGTCATGGTTCTTCAATTTGATTGTACCTACACCCATTGTCTTACAGGCACTATCATTGCCCATAAAAACAACTCCACCTTCTAGTTCTTCAAGACTAGAAAACCAGTCCTTATCAGGACACATATGGTAAGTACATCCCGAATCTAATATCCACTCATCCGTTTGACATGCTATTGCCATGCCAACCAAGCTAAAGTCTGACTCCTCATCATGCTCCGCTACACATGCATTAGAAATAGACTTGCCCTTTTGTAACTTAGGACAATTCTTTTTCCAATGCCCTTTCTCACGACAAAAGGCACATTCATCTTTGGCTGGTCTCCCTTTGGACTTACCCCTTCTACCAGGTTTGCTGCTGTGTGAACGACCTCTTACTGTTAAGACTTCTGCAGTTGTATCTCTGTGATCTCTTTTATCTTTCTTTCGAGTCTCAGATCTATACAACGCACTACAGACTGCATCAAATGTGATTGAATCTTTCCCATGAAGCAATGTGGTGGTAAGATGATCATATTCATCAGGAAGGGAATTCAACAACAATAATGCCTTGTCTTCATCTTCAAATTTCTCATCCAAATTTAGCAAGTCTGTTAAAATTTTATTGAATGAGTTCACATGGTCATTCATCGACATACCGGGTGCATACGTGAACCGAAAAAGTTTCTTTTTCATATAAAGCCTATTTTCAAGACTTTTCGTTAGAAACTTTTCTTCCAATGTATCCCACAGCTTCTTCGCTGATGTCTCTCTCATGACGGAGTACTTCTGCTCTTTGGCCAAACATAGGTGGATTGTACCACACGCCTGTCTATTGATCTTGGCCCACTCCTTGTCATCCATCTTGTCAGGTTTTTCTTCAAGGGCTATATCCAGCTCTTGCTGACATAAGACATCCAGGATCTCACACTGCCACATACTAAAATTATTGGTACCGTCAAATTTCTCTATTTCAAATTTTGCATTTGTCACAGTAGTCCTTGCTGATGACGATGCTGCTGCCATTTTCTCCTCAATCTCAACTACTGTATACGTGAACAGTACCATATACGTGAATAGTGCCGTATACGTAAATAGTATCGTATACGTGAATAGTGTCGTATACGTAAATAGTACTGTAAACGGTCGTATTCCCTAAGTACGAACCTGGCTCTGATACCAATTGTTGCGCGGAAGCGTGTGAAAGAGTAAAATTATTGTACTAAAAAATCACACTAAGTTCAATTCCCAAGAAAGAGAGGTGGATCACGAGGATCGCTTACATACCAGATCTTTCCTAGCCAGAATATCCCTCTATCGTAATTTAATAGCACAATAAATCACTACAATGACACTTGCAAAATATGCAGAACAAAAATAAAGAACACTAGAATTTTAACGAGGTTCAGCAAATTTTGCCTACGTCCTCGGGCACTACCAAATATATTTCACTCCAAAAATACAAGTGAAAGTTTACAAATAGGGAGAGAGAACAATTGCCTTAAGTAGAGAATGGCAAGTGTGGGATGAAGAAAGTAAGAAATGGTTAGGCCTATTTATAGTTGAGGTTTAAAGATCAACTTGCAATGTCCCTATACAATTAGGGACCAAAATTGTAATTATCCCATGCCAACTAATCTTACTTTCTACTTTCGGTGCCTTTCGGTGCCAACTTTCTGCCACTATTCATCTTTGAAAAGTCAAAGATTGTAGGTATCCAATAAATATCAGCAATCAGAACCTTGGCTCCATGTTTGACAAATAGTCTGGTTGTACACTCTCCTAAGCCACTGGCACCACCAGTTATCAGTGCCACCTTGCCATCCAGTCTGTATCAAACAAAGAAGAAATAAGGTTTAGATACTAAAAGTTGGACCCAAACCTATTCAATATCATATCTTCAAGGACTAATTATATGAACCGAATTAAGCTTCGAGTTCGACCATTTTCACTTTAAAAACACATTGGTAAGCCTATCTTAAAGAAGAAAATTCTAAATGTGAAATATGAATTTGCGGAATCGTTAGATTTAATTACCTTTTGGTTTCTGAGGACCCGAAACTCATTGTTTTAACGAAGAAAATAGAATTTCGCCTTTGCTTTTTCTTTTGATTGAATGCTTGGGATGCTGTGGTTTCAACTCAATGTTATTCTGGTCTTTTATAGCTTCAGGGAAGGTAACAATGTTCTGAAAATTCAACGATTTCATCATCCTAGCTTGTAGACTTTTCTAATTATCACTCTATTCTAAACATGTGGAGTCAAATTATATTTTCTAATAACAAATGTTTTTTAGAGTAAATTATATAATTTTCATAAACTTTCATTTTAGATATTTAAATATTTTAACAAAATAAACATCGAATTAATTTACATAGTACGTTAACTTTAGCACTCTCATGGAAAACCCGTGTAGAATTTAGTATAAGATTTTGATTTATTGATATTTTTCACATATAATCAGGGGTGTAGTCAAAAAAAATTTCTGAGAGGACTGTCATTAAATTATATATTTTTACAATAGTAAAAATATAATTTTATCATTTTAATAGTTTATATATTTATAATTTTCAAGGAGTTAAATTAAATTTTTATCATTTTTAGGGGGCTAAAGTATAATTTTACCATTATTAATTTAAAATTTTTAAATTATAAAGGGTCTAAATTAAAACTTTATGATTTTTCTAGTAAGCTCCAACAAATCATATAACTAAACTATTATCAATTTAATTACTACTTTCTTTTATTTATAAATGAAGAACCCGAAAAATTGGAGAAAATTATTTGCCTATTCCCGTACTTCTCTGGTGCAATAGTGACGCAACGGTGATAAGAAGAAACTGTGAAGAGAAAACGAAGGAAAGCAAGGAGATGGAAGATATGTTTTTAAAAATTTTCTGCTATATTAATTAGTGACAAATTTTCTGCTTGACGCTTACAATAATTTCACTAATTGGTCGACACATTTGATGATTGATAATTCAAAAAACATTCGTAGGTTTACGTTGCTATATGTTTGGCACCAAAGTTTACCTCTAAAAATCACCAGTAAACATAAGAGAGATTACTAGCATGAATAAGATAGAAGTTTCTCAAAAAGGAATGAAATATTAAAATAATAATTTTTAGAAGAGGAAAGTTAAATCTTATTCGAAAAATAATGACACCGAAAAGAAAAGAGTAGACAATATCATTTTTAATTGATTTTCTTTTTGTATTTTGGTTATATTTTAATATATTATTTGACTATTCAAATTCAAATATATCATATTTTTTGGTCAAAAGTTTGGTACATAGTTTGAATAAAACATTAAAATTTGCATTTAAATATATTATATTTTTTGTCAAAATTTATGTAAATATATAATTTGAATATTCAAAATTTTGATATTATTTTTAATGATTTTATGTTCTAATTCAATGTTTAATCAATATTATTTTAGTTAAATATTGATTTTACATTTGATTTACGGGAATATAAATTTAAGTAGTGGATTCTTTTCAAAGTCTAAATAAGGGTATGTTAAAATTAGGTTCACCGGTTGTAATTATTGAAAAATAGTAGATTCTTCTCACTGAACTAGTATACGTAAACGTAGGAGAACTCAGCTGCATAAACAAATTTTTTTATCCCTCGTTAAACTTGTTTAGTTCCACAGTAATTTCTACTCATACATATTGCTTGTTACTTTGCAATTATTTCAAGTCAACAAAAATTATTCTTAAAAAATCAATAATATGAGTCTGTCCAACTTAAACATGAAAATACTTCAAATAGAAAATTATCTAAATTTAAATTACTCAAATATAAAATGACACCAACATATAACTTCAAATAATCTGATATGATTTTGTCCACAATTCCAAAATGACTCATAGTAGTTGACAAGAAAATAAACCCTCGCTTTTGATTTTTCTTCTGATTGCAATGCTTGGGATGGTGTGTTTCAATTGAATGTTATTCTGGTCTTTTATAACTTCAAGTAGGGTAACAATGTTCCAAAATGTCAACAATGGCATCCTCATGGTTTGTACGCCTTCGTTATAAAAATAATATATTTTATAACTTTCAAATCAGTGACCCAAAAAAAACAAAAAATTGATGTCTCGATTATGACTTTTCTAAGTAATCACCCTTGACCCGGAATATGTATATATCATTAGCCAAGTATTTTGGCTCGGTTAGGTTTCATAAATTAAATGATATTGATTTAAAGTACTTAAGCGGAAAACCTTTTTTTATCAACTATTTATTTTGAAATGAAAATGAAAGTGGCCACCAATCTTTTTTATTTAGGTGTGATTGTATCACCTCGTAATTTAATTATTTTAATAAAAGTTTAAATTTACTAAAACGATCATTTTTGGTCTATAAAATCCAGGAAATGGGTTCGGGAGTCGATTACGCACGAGGAAAGGTTAGCACTCTCGTAACGCCTAAAAATGATACCTAGTTGGTTAATTGATGTCTTAGTGTCGAGAATTGAAAATTTGAAAAGAGTTCAAAACATGATTCCTTTTTATATTAAGGCATTGCATAACTAAAATAGTTTCCGCAAAAAGGGCTTATTTCAAGTTAATCGAGAAGAAATTAAGGATCATGTCCCGTAAGTTAGAACACAATACCTTAAATCCTCGAAAACAATAACAACCGCCAAAACCTTATTTTTTTTATTTATTTTAAAGTATATATTCAACTATCTCGATTTTAGAAAGAAGCCATATTCCGTAAGCTAAGAACACGACTTTTTTAGTTCCAAAATAATGAACATTACCTCGGTTTTGAACGTTATATAAAACGAAGATAACATCTTTTTTTTTAAACATATTTTTTTTACAAAAAAATGAATGAATATGTTGTGATATAATATATGAAATGATGATAGTAATACAACTACAATAATAATGAGAATACCAATTTTATAATACCAATTTTATAATAATAATATCAATTTTATAGTAATATTGATTTTATACTAATCACAGAGTAGTTATTATCATATTAATAATATAAGTAAGTAAAATGATAATAACAAGGATAAAATAGAATAACATGTAAAAATAATATGGTAGTTTGGTAAAATAAAATAAAATGGGTACATGAGTAGGATATTAGAATATAAAATATAAATAAATTAAATAATGTAACCATGATAATAAAATATATGAGATTATTTAAAATAAAAATAAACGGAAGATGCATGATTAAAAAGACAAGGCATGAAAGTACTAAAAATAAAAGAAGTAATAAAATAAAAAAAATTGAGGTAATAATGACAATATGACAAAAATGTATAAAAATGAACAATACGAATTTTAAAATAAAAAAGTAAGGCAACAATAAATAAATAAATAAGCAAATAAAAAAATTATGAAAGGCTGAAATTGCCATAATAAATAAATAAATAAGTAAATAATAACAAAAAAATAATGAAGAGCTGACATTAAATAAATAATGAGTTAAATTGAAATTTAAATAAAATCAAATTATAAATCGTAAAATAATAAAGGAAAAGGGAAAGTAAGGACTAAATTGAATGTCCATTGAAATCTAAGGTCTGAATTAAAAAAACATAAATGACTAAATTAAAACACGATGTAAAGTTTTGAGGACTTCGAAGAAATTAATCCAAAAATACACGCGTCCTTCCCCTGAGGGTCAGCGGTCTGAGGACCAAATTGAAAGAAATTTAAAATTAAGTGGTGCGATCTAAAAAAGGAACAAAAAAAAGAAATTAGGACCAAATTTAAAAGAGGCCTAAAAGCGAAAAGACCAAGGTCTCAAATAGACCCTTGCAACAAAAACACGCGGATCTAGAGGTGGGTAGGGTTGATTTTCGGGTCGAGCCTCAAAACGACGCCGTTTCAGGCATCCATCACTTAAAATGGCCCATGGTCCAAAATGAAAATAAAATAAAATTGAGTGGGAAAATCAAAAAAATAAAAATAAAATAATACTAGATTGAAATAAGCTGAAAAATAGAAGGGCCAAAGGCGCAAATAGACCATTTTTTAAAAACACACGAATCTTGAGGTCGACGGGTTAGTTTTTGGATCGATCTTCAAAACGACACCGTTTCGAGGTTTATGGACCCAGGCCAAAACGACGTCGTTTTGAACCTTTATTTAAGTTAAAAATTTCTAGAAAATAAATTATTTCAGCCTTAGTTTTTTCTCTGAAATCCCATTTTGCTCCAGCCATTGGCGTCGTCGCACGTTCACCGTGCCCATTGGCCATCGGCGATGGTGATGGCGACCGCCACCTCCAATAGCTGAAAAAACCCAAAATGCCCCCTTTTGCGTAGTTTTTTGCGTAGAACTCGGATTTGGAGTTGAAACTACCATAATCAAAGCCAAAGTTCCAAACATGAGAAGACCCTTCAGTTTTCTTCTCTCCGATACAACCATCAACGAATCTTTTAAGGATTTAGAGGTCTTCTGCATTGGAGCCACCCACGACAGCAGCAGACCAAATGCTAGGTGAGTTTTATTTTTTGTTTTCTTTATATATATATGTATGTAATAACAAATTCAAAAAAAATCACCTTTTGAAGTTTTTTTATTTTGTATTTTGAATGCTCTTTTTTTTAAAAAAAATCCCCTCTTACAAATTTGTTCAATGGCTTTTATAGTCATTTCATACAATTTTTATATATTTTTTTACTATTTTTACCACTGTTTCTATCTGTTGCGTGTTTGGTTTCTGTCCTTGCAGATGGTGGTTGACGGTGGTAGAGGGTAAGGTGTGGTGCTGATGTGGCCAAGGCATAGGAGCGGCGGCGAGGCTAGGGTTTCTGCTGAAAAGTTTAGGCTAACGGGCCATTAGGCCATTAGGGTTTTTTGTTAATTTGGGTCGTTTGGGCTTGATGTAATTTGGGTCTGACATTTTGTAAATGGACTGGACTGTTTATTGGACTTCTATTTATTTGATTTTTTTATTATATTATTTTGTTTAGTGGGCGGGGCAGAATTGGCCTATTACAACTGCCCCTCTTTGCTCAATGTCGCATAACGGGAATAGAGCAAAGACTTTAAAAATGCCAATTTTGACTGGTCTTGCCGAATCTCGACTTCTTTGGTGCTTCCCTTCTTCAAGTAGCCTCATTCTAACCCACTACAACTTCAGGGATATAGGAATTGTAATTTCAATCTACTTCGCTGCAACCTCAAGGAGATGAGATTTGTAGTTTTAATCAGCTCCACTCTAACTTCAAGGAGATAAGATTTATGGCTTTAATCTGTTCCACTGCAACTTTAAGGAGATATGGTTTTAATATGCTCTACTACAACTTCAAAGAGATAAGAGTTACTATCTTCTATTTGTTCCATTGCAACTTCAGGGAGATAAGATTTGTAGCTTCAATCTGCTCTATTGCAACTTTAGAGAGATAAGATTTACTATCTTCAATCTGCTCTACTGCAACTTCAAGGAGATAAGATTTATTGCTTCAATCTGCTCTATTGCAACTTTAGAGAGATAAGATTTGTAGCTTTAATCTATTCCACTTCAAGGAAATAAGACTTACTACGGTAGATTTAATCCGATCCACTGCAACTTCAATGGTATAGGATTTGTAGCTTCAATCTGCTCCACTGTAACTTCAGTGAGATAAGATTCGCTATGATGACTTCAATTCGTCCTACTGCAACTTCAAGGGTATAGGATTTGTGGTTTCACTGATCTGTTACGCCGTTCTCTAGGGAACATGACCTGTAGAATCTATTTTATGGGCTTATATTTATGCCAAGCGATTAGTATGTTATGATCAGAATGAATCAAATGCTTCTAACTAGATGTATATGAATGATATTTGCATGAATGCAGAATGTCATTTTTTGAGAATGATCCTTTTTTACTGCTTTGGTTGGCATTGCTTGTTCGTCAAGATTCCATCACTGATGTGTTCCCATGCCTTCTTGTTCAGATCTGGTATCTTTAACAGAAACCCACAAAATAATTACAATTTAAACTACTCATTCCCAAACATTTTCTAACTCTTAAATTTGGTCAATTCTGACTAGTGGTTCTATTTCAGGTCATTGTACTATTTAGAAAACCTTTTAGAGCAATATACAAAAATCCTTTTACTTCAATATTATTAGTCCATTAATCATTATTTCAATGAAAAATGTTTAAAAAAGATCATAACAATGGTCAAGATTGAAATTTATTGGGAGCAAAGCTCGAAATGAATAGATTAATCAAAGTAGAAAATGTTGCTAAAATACAAAATTAGTAAGATGAAACTAGGTGCCCCATATACCGTATAATAAGCTTCTCTGCACTAACTTCTCGAGGACACTTTTTAAGCCTAATTCGTGTTTAGGAGATCCAGAGTACTTTGTTGATGCCCCAAAATGTAATGTTCTTCCTTTCGAGAAGACCTGGCCATCACATGTTCAATCTTTAATCCAAATTTGAGCTGCCCTTTTTCGGGTTTTCAACTTAAAACTCCTTTGGTCTCAATGAGCCCTTTGTGAGTTTTCGCCTTGGCTTCTCTTTTTTTTAGGTGAAGTATTTCTTGATTGCATCCGAATTCACAGGATTAGACAAGTTTTTTCCATCCATCTTTGTTAAAATCAGCGTTCCTCTAGAAAAGGTCTTCTTTACCACATAAGGTCCTTCCCAATTTGGCATCCACTTTCCTCTGAAGTCTTTTTGTATGGAAAGGATCTTTTTCAATACCAGGTCCCCCTCATGGAATTCTCTGGGGTGAACATTTTTGTCATAAGCTCACATCATTCATTTTTGATACATTTGACCATAACGGATAGCCTTCAACCTCTTCTCTTCAATCAAGTTCAGCTGATCATATCGAGATTGGGTTCATTCTACTTCATCTAACTTCAATTTTAACAAAACTCAGAGAGAAGGAATCTCAACTTCAATAGGCAAGACCGCCTTCATTCCATAAACCAATGAGAAAGGCGTTGACGTGGTGGAGGTTTTAATAGACATTCGATAAGCATAGAGGGCAAATGGTAACTTTTCATGCCAATCTTTATAAGTCTTTGTCATTTTTCCCACGATCTTCTTAATGTTCTTATTGGCTACCTCCACTGCACCACTCATTTTTGGGCTATATGGTGACGAGTTATGATATTTGATCTTGAATTAACTACAGACCTCCGCTATCATACTATTGTTCAAATTCAATGCATTGTCATAATCCTTTTTGGCATCTCATACCGATATATGATCTCTTTCTTCAAGAATTTACTGACTGTCGACTTCATGACATTGGCATAAGAAGTGACCTCTACTCACTTGGTGAAGTGATCAATGACCATAAAGATGACCATTACAAGCTTTGGCGAGATCGACCCAATGACATCCATACTCCATATAGAGAAAGGCCATGGAGAAGTCATAACATGAAGAGGTGAATGAAGCACATGAATTTTGTCTATCTAAATTTGGCACTTGTGGCATCTCCTGGCATAACTGATACAATCCCCTTTCGTGATGGACCGATAATACCCGAATCTTATGATTTGCCTGGCCATTGTAAAACCATTAGCATGTGTTCTGCAAACACCCTCACAAACTTCTTCCAAAATCTTCTTGGCCTCAATGATGTCCACACATCTTAGGATCTCCCTATCTAAGACATAGTCATTGGCCAATATCTTCAGCATCCTTTTATCATTCTCGATCGCCTGATTAGGGTATTCACGATTCTTTACATATCGTAATATATCATGGTACCAAGGGTGATCATCCTTTTCCTCTTCCTCGATGTTGTAGCAATGAGCCGGTGCCTCATAAATACTCACTTGGATAGGTTTTACATCCTCTTGTTTGTTCATTTTGACCATGGAAGCTAAGGTAGCTAGGGCATCAGCTATCAAATTTTCATCTCGTGAAAGGTAGCAGAAGGTGATGTCATCAAACTCTTTAATTAACTCTAGGACTAGCCTTCTATACTCGATCAACTTAGGATCTCTTGTCTTCCATTCACCTTTGAGTTGATAAATCACTAGTGCAGAATCCCCATATACCTCTAGTATTTTGATCTTGCGTTTTATGGCTGCATGGATACCCATGATGCATGCTTTGTATTCTGTCATATTGTTCATGCAATCAAAATCCAATTTCCAAGTAAAGGGATAATGATCCCCGTTTGGGGATACAAGGACTACCCCAATTTCGTTACCCATAGCGTTTAAAGCTCTGTCAAAATTTAGTTTCCAAGGATCCCCTTCTTAAGCATCTTTTTCAGTGGTTGGAATATACATCAAATCTTTATTCAGAAAAGCAAAGTTCAAAGGCTCGTAATCTTCTAGAGCTCTATTGGCTAGGAAGTCTACTATTGCACCCTTTTTTATTGTTTTCTGGTTCACATAGATTATATCAAACTCAGAAAGCAGAATTTGTCATCGGGCAATTCTTCCATTCAGAGCAGTCAACTCCATCACATACTTTAGAGGGTCTATTTTTTAGATTAGCCAAGTTGTGCGGTACAGTATGTACTATTTTAGTCTCCAGGTTGTCTAGATTAAGGCGCAACACAACTTCTCAATTGGCGGATATCTTGTCTCACATTCAATGAATTTCTTACTGAGTTAGTATATCGCCCTTTCTTTTCTTCCTGACTCATCGTGTTGGCCAAGCACGCATCTCATAGAATTCCCAAATATTGCCAAGTACAGTGTCAGTGGCTTATCTGGACTAGGTGGCATCAGTATTAGAGCATTAGACAGGTAATGTTTGACCTTGTCAAAAGTTTTCTGGCATTCTTCGTCCTACACACCTGGATTTTATTTTTTAAGGAGATCGAATATGGGGTCGAATTTCTCTGCTAGCTGTGAAATGAACCGGGCGATGTAATTTAATCTCCCTAAGAAACCCCAAACCTCTTTTTAAGTGCACAATAGAGGCAACTCTTGTATAGCCTTGACTTTATCTGGGTCAATCTCGATCCCTTTTTACTGACTACGAATCCTAGGAATTTTTCCGACCTAGCCCCAAAGGTACATTTTACCGAATTGAGCTTTAGTTGAAATTTCCTAAATCTGAAGAATAATTTCCTCAGGACTTGTATATACTCTTCTTCTATTCGAGATTTTGCAATCATATCGTCGACATAAACCTCGATTTCTTTGTGCATCATATTATGAAAAAAAGTTACCATGGCTCTTTGATATGTCGCTCTCGTATTTTTCAGTCCGAATGGCATTACGTTATAGAAAAATGTTCTCCTCACAATTAGAATGTAGTCATTTCTGTATCTTCAGAATGCATCTTAATCTGGTTGTATCCAGAGAAGCCATCCATGAAGGAGAACAATGAGTAACCTGGCGTGTTATCAACTAAGATGTTGATGTGAGGCAACGAGAAATTGTCATTTGGGCTAGCTTTGTTTAAATTCTTATAGTCTACACACACTCGTACTTTCCCATGTTTCTTAGGGACGAAAACTATATTAGCTACCCACTTTAAATATTTAACCACTTGTAAAAAACTAGCTTCAAATTGATTTTTGACCTCTTTTTTTATTTTCAACAGGATGTCGGGCTTTATCCTTTGGAGTTTCTATTGAACTGGCTTTCATTCCTTCTTTATGGAGAGCTGGTGTACCACAATATCAGTACTTAGCCCAGGCATGTCTTGATACGACCATGTAAAGACATCTTTGAATTCTTGAAGTAACTCGATGGGGCCTCGTTTTGTCTCTACTGTGATGCAAGTTCCAATCTTCACCTCTTTCTTTTCTTGTTTGTCTTCTAAACTCACAACTTCTACTGACTCTTTGTAAGGTAAAATTTGTTTCTCATCTTGTTCTACCATCCTTAACAAATCAGGAGATAGGTTATAAATTCAATCCTCTTCAAAGTCCTGAGGTTCCTCTAGACACATATCTAGCTCAAAAGGAGATTCTAAGTCAGTAGCAGCGTTGCTCATATCATTGATATCTAAAGACCTATTATAGGAACGAAGGAAGACCCAAAGAACAAATGAATCTAAGAATAATTATCTGTGTGGTATTAGTATGAATGAAATGGAAAGAATAAAAGAACATTTGCCAAAATGAGACATAAAGATGCATTTTATTGAAATAAAAATAATGGACATATACCTTTTTCACTAAAGGATTCTTATTGCTCTCAGGCTTAGAGCAATAAGTGTGTTTTGAACATTACTCTGAATCAGTTCTAAAAATTACAGGGATCTCTTCCACAGTCTAATTGTTCAGAACACTTCTGGAGATATAAGGACGAATGCCTAACAAGTTTTCCCCAATTCCTTCTTTGGATATAACATTGATGCTCAAGCTTTCCAACATTCCTTTTGAACTCTCTTTTTCTACCATTCTTCATTTAGGATAAATTATTTCTCCTGACACAAATGTTTTAGATATATGGGGAAAAGTTATCTGTTCCTATTTGACTTCTCCCCCGTTAAGTTACGCTTTTCTTCTTTCTTGTTTCTTATCCAACTCTCTCTTCTTTTGCTTCACATTTGGCTTGTATCCTAAGCCAAAATGGTCTCATTTGTCCATCAGCATTGGTGCCTCGACTCTCTTTCAAAGGTATTTTCTGAGTTTTTTTTCAAGTAAGGCTCCTTTTCCAACCATCAATTGCATGTCCATCTTCGTGGTTTTGGATATTCTTCGTACTGGGATCTTGTTTCCTACAACAATGAAAGATGCATTAACAAATTTCAGTGGTCGAAAGGAACATTTTATTACCTTATCATCTGCTCTTATGTATAGTATGTTACTAGTTACGGATGTAATAATATCCTCTTCAGCGTTTATCGTCACCAGTCGACCCTCCGTTAACAACTTCAGTTTTTGGTGTAGTGACGATGACACTACCCTAGCCGAGTGAATCCAAGGCCTACCCAACAAGCTATTATAAGAAGGTTTGATATCCATCACTAAAAAGTCTACCTCATATATGTTCAGACCAATTAGGAGAGGTATTTCAATCCTTCCCATCACCCTCCTTTCTATACCATCGAATGCTCTCACTATATTTTGACATGTCTTTATGTAAGAGCTATCCACTAGTAATCTGTTTAATGATGATAGAGGCAAGACATTCAATGCAGATCTATTTTTTTATTAATACCCCCGGCAATGTATATCTTTTACAGCTGGTAGTGATATGTAGGGCCTTTGTGGATTCCATGCCCCTCGGAGGTATTTCATCATCATTGAAAAAGATTAAGTTGTCGGCACTTATATTGTTAACCAGTAGGTTTATCTTATTCACAGAAATATCATTAGTGACATAAGTTTCATTTAACACCTTCATTAACGTGCTACGATATGTCTCTGAGCTCAAGAGCAAGGTTAGTACTGATATGTGAGCTGGTTGTTTGTGTAGCTATTCTACAACACTATACTTGCTATGCTTCAAGAATTTCAAGAATTCTTAGCCTCGTTCTTATTTACTAGCTCGTTAACAGGAGATTCAAACCTAATCGTCATTTCTTTCTTATGTTCAACTGCCAATATTTTTCCTTTAACGGGCTCGGTTCTCGCACTTGCAAGGTTATAGCGCCCCTTATTGTACGTGTAGAAACTGATATCCTGGTCGTCTTCTGAAGCGCCCACCGAGCTCTTCTCTCCTGTAACCATCACATTGCATTCATAATTCTATGGAACCTTTTTGTTGTCCTTGTAGGGAAAAACCACAAGTTTTTTAATTATGACTCTTGGCACAGCTTATGTTCCTGCTTTATTACTTCTCGACTGTGAAATAATCAACACCGGGTGATTGACTTTGTGGACCTTCTCTGTTCATCCTTCCTCTAAGGCGCAGATGTCTCCTCCTTTTGAGCCTTTGACATCTTCAAAGAATTTTAGCTTCTTGTTATCCATCAAACTTTACACTAGAGCTCTGAATTCAGTGTACTCTTGGATCTCATGACCTTCTTCAGTGTGGAACTCACAGTAGCTCATAATCCCTTTAGGTATCTCTTTCGAATCTTGAATCATTAATCCCACGTCTATTATTTTTTTCCAAATCCATTGTAGTGGGGTTTTTACTTTTGCCACATCAGTTTTGGTCCTCTTTCCTCCACTTTCCATTATCATGTTTACCCCTTGATTTGAATGACTAGGTAGCAGATTTTCTGCCATATTAGGTCCCCACGGATCATCGAACCTTACGATTCTCATCTTGATGAACCTTTCAGTCAAATTTTTGAATGCAGTGTAGTTCTCAATTAAATGTCTCAATATTCCTACGTGGTACTCGTATTGAGCATTTGCATCATACCATTTTGGGGACGGAGGTTGCATGAGTTCTAAGTAAAATAGGGATACCACATGCGCATTGAACGAATTCTAATATAACTTCCTATATGTGATCGGAATGAGTGTAAACTGGATTTTTTCTATATTTGGTCTTGAGTTAGATTCTTGCCTTAAGGGACCCTGATGGCTGGTTGTTATGGTCCTTGGTTGGCCTACAATGTCCTATTTTGATAAACTTTATACACACTAGTGGAGTTCACTTCATTTTTCTTCTTTCTCGGGGCTGATCTTTTAGCGTTTTCCCTCGTATCTATTTTCCCACTCCTTACTGTATTTTCAATCATCTCTCCAAACATTACTATATCTGAGAAGCTCTTGGTAGCACTTCCCAACATATGGTTAATGAACGGGGTTTTTAGAATGTTTATGAAAAGCATTGTTATCTTCTTCTCCAGAAGAGGTGGTTGGACTTGTGTCGCCACCTCTCTCCATCTCTAAGCATACTACCTAAAGCTTTCACATGCCAGTTACATGGTTGTATTGATTCATAAAAGCCTACGTCAGGTCTTTCCATGAGTTAATTTTGGCATGGTTGAGCTAGTTGTACCACTTGGCGGCCCACTCAGTCAAACTATCCTGGAAGCAGTGAATTAACAATTGGTCGTTATTGACGTATCCTGTCATTCTTCGACAGAACATTGTGATATGGATTTCAAGACAACTAGTCTCATTATATTTTTTGAATTTTAGAGTTTTAAATTTTGGTCAGAGCACTAGATCTGGGACTAAGCTCAGTTCCCTAGCATTAACCCCGCAAAGGTAATCGGCATTCTCTATAACTCTGAATTTCTCTTCCAACCACTTACACCAACCTTTTAGTTTTTTTGGCAGTTCTACATTTGCTCTATCCATTTCGGCCATTTTTTTCAAATCGGGAACAACTGGGTTGGTCGGATTATCCCCGAGGTTGGAACCTGAACCTGTTAGGTAATTCACCGGTACTAAAGTACTAGCTTGATACTATTGAGGTCTTATGGTAACAGGTACCCTTCATGGATATGTATCTGGTTGGGCTTGGGCATTTACTGGGTAAAGCCTGGGGGTATATAGGGTCTTTATTATCATCCTCAGAGTTATTTACAGTACTTTTCCCCTTTTCAGTCCCTCTGGCCAACAACTAAGTCAACAGGCTTATCATGCTTCGTTGGGACTCTTGTATTTAATCCCTCATGTTTTGTTGTACCTTAGCTAATTTTTCCTGCAGCTAGCCTTGCAACTGATCTTGCATATCCTTCTGAATTTGTTCCAATCTCTCTAACTTTTGATCCATGGCTCTGGTTTTACCTCAGGTGCCATAACGATATTCGGTTGGCAAATTCTTGTTGGTTTCCAGGGTAATTGTCATAATTTTGATTAATTAAGGTCTTTTTATGAAACTTAATGCATGTGATGAAATGTAATGTTGATGAATGAAAAATGAATGCAAAAAGAGGTGTTGATTCTGATTCAATTCTATTAGAATAACTTTACTAGAAACTGAATCTCTTTACATAAAACGGATACATTTTACATATACGACCTTGTCCAAATATTCAAAGCCTTGACTTTCCTAAGAAGCCAAGCTAATTCTCAGCCTCGATCTGATTTTGATTCGTATTTTAAGCTCAGCATGTCAACTTGAATCGTTAGGGTTTGCAAATGGTCGGCTACATCCTATACTTAAGTCACAGCTTCGCCCATGATGTGATCTTTATCTCTAATCTGACCTTGAGGGCATTGAAATTACTTTTTCCAGTGTTCATTGTTCGTTTCTAAAAGTTTAACTCGAAGTTCACAATTTGGCAGTGTAATCTCGAGCTCTTCTATTTTTCTCTTCAACTCTTCAATCTTATTTAGGCTTGCTTTCAACTCAATTATGGAGTTGCGACTACAATATTGACGCAGTGTCCTTTCTAATCCTGTTACCCGAGCCCTTAATCCAACATTTTTCATTTCGACTTTCTAACAAATCCCTTTCTAGAACATCTTTTCGAACTCGAGCATCTTGAAATTTCTTTTCCCACTGATCAACTCTAATATTTCCTTCTTTGATTTCTTGCCACCATTGTTCTGATGTTTTACCTAACCTGATAGTCATTATCAATAAGCGCAGCTTCTTATAATCTATTTTTAGACTGTCTAAGTCTTCTTCAGCTTTATTCTTTCCTTTTCTCATTTTCTAGGCTCTAACTTTTGGACGTCGACGTCTAACCTTAGCTACATCTTTTCCTCTTCCAACTGTTCTATCTTTTTCTCCGGCTACGAACTCCTATTTTCAAAGTCTTGCTTTATGACTTCCAACTCAGACAGGTTTACTTGTAAGTGTTCTTCTATTGGCCGAGTGTTTTCTTGACTTGACATAAGGACATACTCATTGACTATTTTACCCTACCACCAATCATATTCGAGGGTTGTCATGGGATTTGCAGTAAATCATTTCATTTTGTGGGTTTGGTTCTAAGTGTTCGATATTTCACGAACCTTTTTCTTGTAATATCTCCCTTGTACACAAACTTGCACCATGCCAACCCTTGCATTATCGGTATAAACTGCCTCAATCTATACAGTTGTAATACAAGTAGAGAGGAGTATCCAATAGCTCTCTATATCTCGAGTAAAGGGACCTAGTCGAAGTCTGCACATCAGTTCAAAATCTTATTAAGGATCATCTAATGAGCCCTCCATTCAACGTCTTCTTCTTGGAGACTCTGGAGAATTGCCATACATTTTTCCTCTGAAATATCATCTCGCTTTGGCGTAGCCATGAATTCTTTCAACAGAGAGTAGTTCTCTGAGAATACTCAATAAGAAACATTTTGTACCTTCTAAAAGTGGCTGTGAAACCAGATTAGTAAGAGTTGTGCACACACAATAAATCTTCCTTCACCCGTTCTCCAGGCATTTATTCAAAGATCTGAAAGTTTTTGCCAAAATTGTCAAGACGGGTGTGACCCTTTTGTTAAGCCGGTCAAATAAATCTAAAACTGTCTCATCTTTGAGGAAAATGATCAACCTATAGATACTCAAGGTGAAGACGTTAACTCTTTTCTTCGTATCTGGATGTGCCAAGATCAGATCCCGTAAGCTTTTCTAAGGGATGCATTTACTATCTCCCTTTTGTTTAATCTAGGTCGTAACTCATTGCTTGCTCATCCCCCTGATGCTCATTAGGTTTTTAAGAAATTCGGGACGTTAGCTTCTCTAGAATAAGCTTTGTCGGCTTGAACCCTCGGGCATCGGAGTAGAGTTGTGTATTCTTCTACGGTGGGCACCAAGTCTATCTTTCCAAAAGTGAAACAACTATAGACAGGATTCTAATACTGGGCAAGAGCTCAAAATAAGTGCTTATCCATTTTGACATCGAGTAGATAAGGTAAATCACCATAGTTACAGTAGAATAACTGCTTGGTTTCGTCATCCCATTGGTCTCATACCTCTTTCAACTATTAGAGATTATTTTGAGTCACATTGATGCGAGTAAAATCTCATAATTCTGACATGTACCCCTCTGTTAGGCTGTCACCCTTCTCTTGTTGTGTCTTCTCAAGCCATATCCAGACGGCTGCATTATCTTCCACTTTATCTAGAAATCCCTTTTCCATGACAAGCTCTCCATTTAGCAACTGAACGTGAATCAACACCATTTTCTATGATGAAAATGCAATGCAGACACAACCAAAATAAAATGAAACAAGTCAGTACATTTCATACAAAGCAAGAAATAATAAATAGAAAATTTATAGATTCAGTATGGTTTTATTTAGGGTAGGTTCTTAAGGCTCATTATATGTGGTTCGGTTCTAAAGTAAGGGTATCTGGACCAACAGATTCCTCGATCCTCACCCATTATAAGCTCATATAGACTAAGTTCGATTCAAGGGAACACATTTCCCTATGGTTATACGAAGATAAAGATTTCACGAAGACATAGGTACGAATGTATCCCGAAAGCGATCCACAATCCTATACGGAGGTGAAGACCTCACAAAGGAATAGCTTCTCACTCACACTTAAGACGGGCAAAATCAAATGATTATGCAATGCACTATGAGGAAAACACATAAAAAAAACTTCTGAAGTAATAAAATAAATATACTAGATCGCTATATAGCCCGAGAGATCAAGGACAATATATGAAGAATGAAATGCAATAAAAGGGGTCGTAAATTTAAACCAAATTATCAATTTTCACTAAAAAGACCAAAAGTAGTCAACTCGCGGGTTGACCCTCTTATTTTGTCCCCAGCGGAGTCACCAAGTTGTCGAAACCACTTTTTTATAGACTTTTTATTTTAAAATGAAAATGAGAGTCGCCACCATTCCTTTTTATTTAGGTATGATTGGATCACCTTGTAATTTAATCATTTTAATAAAAGTTTAAATTTACTAAAATGATGATTTTGGTTTACAAAATCCAAGAAATGGGTTACGCACGAGGAAAGGTTAGCACTCTCGTAACGCCCAAAAATGGCACCTAGTTGATTAATTGATGTCTTAGTGTCGAGAATGAAAATTTGAAAAGAGTTTAAAACACGATTCCTTTTTGTATTAAGGCATTACATAACTAAAGTAATTTTCGTAAAAAGGGCTTATTTCAAGTTAATCAAGAAGAAATGGTCATCTTTCCGTAAGTTGGGACACAATGCCTTAAATCCTCGAAAACGAGAACAACTACCAAAACCTTGTTTTATTTATTTATTTTAAAGTAGATATTCGACTATCTCGATTTTAGAAAGAAGCCATATTTCGTAAGTTAAGAACACGACTTTTCTAGTTCCAACATAATGAACATTACCTCGGTTTTGAACGTTATATAAAACGAAGATAACATCCTTATTTTTTTAAAAAAAACATATGTATTATTTTTTTACAAAAAAATGAATGAATATGTTGTGATATAATATATGAAATGATGATAGTAATACAACTACAATAATAATGAGAATACCAATTTTATAATACCAATTTTATAATAATAATATCAATTTTATAATAATATCGATTTTATAATAATGGTACTAATCACAGAGTAGTTATTATCATATTAATAATATAAGTAAGTAAAATGATAATGACAAGGATAAAATAGAGTAACATGAAAAATAATATAGTAGTTTTGCTAAAATAAAATAAAATGGCTACATGTGTAGGATATTAGAATGATAAAATATAAATAAATTAAATAATGTAATCATCATAATAAAATATATGAGATTATTTGAAATAAAAATAAACGGAAGATAAGACGAGGCATGAAAGTACTAAAAATAAAAGAAGTAATAAAATAAAAAAAATGAGGTAATGATGACAATATGACAAAAATGTACAAAAATAAACAATACAAATTTTAAAATAAAAAAGCAATGCAATAATAAATAAATAAATAAATAAGCAAATAAAAAAATCATGAAAGGCTGAAATTGTCATAATAAATAAATAAGTAAATAATAACAAAAAAATAATGAAGAGCTTAAATTATATAAATAATGAGTTAAATTGAAATTTAAATAAAACTAAAATTATAAATCGGAAAATAATAAAGGAAAAGGGAAAATAAGGACTAAATTGAATGTCCATTGAAATCTAAGGTCTGAATTAAAAAAAAACATAAATGACTAAATTAAAATGGGATGCAAAGTTTCAAGGGCTTTGAAAAAATTAATCCAAAAATACATGCGTCCTTCCCTCAAGGGGTCAGCAGTTTGAGGACCAAATTGAAAGAAATTTAAAATTAAGTGGTGTGATCTAAAAAAGGGAAAAAAAAGAAATTAGGACCAAATTTAAAAGAGGCGAAAGGACCAAAGGCGAAAATAGACTATTTTTTAAAAAAGATGCAGATCTTGAGGCGGGCGGGTCGATTTTCAAAACGACGCTTTTTTTAGGTTTATAGACCTAAGCCAAAACGACGTTATTTTGAACATCTATTTAGGTTAAAAATTTCTAGAAAAAAATCATTTCAGCCTTAGTTTTTCTTTTTTAAATCTAAAAAACCTTTATTTTTTCTTTGAAATCCCCTTTTGCTCCGGCCACGGGCGCCGTCGCATGTCTGCAGTGGCCACCGGCCATTGATGACGGCAACTACCACCTCCGGTGGCCAAAAAAACCCAAAATGCCCCCTTTTGCGTATTTCTTTGCGTAGAACTCCAATTTGGAGTTGAAACTACCAAAATCAAAGCCAAAGTTCCAAAAAGAAAATGAGAAGACCCTTCGGTTTTCTTCTCTCCGATACAGCCATCAAAGAATTTTTTAGGGATTCGGTGGTCCTTCGCATCGGAGCCCACCCACGACGGCAGCAGACCGAATGCTAGGTGAGTTTTCTTTTTTGTTTTATTTTTATATATATGTATGTAATAACAGATTCAAAAAAAGAAAAATAATCACCTTTTGAAGTGTTTTGATTTTGTTTTTCGATTGCTTTTTTTTTAAAGAAAAAAAATCCTCTCTTACAAATTTGTTCAATGGCTTTTATAGCCATTTCATACCATTTTTATATTTTTTTTACTGTTCTTGCCACTGTTTCTATCTATTGAGTGTTTGGTTTCTGTCCTTGCAAATGGTGGTTGACGGTGGCAGAGGCTAGGGTGCGGCGCTGACATGGCCAAAGCATAGGACTGATGGCGAGGCTAGGGTTTCTCCTGAAAAGTTTAGGCTAACAAGCCATTGAACCATTAAGGTTTTTTTGTTAATTTGGAATATTTGGACTTGATGCAATTTGGGTTGACATTTTATAAATGGATTGGACTGTTTATTGGACTTTTATTCATTTAGTTTTGTTTATTATATTATTTTATAAATGGATTGGACTGTTTATTGGACTTTTATTCATTTAGTTTTGTTTATTATATTACTTTGTGTGCGGTGCAAAATTGGCTTGTTACACACAACACCAATAATTGAATTGCATTTCAACGTAACTCAAGGCGCCATTAATCAATCAATGCGACGTAGGAGTAGGGACTTGGTTATATATTGTCAAGTTTATATTTATTTATTTCAGCTTGTTAGTTTATTTTGATCTATTTTTTATATTGGAAAAATATTAAATTAAAAATAAGTATAAAAAGTTTAAAAGTAAAAAAGAAACAAATAACCTCATCAAAAATTAAATAAATTTTCATCGAAATTTTTCAGAAATTGTTATACTATTATAAAAGTTATTGAAAACTTTTGCCATGTAGCATACTATGGATCGGCACATGGTACACTTGAGCCAGCAAGATGTAATGGAGTACTGAGGGATGATAAGGGTTTGTTCTCAGGCCCGCTTGGTGTGATGGTCTCCAACGAAGCTAAGTTATATGCGGTCAAAAATGCACTATATTTCAACTCTGTGGATTGGTTTGACGGTCAGAGTATTCGGCCTTCGTCCTAATAGATTCTTCTATCTTACCACTTCTAATAAAAATAAATTGCATAAATTAAATTAAGAATTATAGATGAAATCCAAATAGATTCTTATCTAGGTATTATTTTGTCACTTGATTAATACAGGATTGTCTTAGTGTTTTATTCTTTGGTGTATTTATTAGTTAATTTAGATAATTTAATTTAATTTAATTTTAATCAATCCTTTAAATTGATAGGTATACTTTCCTTGATAAATTTATTAGTTATTTTAGTTTACATTATTTAAGATTCTTCATTAGTGTTATAATATATAAAGATGGATGAAAATGAAGACCAACTTTCCGAAGAATTTCATATCTTGATTAAGGCTACTAGAGTTTGAAAATTCAAATTAGCACGTCTTGTTTTCCTCAGAGACTGCAGCTAACACCTGCTATAATTGCATATTGATGAAGAAAGCATACATCACAGACCGACCGACAATACAATTTATTACAGGTACTTTAATTTTGGGTAATTTTTATTTTCCCTATTGAAGAAAATATTGTTCAAAGCTTAAAATAGAGGACTTGTTGATTTATCCAAAAGTGCTGCAAATCCCATCTTCCATGACTGATTGCTGAGACTATACCCTCCATCGACAGGCACGTTAACACCACTGATGAATTTAGCCTCATCGCTTGCCAAATACAGTGCTGCATGTGCAAAATCTTCAGGTTCCAATACGGTGCCTTTCAACACAGCTGAAGCCGCAATCATCTCCTCTCCCTTCTTCTTATCGAGCAACCCCAGTGTTGTTTGGAACAATGGGGTCACAGTTGCGTGAGGTGAAATGCAATTAACTCTAATTCCATGCTCACCTAACTCCACGGCCAAGCTCTTCGTCAACCCTACGACGCCATGCTTCGATGCCTTGTATGCATGGGGCAGACCGATGCTGATTTTTGAAGAAATACTCGACGAGAAGAGAATGCAACCTTTCTTGGCCGGAACCATGACCTTGGCTGCATACTTGGCTCCCAAGAATCCACCCAAGACATTGATATCGAACACTCTCTTGAAGTTGTCAGTGCTGGCGTCTGTCACTCTGACTTCACCATCACCAATAAGGCCTGCATTGTTGAACATGATATCGAGTTTTCCATACTTGGAGACCGCTAAGTTTACGGCATTTTCGACATCAGATTCGCATGTTACATCACAATGGACATAGCTGAAGTTTTCAGTTCCAAGCTCTTTGCAAAGGGAGTGGCCCAATTCGTCTTGAATATCAGCAATCAGAACCTTGGCTCCATGTTTGAGAAATAGCCTGGCTGAACACTCTCCTAAACCACTGGCACCACCAGTTATCAGTGCCACCTTACCATCTAGCCTGTATCAAACAAAGTAGAAAAAAAGTTTATATACTAAAATTCAGACCCAAACCTATAAGATATCATATCTTAAGGGACTAATTACATGAACTCAATTAAACTTGAATCCTCCTTATCAACATTGACAGGATGTAAAATCAACTCGACTTGCCAAATTGAAATATCTAAATCCAATATAGTGAAATATGAATTTACGGAATATTGCAAGGATTTAGTTACCTCTTGGTTACTAAAGACTCGGAAGCCATTGTAGTTTGTGAAGAAAATAGACCCTCGCCTTTGCCTTTTCTTTTGATTGCAATGCTTGGGATGCTGTGGTTTCACGTCCTGTTATTCTGCTCTTTATAACTTCAGGGATTGTTCTGAAAGATCAAAAACGGCGTCGACCTTGTTTGTATGCTTTCATTTTAAAAATAATATATTTACTATAAACAATAATATTGCGTCCAAAAATTGAACTCCTCCATGTTTGCTACTTTCTAGTCTATTGGGACAAAATATTTTTCCATTATTTTTGCTTTGACTTGGAATATGTCGGGACTTGTCAGTATGGGCGTAACTTTTTATAATATATTTTACTACATGTGTGTAGAATTTAAAATATTTCATTGTATTTTTATTTTTAGAATTTTAATTTATTTACTTTTTCAAATTTTAAAGTTTAGAATCAATCGTTAACCCTGTTAATTTTTTTGTTAAATTTAAGTTTATTAGAACGTAATTATTTTTACTTACACGGATATTAAGTGAGTATTTTTTTTATTTCAAATATCGCACCAACAAGTTGAATCAAAAATATTGATAGTATTAACAAACGGAGTTTAATTTTCAATCTGAAAAATAAAGAGATTAAATTTTTAAAAATTAAAGTATAAGAAATAATTAAATTTCAAAATTCTAAAAAATATAGGGACTTATGTAATATTTTAACCTATTTTTTTAAACATTTTTTTGTTATTGGAAAAAAGTCAAAGGAATATTAAAAATGGATTTAAATATTGAATATTAAATTCTAAAATATAATTTCAAAAGATCATACAACAATTTAATTCAAAGGCTAACTCTATTTTTTTTATATAAAATGAAAATTAAAAACCAGGCTTAACCTTTACCTACTCAATTAAGCACGAAAAACATTTCACAATAAGTCTGTCGCCATAGCCCCACTTATCGTTGGCTTTGATATAATCTCGATATGATCAACTGAACTTGATTGAAGAGAAGAGGTTGAAAGCTATCCGTCATGGTCAGATGTACCAAAAACAAATGATGCGAGCTTATGACAAAAGGGTTCGCTCTAGAGAATTCCATGAGGGGGACCTGGTATTGAAAAAGATCCTTCCCATACAAAAGAACTTCAGAGGAAAGTGGATGCCAAATTGGGAAAGACCTTATATGGCAAAAAAGGCCTTTTCTAGAGGAGTGCTGATTTTGACCAAGATGGATGGCAAAAACCTGCCTGACCCTGTGAATTCGGATTCAGTCAAGAAATACTTCACCTAAAAAAAAGGGAGAGGCCAAGGCAAAAACTCGCAAAAGGGCGTATTGAGACCAAAGGGGTTTTGAGTTGAAAACCTAGGAAAGGGCAACTCAGATTTAGATCGAAGATTGAACATGTGGTAATCGCGTCCTCTCAGAAGAAGAAACGTTACATCTTGAGGCATCAACAATGTACTCTAGATTTTCTAAACACATATCAAGCTTAAAATGGTCCCCGAGAAGTTTGTGCAGAGAAGTTTATGCTATGATATGTGGGGCACCTATTTTCATTTTATTCATTTTGTATTTTAGCAATGTTTGCTGTTTTGATTAATCTATTCATTTTGAGCGTTGCTCCAATAAATTTCTATCTTGTCCATTGTTACAACATTTTTCAAGCATTCTTACATTGAAATAACGATTAATGGACTAACAATATTCTAGTAAAAGGATTTCTTCCTATTGTTCTAAAAGGTTTTCTAAATAGTGTAAGGACCTGAAACATGACCAATAGTCAAAACTAACCAAATCTAAGGGTTGGAAATATTTGAGAACGAATAGTTTGAATTGTGTTTATTTCTTTTAAATTCCTGTTAAAGATGCCAGATTTGAACAAGAAAGCAGGGTAACACATCAGTGATAGAACCTTGACGAAAAACGAGCCATATCAACTTAAGCATTAAAAAGGGACTCATGACATTCTGCATGCACACAAATATCATTCATATACATTTAGTTAGGAGCATTTGATTCATTCTGGTCATAACATCCTAATCGCTTGGCATAAAAAGGCTTATGAAATGGATCCTACAGGTCATGTTTCCCAAAGAACAGTGTAAAAGATCAGTGAAACCACAAATCCTATACCTCTGAAGTTGTAGTGGGTCAGATTGAAATCACCACAGTAAATCTTTTCTCCCTAAAGTTGCAGTAGAGCAGATCGAAGCTACAAATCCTGTACCCCCTGAAATTGCAGTGGGTGGGATCTACCATAGTGAATCTTATCTCCCAGAAGTTGTAGTGGAGCAGATTGAAGCTAAAAATCCTAAACCCCTAAAGTTGCAGTGGGTCAGATTAGATCTACCATAGTGAATCTTATCTCCTTGAAGTTGTAGTGGAGCAGATTGAAGCTAAAAATCCTATACCCCTGAAGTTGCAGTGGGTCGGATTGAATCTACCATAGCGAATCTTATCTCTCTGAAGTTGCAGTGGAGCAAGATAAAACTACAAATTCCATACCCCTAAAGTTGCAATGGATTGATTAAAACTACAGTGGCGAATTTTATCTCCCTAAAGTTACAGTGGAGCAAGATAAAGCTACAATTCCTATATCCCTAAAGTTGGAGTGGGTCAGATTAAATCTACCATATAAAGCAGATTAAAGTTACAAACCTTATCTCTCTGGAGTTGCAGTGGGTCGGATTAAATCTACCATAGCGAGTCTCATTTCCCTGAAGTTGCAGTGGAGCAGATTAAAGCTACAAATCTCATTTCCCTGAAGTTGCAGCGGAGTAGATTGAAATTACCCTTGAAGTTGTAGTGGGCTAAAATGAAGCTACTTGAAAAAGAGGAGCACCAAAGAAGTCAAAATTCGACAAGACTAGACAAAACGGGCCCTTCTTAAAGTCTTTGCTCTATTCCCGTTACATGACAACGAGCAAAGAGGGGCAGCTGTAAAGGCCCAATTTTGTCCGACCCGAAACCAGAAATAAATAAACAAAAAAAATAAAAACCAAAAAATAAATAGTAAAACCCAAGTCTATTTACAAAATATGCTAGTCCATTTACAAGTCCCGAAAGCCCAAACAAAAAAACCCCAAGGCCCAGTGGCCCAATAGCCTAAACATTTTTTCAGTAAAACAGAAACCTTAGTGCCCATCGTGCCACTGCCCTTGGCCATGTCAGCATGCTCGCGCCCTAAAGCCTGATGCCTCATCTACCGCCCTTGCACCAAAACGGCAAAGGCAAGGGTCTTGCCCTGTCATTGACCCTCCACTACCACCTACAAAGAGAAAGCAAAAAGGACAACGCAGGAACAACAAAGAAATAGTAGCAAAAAATAGTGGAAACCGCAGAAGCAACAAGGAAAATGCAAAAAAATAATATGTAACATATGGCTATAAATGCCATAACCACCTACAAAAAAAAACAGAGATTTTGAAATAGAAATCATATACAAATATTAAAATGTGATTTACTCTCTTTTTTATTTTTCCTTTTTAAGTAATAAATAAAAATAAAAACTTTCACCTGTCGTTTGGTCTTCGCGCCACCATCGGTGTCTCCTTCGGTATGAGAGGGCGTCGAATCCTTGGGGATTCAGCCAAGGCCGCGATAGAGAACATCGGGAACCGAAAGGTGTTCTTCCTTTTTTGGGAGCTTCAGCTTTAGTTTGGTATTTTCGACTCCGAATCAGAGTTCTACACGAAAAATGGGTTAAAATGGGTTTTTAGGCGATTTTTCGGCCACGACGGAGGTCCGTTGTTCCTATGGCCGGACTTTGAGGCCTCTTTCAGAGAAAAAAGAATAAAAAATGGTTTTCAAAGTTTTAAAAAATGATAAGCAGAATGAATTTTTTTAAAAAATTTTGGTTTATATAAGTTGGGTTAAACGACACCGTTTTGACCGGTGTTTGTAAGTCCCAAAACAACATCGTTTTGAAGACGACCCGCCAACCGGACCCAACCTTAGCAAGATCTGCGTGTTTTTTTAAAAGGGGTCTACTTGCTGCTGTGGTCCTTCCACTTTTTTGCTAATTTTTAATTTAGTCCTACTGTTTATTATTTTGTTATTTTCGCCCTTTTTGTTTTGTTTTTTGTGCAATTTAGTCCTTGGACCACTGTAGACCTGTTTAGGGGATGACACGTGTCTCATGGCTTGGAATAATTTCTCATTTAGTCCCTGTTTCTTTTCACGCATCTCATTTTGGTCTTTTATTTTGTTTATTTTTTATTATTTACAATTTATACCCCTAATTTCATTTAAATTTCAATTAAATCATCTACTTATTTCATTTCAACCTTTCTACAAACTGTTATTTATTTATTTATTACTTCTTATTTTTTTACACTTAAAAATTAGATTGTTTATACTCTTTTATTTGTGCATTTTTTGTTCATTTATTATTATTGTCGTTATTATTTTTATTTTTATTATTTTTCTTGTTATTTTATTATTTCTTTTATTATTTTTGGTACTTTCATGTCATGTTTATTTATCTTTTTAAACATGCATTTTCCATTTTTATTTTTATTTTAAGTTACCTTATTTATTTTAGTATTATGTTCTGATTATTATTATTATTATTATTATTATTATTATTATTATTATAGTATTCCTTTATTTATTTATTATATATCATTCTAATATTCTACCTATATAGCCATTTTATATTATTCCATTATCACTATATCATATATTATGTTTAAATATAATTGTCCATTTTTAAACTATACCCAAAAGATAAATACACATTATTTTAAATGTTAGATTTGTTATTACTCAATGAATGACATTTTAAAATTAAGTCAATATCCCGTATTTGGAGATTCGAGAAGTCATGCCCTAACTTACGGGGTTCGACTTTCTCCTGAACTTAGATAACCGAACATCCCTTTTAAAATTAAAACACATGAGATTTAATTAATAATCGAATAATGAGCAAACTTTTGAGATGTTGTGTCCTAACTTATGGGACGTGACATTTTTGTTTACCTCGAGAAAAGAAGGCCTTTTACATATGTTTTAACTTACTTAAGTGATTTTAAGTTAAAATATCATTATGCAAGGTGGGATCGTGTTTTAAATTCTCTTTAAATTTTCAATTTTTAATTTTCGACATTAAGACATCGAATAATCAATTAGGTACCAATTTTGGGCGTCATGAGGGTGCAAATCTTTCCTTGTGCATAACCGACTCCCGAACTCATTTCTTAGATTTTGTAGATTGAAAATTGTTTTAATAAATCAAACATTTTATTAAAATTACGAGGTGATCCGATCACACCTCATGAAAGTGATTTGTGACGACTTCATTTTCGTTTTTTAAAATAAAAAATCGATTTAACACAAGTAGAAACCAACCCAACCCCCTGAATAGAAATTACCTCTTGATTACTGAAGATTCGGAGCTCATAGTAGGTGAGAAGAAAATAAACCCTCGCTTTTGATTGGAATGCTTGGGATGGTGTGTTTCAATTGGATGTTATTCCGGTCTTTTATAACTTCAGGGCGGCCGGTAACAATGTTCCAAAAAATCAACAATGGCATCCTCCTAGTTTGTACACCTTCATTATAAAAATACTATAGTTTATAACTTTGAAGTCAATGATCCAAAAAGAATAAAAACAAAGTTGAAGTCTCGATTATGACTTTTCTAATTAATCACCCTTGACTCGGAATATGTCGGGACTCTCCAACCTAATTACATTTTTTTTAAATACAAATGTTTATTACCATATCCATGCATATGAAGCATATATTTTATCATTAGCCAAGTATTTTGACTCGGTTAGGTTTCATAAATTAAATGAAATTGAACTGCATTTCAATGTAACTCAAAGAGCCATTAATCAATTAGCGCCACATAGAAGTAGGGACTTTGTTATATATTGTCAAGTTTATGTTTATTTATTTCATGGTTTATTTTGATTTTTTATATTAGAAAAAAATTAAATTAAAAATAATTATAAAAAGTTTAAAAGTAAAAAAAAAATAATCCTCATCAAAAATCAAGTAATTTTTTATCGAATTTTTTCATCAAATTGAGCCTTTATCGACAATGAAATAATGCTGTGACATGTAGCATGTATAATGAATGTTGATGTGGGTTAAAATTATAAAATTATTATAGAAATCATTATATTCTTATAAAAATGATTGAAAAGGTATGCATGTAGCATGCATGCCATGGATCAGAACGAGGTAAACCAGGGCTAGCGGGATGTAGTAGAGTACAGAGGGATGATAAGGGTGTTGTAAAGGGTTTGTTCTCAGGCCCGCTTGGTGTGATGAACTCCAACAAAGATGAGTTACAACTTACATGCTGGGAAAAATGCTCTACGCCTCTTTAGCTATTCGCAATGGTTACATAGGATATTGTTAGTAATTCTTTCACAACTGATAACGTATATGTGGTAATTCATACTTTTGATTCTAATCATATTTTTTCATATGAGACTTTTAGTTATTGTGAGAAGGGGGATCAAAGGGCTAAAGTGTTAAAATTTCCAAAAGTTAGATCAGTTTTTGAAATTGAGGAGCAAAGAAAAAAGGTAGAGGTAAAAAGAGTAAGAACAATTTTCCAAAACCAAAATCTTCAGGAGAAAAATTGCTAATGAATAGCTATCATATTCCGATTTTCAAAATCAAAAGAAGATATCATGGAAAGAGGCGACGGAGGCATGGAAATTTGAAATGAGGTCCAATTTGGCCCCATACTTCAAAGTTTAAAATTTTTGTTTTATTCTCCAAAAATTTTGATGACATTCAATTTAGCCCCTGACTTGAAACCAAATTTTAAACCTTAGTTCTAAAATCAAATTAAATTTAACTTAGTTCTAGTGTCATGAGACTAGACTTTCAGTCTCGTAATTCGTGCAGCCTTAGGCGATTCTATCGTTTCAAATGTGCCGAAGTCAGTCTAACTTTCACAAAGTGAGGATTCTCGCAAAATTCCTCCAAGGCACCAATTTATATAGCGGAAGCAACTCAAGCCAAAAGAATGTTCAAAAGAACGGAATAACTACAAAAAACAATGCATGAGAGGTGTTTGAGCAGATGCTATCAGAAAATTCTATTACTCTAAGAATTTAGGATACAATGGATGATTTACAACTGAGGGGGAGACTACCTATTTACAGTTGAGTTCCCCCAAATCCAATGGTCTAGCTAAATTTACATCGACAAACGAGATAAAGCCTATCCCTACAATTAAGGGATTTACAAGATTACATAATCAAATCTAATCTAATCTTATTAAATATTATACTACTCAATCTTCTAAGATTAGTTTCCTTATTTACCAAGGTAGCCTAATTTCTCATATTTGTATTGTTGACACCATTTTTTGGATGAAAAACGGGGTCGACTTGGATTTTGAAAACAAAAACGAAAATGGGAGTCGCCACCAATCTTTTTTAATGAGGTGTGATTAGATCACCTCGAAAAGTGGTTGTTTTTAATAAACTGTTTGATTTTATTAAAACAACGATTTTGGTCCGCGAAATTCAGAAAAATAGGTTCGGGAGTCAGTTACGTACAAGAAAGGATTAGCACCCTCGTAACGCCCAAAATCGGTACCTAGTTGATTAGTTAATGCCTTAATGTCGAAAATTGAAAACTTTGAAGAATTTAAAAATATGATCCTTGTATGTTGAAAATTTTTGGGAAAAGGGGCATATTTCACATTTATCGAGAAAAAGAATCATATCCAGTAAGTTAGGACATGATGTCTCGAATTCTCGATGCGTAAAAAATGCTTATTTGAAAGATATTTCAGCTATCTCGAATTAAAAAGGGATCACGACCAGTAAGTTAGGACACGATCCTTTTTTAATTCCCGATATCATTTAAAACTTGAGTTTAAAAAAATTCGTGTAATAAATTTTAAAAGAATATTCAATTGTTTAAATGAAATGAAGAAATCGCAACCCAATACGTTAGGGCACAATTTCTCAAAATATTAAACATTGAATATTGCATTTATTTCGAAAAATCCTCGTCTCGAGAAAATAATGTGTCACATCCAATGCGTTAGGACACAACGTATTGAATTCTCGATAACGAGCTTTTTATCATTTTTAAAAGAGTAATCCCGATTATTTAAGTTCAACGAAGAAAGTCGGAACCCAATACGTTAGGGCTCGATTCTCTCGAAGATCCAAAATACCAAATATTACTTATTTCTTTTAAAATTTCTTTTTTGAAATCTAAAAAATGGGTGTAATGAAATGGTAATGATAATGTAAGTAAAATAATCACGAGCAAAACAAAATATAAATAAGTAATGAGACTAATATATAAAAAAAAAATACCAAACAGACAAACCTAAGCAAGATAAATTAACAATAGCAGATATGTACATGAAGAAAATAAATAAAGATATATATATGAATTATAAAAATAATGGAAATATATAAAAACATGTATATATAAAAGTATGTATATATATAAATTAAAGAGTATGAAAAAAAAGTATAGAATTACGTGTATATATATATATATATGAAAATTAAGAATATGTATATAAATATATATATGTATATATATGGTATAGAAAACATATATATAAAAATACATATATAAAGAAGTATAGATATATAAGAAAATATAAACATATATATAAAATAAGGTGTAAAGATATATAAATAGTTATATAATAGTAATATAATAGGACAAGTTTATTTAAAATTTAAATAAGTAAATATAAATAAAAATATAACAATAATAAGGAGGAACTAATAGTATAATAATAGTAGCGTAAATATATATAAAGGGAAAATATAATAATAATAACTAGATTAGTTAATAAAACAACAAAAATAACAAAATGGACCAATTTGAACTAAAAATAAAATTCAAAGATTAAAACTATAATAAAATGGGCAGAGGGGGACCAAAACGGAAGGGCGCGAAAGGGAGAAGGACCAAAGAGGGAAATAACCCCTCGTTCATAAAACGCACAACTTCAAGGTGGACCAGATTGTAAAGCAAAATAGGTTATAGGGCAAAATTAAAAAAAAACGAAAAAGCTCGATTGCAAAATCATTTAAAAGCGGAAGGATCAAATCTGGAAATATCCCAGAAGTAAAAAAAGCGCGGATCTTACTAACGGGTCGGGTCGGCCGAATCGGGTAGCTCAAAACGACGCCGTTTTGGTGTTTTGACGGGCTGAGCAAAACGGCGCCGTTTTGCTTCCCTATTTAAACTAAATTTTCTCTTCAAAAAAAACACTTAGCAACAGTATATAAAAAAAAGCCTCTAGCTTTTTCTCTGTTAGGGTTTTTTAAAGCCCTCCTTAGCCGCCGCCGTTTCAACACGCCTCCACCGCAGCTTCACGCTAATGGTGGTCGGAGACGCGTCCTCTGGGCATTTAGCCTCTTGCTAGCGGATCCAAAGGCGAAGGTAACCCCTTTTTCCCCTCTTCCCTTTTTTTACGTTATTATAAGTTTTTGTTTAAGAAAAATAAAAAAGACTTATAAAAATAGAAATAATAACGATAAGTAAAAAAGAAAAATAAAACTAAATGGAAATGGTGATGCTCAACCTTTGGAATTCTCTGGTTTTTTTCTTTTGATTTCTAAAATGTTCCTAAAAAAAGAGAGATTACAAAACGTTCGGTTCCTGGCTTTATAGCCATTTTTACATTATTTTTATCATATCTTTTTGCTTGCTGGTGTTTCCTTTCTGTCATTGCAGGCGCAAGTGGCATGGGAGCGGCAGAGCAGGTGAGCGGCGATGGGACGTGCGGCGGCCAGCAAGTGGACGACCCTAGGTGCGGCGCACCTAGGGTTAGGGTTTCCTACTTTTTTTGTCTGATTAATGTTTTGGGCTATTTGGGCTGTGGGTTAGTTTGGGTTGTTAATTTGGTTTTGTTTAGGGTCTGTTTTGGTTAGGGTAATGGGCCATTTGGGTCTGGGCAAAATTGGGTTGTACATGTATCATGGGTCGACTGATCTCCATCTAACCGATAGACTTCAATGGGATGCATTTTGTGCAATGGTAACGGGTTTTGAACTGCGGCTCGTGACACTAGAATTAGATTAATAGGTCAATTTAACTTAAAACCACATGAGCCCTTATTTCAATAAAATAAATGTCCAACAAATTCCATGCTGAAAAGCACAAATAAAGTTAGGTGTTTACAGTCACCCCTCTTTGCATGTTGCTTGCTAGTAAGGAATATGCAAAGATGAAGACTCATAATTATTTTTTACTTAAAAATAAAAACCAACCAAACAAAATAAGGTCTTAAAAAGTGAAGGAATCTATTAGTAGGATTTTTTGTGAAAAAGAAGAATGGATGGAGCTCAAAACTTTGAAAAAACTAAGGATGGGATTGGATGGGCAGTGGTTTACTTGCGGTTAGTGTAAAAATAGCAATAGCAGTGAGATTAGATGCTGTAGAGATGTTGTAATATGAAACAAAAAGTAAGCTAAACGTACCGCACCCCACCACCCATCCAAACCCACCCTAATTGAACCTCACAACCGAGCCTCTAAATAGGCAAGTAAATTGGGTTTCCAAATGTAAATTGACTTCACTGATCAAGAATAGACCTCAAAACTAGGTCTCTAATGATAATGGACCCCAAAACTAGGTTTCTTAACATGATCTTGGTTTTGTTGTAATGTTATAACGAATCTTTATTTTGTTTTTTATCATATTCATATCAGATTCAGATCGACAAAAATTGAACAATTAAATAAAATTAAACTCAAATTTTCGCTGGTAAATATGTACTCTTTTTCTAATTCAATTGTCGAGTTAACTCATGACCTCTCAGAATCTTTGGTTTGTTCCACCATCCTCCCCGAAAATCATTAGAATTCGTTTTCAATAAAATCCTCAGCATTCAAAACAAAATTCTTTTTTATATAAGAAAACAATTAAGACACATTTAAGATTCTTCATTAGTGTTATAATATATAAAGATGGATGAAAATGAAGACCAACTTTCCGAAGAATTTCATATCTTGATTAAGGCTACTAGAGTTTGAAAATTCAAATTAGCACGTCTTGTTTTCCTCAGAGACTGCAGCTAACACCTGCTATAATTGCATATTGATGAAGAAAGCATACATCACAGACCGACCGACAATACAATTTATTACAGGTACTTTAATTTTGGGTAATTTTTATTTTCCCTATTGAAGAAAATATTGTTCAAAGCTTAAAATAGAGGACTTGTTGATTTATCCAAAAAGTGCTGCAAATCCCATCTTCCATGACTGATTGCTGAGATTATACCCTCCATCGACAGGCACGTTAACACCACTGATGAATTTAGCCTCATCGCTTGCCAAATACAGTGCTGCATGTGCAAAATCTTCAGGTTCCAATACGGTGCCTTTCAACACAGCTGAAGCCGCAATCATCTCCTCTCCCTTCTTCTTATCGAGCAACCCCAGTGTTGTTTGGAACAATGGGGTCACAGTTGCGTGAGGTGAAATGCAATTAACTCTAATTCCATGCTCACCTAACTCCACGGCCAAGCTCTTCGTCAACCCTACGACGCCATGCTTCGATGCCTTGTATGCATGGGGCAGACCGATGCTGATTTTTGAAGAAATACTCGACGAGAAGAGAATGCAACCTTTCTTGGCCGGAACCATGACCTTGGCTGCATACTTGGCTCCCAAGAATCCACCCAAGACATTGATATCGAACACTCTCTTGAAGTTGTCAGTGCTGGCGTCTGTCACTCTGACTTCACCATCACCAATAAGGCCTGCATTGTTGAACATGATATCGAGTTTTCCATACTTGGAGACCGCTAAGTTTACGGCATTTTCGACATCAGATTCGCATGTTACATCACAATGGACATAGCTGAAGTTTTCAGTTCCAAGCTCTTTGCAAAGGGAGTGGCCCAATTCGTCTTGAATATCAGCAATCAGAACCTTGGCTCCATGTTTGAGAAATAGCCTGGCTGAACACTCTCCTAAACCACTGGCACCACCAGTTATCAGTGCCACCTTACCATCTAGCCTGTATCAAACAAAGTAGAAAAAAAGTTTATATACTAAAATTCAGACCCAAACCTATAAGATATCATATCTTAAGGGACTAATTACATGAACTCAATTAAACTTGAATCCTCCTTATCAACATTGACAGGATGTAAAATCAACTCGACTTGCCAAATTGAAATATCTAAATCCAATATAGTGAAATATGAATTTACGGAATATTGCAAGGATTTAGTTACCTCTTGGTTACTAAAGACTCGGAAGCCATTGTAGTTTGTGAAGAAAATAGACCCTCGCCTTTGCCTTTTCTTTTGATTGCAATGCTTGGGATGCTGTGGTTTCACGTCCTGTTATTCTGCTCTTTATAACTTCAGGGATTGTTCTGAAAGATCAAAAACGGCGTCGACCTTGTTTGTATGCTTTCATTTTAAAAATAATATATTTACTATAAACAATAATATTGCGTCCAAAAATTGAACTCCTCCATGTTTGCTACTTTCTAGTCTATTGGGACAAAATATTTTTCCATTATTTTTGCTTTGACTTGGAATATGTCGGGACTTGTCAGTATGGGCGTAACTTTTTATAATATATTTTACTACATGTGTGTAGAATTTAAAATATTTCATTGTATTTTTATTTTTAGAATTTTAATTTATTTACTTTTTCAAATTTTAAAGTTTAGAATCAATCGTTAACCCTGTTAATTTTTTTATTAAATTTAAGTTTATTAGAACGTAATTATTTTTACTTACACGGATATCAAGTGAGTATTTTTTTTTATTTCAAATATCGCACCAACAAGTTGAATCAAAAATATTGATAGTATTAACAAACGGAGTTTAATTTTCAATCTGAAAAAATAAAGAGATTAAATTTTTAAAAATTAAAGTATAAGAAATAATTAAATTTCAAAATTCTAAAAAATATAGGGACTTATGTAATATTTTAACCTATTTTTTTAAACATTTTTTTGTTATTGGAAAAAAGTCAAAGGAATATTAAAAATGGATTTAAATATTGAATATTAAATTCTAAAATATAATTTCAAATAATTTAATTCAAAGGCTAACCCTATTTTTTTTTTATAAAATGAAAATTAAAAACCAGGCTTAACCTTTACCTACTCAATTAAGCACGAAAAACATTTCACAATAAGTCTGTCGCCATAGCCCCACTTATCGTTGGCTTTGATATAAAATAAGGAACTTTTTCAATGCATTATAGTGAATTAAATGTGAAAGTCATTTTAATAATATTAATTATTAATTATTCATATATTTTTAAAGAAAAGTTAATGAAATGTCTGAGTAAAGTTTATTGTCAAAAATATATAAATTTATACACCATGTGTAAAATACAAACACTTTTTTAAAATTAATAACACTCATATATTTAATTAACATTTTTAATACATTTGAGTAGTTGCTTTAGACTGCTATCTTTGTCTTCGCTTAAATTCATTAGTTATAGAAGAGTTCAAATAGGATTGTGTCTAAAAAGTTTACGGTAAAAGTATTATGAAGTCAATTGTATTAGGAGTTAGATTATATATATTTTTTATTTTAAAAATCGACAAATTAATTTTTATATATTATATAAAAGAACAAATTAGTCTTTCTGTTAAAAATTTCATCCAAATTTACAATTAAAAATTGATGCATGTACATAAGCATGATTTACATGCCACGTGTCATTGTCTGGTTATCTCATCAATCATGTCAATTTTTAACAGTTCAAATTAATGAAATTTTTAATAAAAATAACCGATTTATTTTTTATTTAATATACATACATTAATTCATCTATTTTTTAAATTATAGAACAAAATACAATCTAATTCTTAAATAAAAGATCCTATGGTATTTTGACCGCAAGGTTATTCAAATTAGTCATGAGGGGCTGTGAAAGCTTGACCACCGTGATTCGGATAAACTAATTAGCAGCCAGATTTACGAAGTCTTTACAAAATATCTGCACTAAAATTAAATTACTTAAAGAAAACATTTAAAATAATTATATTAAGGCTTTGAAAATGTCTTTAGAAAATAATTGTAAAATCAATAAGTTTTTAAGGTAAACTTATATTCAAAATTTTAATTATATTTTTAGCAGCGAAAAAGTGATATCTAACTTAGTTTTAATAAAAACCATATTTCATGTATAGATTAAAATTCATGTTTTCACCATCCTAAAATCAAATTGAGTGTCATGCATGCTATATACATAAAAAAAACTTAAATCCCAAGTATCATGTCATAATTCAAAAATAAAACAATATAGTCTCTGATATGATAAGAATATCAAACGATAAATCCAAGATATTTGAAAAAACAAATCCGTCAAGTCCCTCCAAATGTTGTGTCCGCTTCCTAACCTAGTAGGTTACTTGTAAGGATGGAAATAAAATGAGAGTGAGCTACGAAGCTCAGTGTGAGTTCCATCGCAAGAAACTCAATGCAAACAGTGCATAAAACATGCTAAATAACGATGCCTAAAAAGGGCACCATCAATTAACAATTCCGAGTTCACAGTTTATGTATGCATGTGTTTGTGTATGGCAATGCAATTTTAATATATCAAAATAAAAGTTCTACCCAACTCTGCTACACACCACAATGGTTGTTCCCCCTGAACTCCAACAATCTTATACATCGGGTTTTGATTTAACCACCAATGGTTTGCAGATGAGAACTACCACTAGGTTGTGGATGCACAGCAAAACAATGTAGATAAAATCTGCCACTGACTGTAGATGCACAAAATGTTTGCAGTTATTAGGATAAACACTGCCAATGGTTGTGGCTATACAGCAAGTTTGAAGATAGACTATCAATGGTTGTGGTTTGCACAACAAATTTGTAGATAAACCGTCAATCTTCCTTCGTACATATCGTCCCACCTCATGCAATAAAATATGACATGCTTATAACAGATCAAGACGGTAGAAACTAATATGCTTATAACAGATCAGTAAGGTAGTGATTAATGTGCTTATACATATCAAAATGAATGTAATTAATATGCTTATAGCAAATTAATACACCAGGAAAAGACATGCTTGTCATGTGTTCGATTTAATGGTATCATACGACATGCTGAACATACAATTAGTAATACGGATGCAACAAGCATATATTATTCACATATCAAGCATATACAATAATAATTTGATCATTCAGATCATGCATTCCAATACTCATATTATCAGGGGTTCAATTGAAAGAAATAAAACTCTAAAAATAGTTTAGGGACTATTCAGAGACTAAACTAAACAAGTGATAAACTTCTGGGAAAACTTGTAAAATCTAAAAAACAGAGGTCACACGACCGTGTAACAGGCTGTGACTATGTGACACTTGCAAAACTATCCTACATAAAGGACACTGTCGTGTGGCAGGCCGTGTGAGGGGTCGTGTGGTCCACACACTTATGTGATAGACTGCGTGGCCTTAATCCTAGGCACAATTTGCCCCAATTTTCTTGTAAAAGAACACACACCTCTCACCGGGATTCCAATCGACGTTTCTTACAATCAAATCTAATCTGACACACCTAAAAAAGGTACTTCAAACGGCATATTTGCACAAATTAACATTATGTATCAAGATTTGACAAGATTAACGAAGATTTTTGCAAGATTCAAAAAAGATCATTTTAAATGATCTTACGATTAGCGTAGATAAAAATTCTACAAAAATCTAAGATTAAACACCAGGATTGAGATTTGCAAAGACTAAGGACGTTATTAGGCGACAATTAAGATTCCGGTGGAAAAATAAGTATTAGGAAACAATTTAATTTGAGAGAGAAAAATATTTAACAGTAGAAAGATGTAAGATTTAATGTAAAAGAGAGGATAGAAAATATGAGAAGAAATAGGAAGGGAAAAGAAAATTTCTAATTAGGTTTTGAAGAGAAACAAAATCCATGTCTGATTGGTAAAAAATTGGACTAAATAGTTAGGTTTTGAGAATCTTAGGGGCGGCATGCAATTTCTCCTAGCTTACTGAAAAAAAAATGAAAGAGACATGAGAATGGGGTGGGTTAAGCCTGGTTTAATTAAGGGGAGGACAAATGCTTAACTATTGGGTTGATGCCCATTTCTTGCTAGGTTTTCACTTTCAATAATATTTGTTTTAGCGTGGTTTTCATCTTAGTTTGCTTAAAATAAAAAGAAAAGGAATGGGAGAGGAGTGGAGTGGAGTGGAGTGGTTTGAACCTAGAATCTCTAAGGAGTGTGCTAACTACTTAACTATCAAGCCTATTCAATTTCTTGTTTATTTGTTTCAATTAACCCCTATATTTTGGGGCATGACAACTCTTTTCTCATTAAATAAATTTCATCCTCGAAATTTACTTGATTCAAACAAATGAGGAAACTATTGACGAAACACATCTTCCAGTTCCCACGTAGCCTCTTCAGTGCCATGGTTCTGCCATAGAACCTTGACAAGTGAGATCCTTTTCCTACTCAAAACTTTTACATCATGATATAGAATTTGTACGAGTTCTTCCTCAAAGGAAAAATTCGGTTTCACCTCAATCTCTTCTATTGGTACGATATAGAAAGAGTCGAGTCGATATCATCTCAACATGGAGACGTGGAAGATGTCATGAATTCGACCCAACTCTGGAGGTAATTCTAGTTGATACGCTACTGAACCAACTCTTTTAAGGATTCTATATGGTCCAATTAACCTAGGACTTAATTTGTTATTTCATCTAAACCTCAACACTTTTCGTCATGGGGACATTTTCTGGGAGACTTGATCTCTAACACTGTACTCAATCTCTTTCCTCTTTAAGTCTGCATACGACTTTTCCCTATCCGAAGCCACTTTCAATCTATCCTGAATCAATTTCATTTTACCATCAGATTTTTGTACCACTTTTAGACCCAAAATTTTCCTTTCACTTAGTTCCGTCCAACACAGTGGTGTTCGACACTTTTGACCATTGATTAAATGCTAAAAATACATATTTCACGTAATTTAATTAGTCAATTTATGAGAATGCACCACTGATTTTTCCATTTTATATTAATTTTATACAGGGGTGCAATTTAGGGTCAAAAGAGAAAAAAAGAAGCAATTGGGCTAGATTGAAGAAAGGAGCAAAGAAGGCGGGCCAAAACGATATTTTTCCAAGATGTAATTAGCTAAAATTTTATGTTGACTTAGTGGGAGATTATGTAGGGATTTTTATATCATGGAATATTTTATTTCCTTGATTTTCTATGGCTAGTGGCTCTTAATTTAGCAAAGCCACTAGTGTAAATAAGGGGCTACTTTGTTCATTTAATAATCAAGTCTTTCATCAAGTTTTCAATCAAGCTTTCATCTTCTAAAATATAATCTTTCCTTTCTTCTTTATTTGCTAGCATTAGTTCCTTATTTTCTATTTCATTATTTAATTTTCAGCTTTAGAAATACTGCACCCAAACCTTGCGTCACTCACATCCATCTACCTTCATTTCTTTTATTTAACCCTCTCCAAATATGCTCAACTCCAATATGCCTCAAACTTTAGCCAACTAAACCCTTTTCAGCTTTAGGTCCGTGTTAGCTTCGTTAAGATCCGTGAGTTACGAACCCAAGTAATTTAATTCCTAATTTTTAGTATTTATTACTTCTCCGGATTAAGAGTATGACTTCATCAACTCACAAATTCAAATCAATTGTAAGTTAAAAAAGACGTCGTTTGAGTTAGTGTGGTTAGACGTACAGTTGGAATTCCGAACGGATCGATTGACTAATTGGTTTTTCGTGAACATATTGGCGTGCCAAGTGGGGATTGTTGTTTGGTTCCGTCAAGGGAAGTAGTAACCGAATTTAAATTTCCCACGCAGTTGAGGGCATTGGTTCGAGCTAGGCTCTTCTAGAACGCAAAGCTGCCGGAGTTCTAAATCACGAACGTTTTGTTGGTTGTTCGATCAGTAAGGGTTAGTTATAGGACGTTCCATAACTAATTTACACAAGGAAGAGTTGGTGTCCGAGGTGTCCTTGGTAACTATAACTAGCTTATTAGAAAAGAGGAATTCATCTAATTTCAAGGACCGATTCAAAGACGAGAAAAAACTCGTGCCTAAAGCTGAGCTTAGTTTAATTAATTTTTCTTCAGATTTATTTAACTATTTTTATTATTTTATTTTCAGCTTTTACTTTTCACGCATTTTTTTCCCTGTGTATTTCAAGTTCCAGGTTTTCAATTTTATCCTCCCTCTAAATTTTTTGGGCACGACAACTGCCCAAACACAAATCTGGTCGAGAAAGAGAAACAATTTTCAGTAAACCTAGTCTCTGAGGGATCGACCCTACTCCCTATACTGCTTAAATTACAAATTAAGCGTAGGTTTATATTGGTGGACTCGACACACATCAGTTTTGGCACCGTTGCTGGGGACTGGAAACACTTACAATTGTTTAAATCATTTTCATGACCAGATCTTCATCTGGAGATCTCGAATATGACCTAGAGATCGAGAAATTAGCACGAGCACGACGAAAAGAGACAGAAGCTCTTAAACATGCAAAGGCAATTCAATGTGGAAAACAAGTCGAAGTGGTTGAACCTGAGACTGAACCACTTTTTGAAACAAAAGAAGCAAAAGACAACCTCGGTGAACTAGAAAGAATGGCAAACCGAACCATTCGTCAACTAGCCGCTACTCCTAACGAGCAAACACCGTTGTGTATCAACTATCCAACCGGAGAAACCCCGTTCGAGTTAAAATCAGGTCTGATTCACCTTTTGCCCACTTTTCGAGGCTTGAAGAACGAAAATCCACACACTCACTTGAGAGAATTCCACATGGTTTGTTCAAGCATGAAACCTTAGCGAGTAACCGAAGATGAAATTAAACTTCAGGTTTTTCCTTTTTCTTTAGTTGATACAGCAAGAGAATGGTTATTTTACTTACCTCCAGTTCTATTACAACGTGGGATGACTTATCTCATGTATTTCTTTACAGATTCTTCCCAGCGTCGCGAGCAGCTAAACTTAGGAAAGACATAGTGGGAATTCACCAATTGGAGAGTGAATCGCTCTATGACTATTAAGAGCAGTACAAAAAACTGTGTGCAAATTGTCCTCAACACGGTTTGACAGGAACAATTACTTCTTCAGTATTTCTATGAGGGTTTGCTCCCTATGGAATTGAAGATGATTGACGCTGCTAGTGGAGGGGCACTTGTCAATATGACTCTTCAAAGGGAAAGAAAACTGATATTCACCATGGCGGCAAATTCTCAACAGTATCGGTCGAATTCAGAACCCACAAGATGGGTTAATGGGGTAAACGTTTCATCCTTAGAAGATAAATTGGATAAGCTTACTAATATTGTTCAATCTATGCTTACAGAAAATAAGAATCTCACCCAACTGTGTGGAATTTGTATTACGTCTGAACATCCGATGGATTTGTGCCCAATCCTTAACGATAATTCAACGGCACATGTTGACGCTATCAGAGGTTTTTCGGGACCTCCATAAAGATGCTATGATCCTTTCTCCAACACTTACAATCCCAGGTGGAAGGATCATCCCAACTTAAATTACGGAGCTAATCCCCGATATAATCCATTATACCAACTGAGACCTCTACAACCACCACAACAACAACCCAAGCTGAGCACATCTCTAGAAGCTGTTGTGGAAAGACTTCCCATCGATGCTGTAAAATATCAACAAAGGACAGACACATCAATACAAGATTTAACTAATCAAGTTAGTAAACTCTCGATGGCAGTTAATCGTTTGGAGTCTCAAGGTAAACTACCTTCCTAGACAGAGCCAAATCCTCGATAGAATGCAAGTGTAATAACTCTTCGTAGCAGAAAGGTTCTAGAAACAATTCCAGATAAAAGTCATGGGTAAGACAAGGAATGGGAAAACCAGATCTCTGGTCCAAAAGCCAGACCAAAATCAGAAATTCAGAAACCAGTCGTAATGCCACCTCCTTTTCCAGGGAGGCTCGTAAAGGATAAGAAAGAGAATGAGGAAAAAGAAATCCTTGAAACATTTAAGAAAGGTGGAGGTAAATATCTCTTTGCTCGACGCTATCAAACAAATCCCTAGTTATGTAAAATTCCTCAAGGAATTGTGTACTAGCAAGAGGAGGTTAATAGGTAACGAAAGAGTAAATGTAGGAGAAAATGTCTCCGCAGTACTGCAAAAGAAAGTTCCGCCCAAATACAAGGACTAAGGTATGTTTGCTATTTCCTGTGAGATAGGTAATGTAGGAATTAAGAAAGCCATGTGTGATTTAGGGGCTTCCATTAATGTTATACCTTATTCTATTTATAAGTTGATTAACGTGGGTCCTTTAAAAGAGACAGGAGTAATAATCCAGTTAGCGGACAGGTCAGTCGTCTATCCCGAAGGATTGCTTGAAGATGTCCTTGTTAAAATTAACGAATTAGTTTTCCCTATAGATTTCTACATTATTAATATGGAGGACGATAACTCAACTAATTCGTCTGACCTTTTGCTTGGAAGGTTGTTTCTAAGTACCGCGAGTGCAACGTTCGAAGCGGAACACTGACAATGGAGTTTGATGGCGAAATCGTGAAATTCAATGTTTACGAAGCAATGAGTCATCTTAACTCACTATTAAATATTTCTAGTATCGATAATATAGATTGTCTAAATCAATCTTATTTCGAATATCATGACTTTGATGAGTTAGAAAATGTCATTTACAGAAGCATTGACATGGATGTTTTAAATCACCTCGAGGAATTTAGCAATTATAGAAGAACCGTTGCGAGAAACTGTCAAACACTTGGAGACGCAACCATCATTGATGAACAAGGTAACCAATTTGAACTATTACCTTCCCAAACTAAAATGTTGCCTTTGGTTTTGCAGCCACCAACCTTGGAGCTTAAAGTATTATCGGACCACCTTAAGTATGTCTTTTAGGGAGAGAAAGACACCTTACCGGTGATAGTGTCAAACTAACTAACCAAAAACAAGGTGGAAAGTCTAGTTCGAGTTCTGAGAGATTATAAGGAAGCTATTGGTTGGACAATAGTTGACATAAAAGGGCTAAGCCATCCACTTGTATGCACAAAATTTCCATCGAAGATAACACGAAACCAAAGAGAGATGCTCAAAGGTGTCTTAATCCACCCATAATGGAGGTAGTAAAGAAGGAGATCCAGAAACTGTTGGATGCTGGAATGATATACCCGATTTCTTACAGTGATTGGGTTAGCCCGGTTCATGTCGTGCCCAAGAAAATTGGCGTGACAGTAGTGAAAAACTCGTCAGGAGAGCTGGTCCCTACCCGAGTCTAGAATGGATGGATGGTTTGCATCGATTACAGAAAGTTGAATGCAGCTACCCAGAAAGACCATTTTCCACTTCCTTTAATCGATCAAATGCTCGAGTGATTAGCTGGTAAGACCCATTATTGTTGTCTCGATAGGTACTTAGGATTTTTCTGAATTTCGGTGGCTTCTGAGGATCAAGACAAAAACAACTTTCACATGCCCCTTTGAAATGTTCGCGTATAGACGAATGCCGTTTGGACTCTGTAATGCTCCGGGCACTTTCTAAAGATGCATGATGAGCATATTCTCTGATTATGCCGAGAAAATCATTGAAGTCTTCATGGATGACTTCACGGTATACGATAATTGTTTTAATGAATGTCTCGATAATCTTGTTTTAAATTATGAGAAATGCCGCTTCATGGTTAACAAAGGATTAATTTTGGGTCGTATAGTTTCTTCGGAAGAAATTGAGGTCGATAAGGTAAAAACGGATATTATTAACTCGTTACCTTACCCCACATCCATGAGTGAAGTTCATTCGTTTCTTGGTCATGCAAGATTTTACAAACGATTCATGAAAGACTTCTCGAAAATCGCGCAACCGCTTTGCAGTCTATTACAAAAAGATAAAGAATTTGAATTTGACCAGACTTGTAAAGACGCATTTGACATGCTGAAGCAGAAATTGGTCTCCGCTTCCATAGTGTAACCACCAAATTGGAACTTCCCGTTCGAAATCATGTGTGACGCAAGTAACCGAAATGTAGGAGCTATTCTTGGCCAAAGAATAAGGAAAGAGCCTCATGTTATCTACTATGCTTCGAAGACTTTTGATGCTACCCAAATCAATTACACAACCACTGAGAAAGAATTATTAGCCGTTGTGTTTGCTTTAGACAAATTTAGATCTTACCTGTTGGGAACTAAGGTGATTATTTTTTCTGATCATACAGCTTTGAAATATTTAATAGGGAAGAATGAGGCAAAACCTCGACTGATTAGGTGGATTCTGCTCTTACAAGAGTTTGATTTTGAAATCCGAGATAAAAATGGATGTGAAAACTTAGTAGCTGACCATCTGAGTCGATTACCGATTCTAGTAGACGACACACCATTGAAAGATAACTTTCCAGATGAAAACATGTTTTCAGCAAATGTAATCCCTCCTTAGTACGTAGATATAGTAAATTATCTCATTACAGGTACTGTTCCTTCAGAATTACCAAGGTCTAAAAAAGATAAGATAAAAAAAGATGTTCGGTATTACATTTGGGACGATCATTACCTTTGGAAGCATTGCTCCGATTAGATAATTCGACGGTGTGTAGCAGAAACAGAGGTACAGTCCATCTTAACTTTTTGTCATTCTTATGCATGTGGAGAACACTTTGGACCTAAACGCACCGCACATAAAATTCTTGAATGTGGACTATTTTAGCCAAACATATTTCGTGATGCCTTTTTATTCTGCAAAACCTGTGAAAGGTGCCAAAAAGTTGGCAATCTTAGTCGTCGAAATGAGATGCCCCTTACTCCTATTCACATTTACGAAATTTTCGATGTGTAGGGCATCGATTTTATGGATCCTTTCGTTTCTTCTTTTGGTAATTTTTATATACTCTTAGCTGTTGATTACGTTTCTAAGTGGATAGAAGTGAAGGCCACTTACAATGATAATGCTAAGACCGTAGTTGACTTTCTTAAAAGTTCTATTTTTTCCAAGTATGGCACTCCACGAGCATTAATCAGTGACAGAGAAACTCTTTTTTGCAATAAGCTCATAAGTGCATTTATGGAAAAATATGGAGTGACTCAACAAATTGCCACTTCTTACCATCCATAGACAAACGGGCAAGCTGAAGTGTCGAATCGAGAAATCAAGTCCATTTTAGAGAAGACTGTTAAACCTAACAGAAAGGATTGGAGCTTGAAACTAAATGACGCACTTTGGGCTTATAGGACAGCTTACAAGGGACCAATAGGCATGTCACCTTATCGACTCGTTTTCGGTAAGCCGTGCCATCTCTCGGTCAAATTAGAGCACAAAGCATTTTGGGCAGTTAAGTAGTGTAATATGGTGATGGAGTCTGCAAGAAGGTCTTGGAAGTTAGACATCCAGGAACTTAAGAAAATTAGAAACGATGCATATGAAAATCCTCGAGTTTATAAAGAAAAGACGAAGGCGTTTCATGACAAGCTAATCACTAAGAAGTAGTTTTCAATAGGACAAAAAGTTCTCCTATACGACTCCACCTTAAAAATTTTCGCTGGTAAGCTTCGATCCAAATGGATATGTCCATTCATTATAACTAATTTATTCTCGAATGGTGTAGTGGAAATTCAAAGCGAAGAAACCCGGAAGTGCTTTAAGGTGAATGGTCAAAGACTAAAACCCTTTTACGAGAATTTTCAAACGCACACAGTTGAGGAGATTGTTCTTGAGGAGCCCAGAACTTGAATAATAGGTCGTCGAGCTAACGACGTTAAAAAAAGCTCTGTTGGGAGGCAACCCAACTTTTTCCCTTTATGCAAATAAAATTTTTGGAAGGTAAAACGGAAAGTGAAAATGCATGTCGAGTATCGGTTCTGTCTAAGGAAAGACTTGGTACTTAAGAATGTCAATTGTGACTCACCTCTCTTTCCTGGGAACTTACCTGGTGCATTTATCACGACTATTTTACTAAATCTCATAATCTTATTTTTTTAATAATTTAAGCATAGTATTAGCTAAGCTATAAATTTGAGAAATAAAAATTACACATTTTATTTTATTTTTCTTCTTTCTATTTTATTTTATTTTGCAAGCAGACCTTCCAAGACAAAATTGAAGCCCCTATGTCAGCCCACAAAATTCCTTCAATTTTAACCAATGACCCACCATTTAACACCATAGACACAACTACGCGGCCACCCTCCATGACGTTGAAATACATGGGGAGTTTCTTTTTCTCTCTTTTTCCTACTTATCTTTACTTTTTATTCTTTAAATTACATTGGGAAAATGTAAAATAAGTAGGGGGAGGGGAACATAAATTGATTCTAATTTACTTATCCGTTGTCGCTTTTTGCATGTTTCTTGTGAAAGGTAAATAATTTCCTTGATAAATTGGGATGGTCCACTTATGATTTGACATACTTAGCTATTTAGATCTTTATGTATAAACTTTTCAATAGCCTTGACTTAAAGCAAAAAAAAAGGAATAATAATACTCCTCTGATATGAACGTTAAGAGTGAAAATTGGGGTTGTACACCGAACTGAGTAATCGGAATATGGTGCTTGGGTTGTCATCACATCTCGCGTAAAAAGGTTCGTGTAGCTGTCCAATTTCTTTGCACTCACTCCACTAACAAGCTATCACGAGTAGGGCGAAATATCCCGCTTAGAGACATCCGAATTGAGTAAACCGGAACATGGTGCTTGGGTTGTCATTAAGTCTCACGTCAAAAAATTCGAAAATGTTCTAAGTACAAAAATAATAAAATGAGGGGTACTCTTCCTTATTTCTTAGGCTAGGTTAATATGTAAGGACTAAATTGTTGAATTGTGCAAACCATGGGGGTCAAGTCCTATTATGGAGGAAATTTTTCCTTTTGCAGATACATACAAAATGCTCGAGGACTAGCATGAACTAAGTAGGGGGATTTGATTAAATGCTAAAAATACATATTTCATGTAATTTAATTGGTCAATTTATGATAATGCACCAGTGATTTTTCCATTTTATATTGAATTTTATATAGGGGTGCAATTTGGGGTCAAAAAAGAAAAAGAAGAAGCAATTGGGCTAGATTGAAGAAATGAGCAAAGAAGAAGGGCCAAAACGGTATTTTTTCAATATGTAATTAGCTGAAATTTTATGTTGACTTAGTGGGAGATTATGTAGGGATTTTTATATCATGGAATCTTTTATTTCCTTGATTGTCTATGGCTAGTGGCTTTTAACTTAGCAAAGCCACTAGTATAAATAGGGGGCTACTTTGTTCATTCAATAATCAAGTCTTTCATCAAGTTTTCAATCAAGTCTTTCATCAAGTTTTCAATCAATCTTTCATCTTCTAAAATATAATCTTTCCTTTCTTCTTTATTCGCTAGCATTAGTTCCTTATTTTCTCTTTCATTATTTAATTTTCAGCTTTAGAAATACTGCACCCAAACCTTGCGTCACCCACATCCATCTACCTTCATTTCTTTTATTCAACCCTCTCCAAATATGCCCAACTCCAGCATGCCTCAAACTTTAGCCAACTAAACCTCTTTAAACTTTAGGTCGGTGTTAGCTTCGTTAAGATCCGTGAGTTACGAACCCGAGCAATTTAATTCCTAATTTTTAATATTTATTACTTCTCCGGATTAAGAGTATGACTTCATCAACTCACAAAGTCAAATCAACACTAAGTCAAAAAAGACGTCGTTTGAATTAGTGTGGTTAGACATACAGTTGGAATTCTGAAAGGATCGATTGTCTAATCGATTTTTCATGAACACATTGGCGTGCCAAGTGGGAATTGCTGTTTGGTTCCATCAATGGAAGTAGTAACCGGATTTAAATGTCCCACGCGGTTAAGGGTATTGGTTCGAGCTAGGCTCTTCTGGAACGCAAAGCTGCCGGAGTTCTAAATCACGAACGTTTCGTTGGTTGTTCGATCGGTAAGGGTTAGTCATAGGGCGTTCCATAACTAATTTACACAAGGAAGAGTTGGTGTTCGAGGCGTCCTCGGTAGCTATAACTAGCTTATTGGAAAAGAGGAGTTCATCTAATTTCAAGGATCGATTCAAAGATGAGAAAAAACCCGTGCCTAAAGCTGAGCTTAGTTTAATTAATTTTTCTTCAGATTTATTTAACTGTTTTTATTATTTTATTTTCTGCTTTTACTTTTCACGTATTTTTTCTCTGTTTATTTCAGGTTCTAGGTTTTCAATTTTATCCTCCCCCCAAATTTCTTGGGCACGACAACTGCCCAGACACAAATCTAGTCGAGAAAGAGAAATAATTTTCAGTAACCCTAGTCTTTGACGGATCGACACTACTCCCTATACTACTTAAATTGCAAAATAGGTGTAGGTTTATATTGGTGGACTCGATACCCATCAACCATACAAGGCTTCATAGGGTGCCATTTGTATACTCGATTGGAGGTTTTTGTTATAAACAAATTCTACTAGAGACAAATGTTCTTCCCAACTACCTCAGAACTCGATCATACAACCTCTGTAGTCTAAAATTTTTGCCAGTAGTTGTGGCTACACAACAAGTTTGAAGATAGACTGTTAATAGTTGTGGTTTGCATAACAAATTTGTAGATAAACTGTCAATCTTCCTCCGTACATATCGTCCCACCCCATGCAATACAATATGACATGCTTATAATATATCAATACGGTAGCAACTAATATGCTTATAATAGATCAGTACGGTAGTGATTAATGTGCTTATACATATCAAAATGAATGTAATTAATATGCTTATAGCAAATTAATACACTAGGAAAAGACATGTTTTTCATGTGTTCAATTTAACAGTATCATACGACATGCTGAACATACAATCAGTAATAAAAATACAACATGCATATATTATTCACATATCAAGCATATACAATAATAATTCGATCATTCAAATCATGCATTCCAATACTTATATTATTAGGGGTTCAATTGAAAGAAATAAAACTCTAAAAAATAGTTCAAGGGCTATTTAGAGACTAAATTGAACAAGTTATAAAATTTTGGAAAAAATTATAAAATCTAAAAAACAAAGGCCACACAGTCGTATCGCCAGGTCTTGTAACAGACTGTGGCCATATGACATACAATCAGGAATACAGATGCAATATGCATATAATATTCACATATCATGCATATACAATAATAATCTGGTCATTCAGATCATGCACTCTAGTACTAATATTATCAAGGGTTTAATTAAAAGAAATAAAGCTCTAAAAATAGTTTAGGGGCTATTTAGGGACTAAACTGAATAAATTATAAAAGTTAAAAAAACTATAAAATATGAAAAATAGGGGTCACACGATCGTGTGAGAGGGTTGAAGCCATGTGGTGGGGTTAGACGGTCCTGTAACAAACTATGGTTGTGTGGCATTTGCAAAATTATCCTACAAGAGCGACACGGCGCGTGTGGTAGGCCATGTGGAGGGTTATTGACCATGTGAGATTCGAACTATCCTAGGGTTCCTGAGACACATGGCTTTGTGAGGGGCATGTGGAGTAGAAAACCTTGTGCCCTAATTTTAGGCACTATTTACTCTCGATTCACTTGTAAAAGAACACACACCTTTCACTTGAAGTCTGATTGACATTCCTCGCGATCATACCTGATCTGGCGCACCTAAAACAGGTCCTTCAAATGACATATTTGCACGAATTAAAATTGGGTATCAAGATTTAACAAGATTAACAAAGATTTTAGCAAGATTCATAAAAGATCGTTTAATCGATCTTATGATTAGCGTGGATAGAAATTCTACAGAAATCTAAGATTAAACATCGAGATTGAGATGTTCTAACCGATTCTTTGGCAAAGACTAAGGACGTTATTAGGTGACAATTACAATTCTGGTAGAAAATCGAGTATCGGGAAATGATTTAATTTGAGAAAGCAAAAATATTTAACAATAGAATGATATATGATTTAATGTAAAAGAGTGGAAAGAAAAGAAAAGATGAGAAGAAATAGAAAGGAAGAAGAAAATTTCTAATTGGGCTTTGAAGAGAAAACGAAATCCATGTCTAATTGGAAAAAAAATTAAACTAAATAGCTAGGTTTTGAGAACCCTAGATGGCGGCATGGAAATTTCCCTTAGCCTGCCGTAAAAACAAACAAAAAAAAAAGGGACATGAGAATAGGGTGGCTCAAAACTAGTTTAATTAAGGGGAAGGACAAATGCTTAACCATTGGGTTGCTGCCCATTTCTTATTAGGTTTTCACTCCCAACAATATTTGTTTTAGTGTGGTTTTCATCCTAGTTTGCTAAAAATGAAAATGAAAAAAAATGGGAGAAGAGTGGAGTGATTTGAACCTAAGATCTCTAATAGTGTGCTAACTACTTAACCATAAAGCCTATTCAATTTCTTGATTATATATTTCAATTAACCCCCTACATTTTGGGGTGTGACAATTTATTTGGCCCTCCAACTTTATAAAAAAAAAGTTATTTTAGCCCTCCATCTAATTTTCGCCTCTTTTACCTATTAAATTTGCATTTTTTATTAAAAATCACCTCAAAATATATGGAAAAGTTAATGTATCTTAACTTTGCTAACATGACATCCATAAGTATGTCACATCAATAATTAAATAATTCTTTTTAAAAAAATTAAAAATTGTTTTATATTTTTATACATTTTAAAAAATATTAATAATTTAATTAATAACTTTTTAAATTTTTAAATATTACAAAAATTAATTAATTGTTGACGTGGAAACCTACGTATATGTCACATCAGTAAAGTTAACATATATTAACTTTTTTATCTATTTAAAGGTGATTTAACAAATAATTTAATTTTTAAAGTAGAAGAGATAAAAAAATTAACTTGAGAGCTAGCTTGACATTTTTATAAAATTAAAGGACTAAATAAATATTTTTTGTAAATTAAATTGACATCATATTATTCTTTTTTAAAACATATAATTTTATTGTTATTGAGAAAAAAGTAAAAGGAATATTTAAACTTGAATTTAATTATTGAATTTTAAATTCTAAAATATAACTCCAAAAGATCATAAAATAATTGAATTCAAAGTTGGCTAACTCTATTTTTTTTATAAAATGAAAATAATAAACTAAGCTTGACCATCATCTACACTGTTAAGCACAAGAAATATTTCAAAATACGCTCCGTCATCATAGCCTCACTTTTCGTCGCCTGTGATATAAAATAAGAACTTGTTTAAATGCATTACAGTGAATTCAATGTGATCTCATTTTAATAATTATTTTAATTTACTTATATTTATTTTAAAAAATAATGAAATGTCTGACTCAAGTTTATTGTAATATATATATACACACACACACCCCATGTGTGAAATGGAAACACTTTTTGTAAATTAATAACACTCATTTATTTAATTAACATTTTTATTACGTACATGTGAGTAGTTGCTTTAGACTGCTGCTATCTTTGTCTTTGCTTAAATTTTATTGTTCAAATAGGGTTGCTGAAGTTAGTCATAAGTGACTTGGAAAGCTTGACCACCATGATTCAAATAAACTAATTAGCAGCCAGATATTAGGAAGTTAGTGTGCATTATGTTTGTCGACATCTTTACGAAATATCTACACTAAAATTAAATTATTTTTAAAAAATATTTATAATAATTATATTAGGACTAAAGGGTTAAAAATGTTTTTAGAAAATAATTGTAAAATCAATAAGTTCTTATGGCAAATTTGCTCTCTATTGAGCTATTTGTGACTAAGATTAAATCAATAGAGCCTCTCATGTTTTAAAATAGTCATTTTAAGACATTTGTTGACACCATTTTTTGATAAAACGAGGTCGACTTGGATTTAAAAACAAAAACGAAAAACGGGAGTCGCCACCAATCTTTTTTAATGAGGTGTGATCGGGTCACCTCAAAAAATAGTTGTTTTTAATAAACGGTTTAGATTTATTAAAACAATGCATTTGGTCTACGAAAATCAAAGAAATAGGTTCGGGAGTCGGTTACGTACGAGGAAGAATTAGCACCCTCGTAACGCCCAAAATTGGTGCCTAGTTGATTACTTAATGTCTTAGTATCGAAAATTAAAAACTCGAAAAGAATTTAAAAATACAATCCCTCTTTATATTGTGTTATTTCAAAATTACTCGAATAAATCAAAATGGAAAATGTTTCCTTATCTCGAAGTAACAAGATGTCACATCCGGTAAGTTAGGACACGACACCTCGTATTTTTTAGAGTAAGCTTGCCTTTTATTTTTTTTATTTAAACCTTATTTGTTTTAATTTTAAAAGGATATTCGGTTATTTAGGACCAACGCGAGAAAAATCGAAGCTCAGTAAGTTAGAGCACGATTTCTCGAATTTTCTAAATACGGAATATTACCTTTATTTTTGAAATTTTACCCTTTTGAATTTTGAGTACGAATTAATGGAATATTTAAAAACCAAATGCGTGCAATTTTGATTGTATTTGAAAAGACATTGTTTAAAACGGAAGGGGTGCCGTACACGACCTATAATGAAAATACAACGTACATTTAAAATCCATAACATAATATGCATCCTAACACATACACATAGCATTGATACAAATAAATCGAAATGCATGAATCATGATGTAAGAAACAATACAACAATAACATTAATATAATAACAAAACAAATACAATCCTAATGAATCTAGATTTGAAAACATTTGAAGATAACAAATAAATAATTAATAGAATGAAATTGCAACAATAATGGCAAGAATTAAAATAAACAAAATCAGTGTTTAAAATAGTGAATAAATAAAAAAATAAAACCTAATGTAAGTTTGATCAAAATTAAGTAAATAAATAACAATTATGAAATATTAAATAAAACGGTTTTTTTCTGAATAAATAAATAAATAAAATAATTAAACTGGCTAGGGACTGAATCGAAAGTAGACACAAAATCTGAGGCTTAAATCACAAATAAATAAAGGATTATGGCCAGGGAACTGAAATGAAACGCGCTCAAAGCGCGAGGGACCTTCAGGGAAATATTCCCCAGTCCCGAAACGCGGCGTTTAACCAAAGAGGCTGCGTATAGTCTAAGGACCGAATTGAACACGCAGCTAAAAATCATGGCCAAAATCGAAGATGAGCAAAAAACAGATTGCATTAGGTTACAAAAGAGGAGGGGTTAAATGTGCAATTAGCCCCTACCACTAAAACACGCGAATCCTGACCGCATTCGGGTCGGGTGTAACACCCCTTACTCGTATTCCGGCTCGGAACAGAGTATGAGGTATTACTAAGTTTTTTAAAAAAAAATTCGACAGCATTTTTGCTTAATTTTGCTTAAACCTCCTGCAAATTTAAATCACAATCCAATATATATATATCAACCAAACTCATTTATAATAATACTCACAATTTAACTATTAATGAACACCACATTTTAAATCAAACCATAACATATATTTACATGATGATTCCATATTTCATAGGTCGTCTATACATGCCATAATTTTCCGGAACGATAGTAGCAAAATACCCCAAGTGTGAAGGATAGTGTGGATGATTGTCTGACTTCGTTCCAAATTTCCGAGTTGTCGGAAGTCACTATAATCAAGGGAAAAATAAAATCGAGTAAGCATATAGCTTAGTAAGTAAACACATGATAAATAAGTAATTACTCACATAACTACACCAAAATATAAACTTATTCATGAATAACTTCATTGTTTAGGCAATTTCCAGCAAACTGTTTTTCTGCGTCATAGTCGCTAATTTATTTTTATCCGGAGCTACAGGGCTCCAAATTGAGTTTCGTAAATTTTCCCTGAAACTAGACTCATATACCATTTCACCATAAAAATTTCAGAATTTTTTACCCAGCCAATTAGTACAGTTTATTCATTAAAACTTCCCCTGTTTCACTGCCCAACGGTTCTGACCCTTCCTCAAAAAAATTCACTTAACTCTCTGTACAAAATTTTAAAAATGGTTTCGCTTGTTTCTATTAAAAATAGAGTCAATAAGGAATCCAGGAATATAAATTTCACACCATAATTATTTTTTTACAATTTTTGGTGATTTTCCAAAGTTAGAACAGGGGATCCCGAAATCAATCCAGCCCTGTTTCAGTAAAATTCAGATATCTCCAAAAATACAACTCTTTTGCTTATTCTATTTATTTCATATGAAAATAGACACATTCAGCTTCAATTTCATATATTATTCAGCTTCCCATTCATTTTCCACCATTTATGGTGATTTTTCAAAGTTACCCATCTGCTGTTGTTCAACACAGTTTATAACTAAATCGTTCCTTTTTTCGTTTTTGATATTTTCTCCCATCTCATACATGGATCGATTTAGTATCCAACTCAATATTTGCCCCATAAAAATTTCCACCATATGGCAATATTCACCTTCCACACTTTTTCGTTGAGCACTCGGAATGTTAACCGTTATTGGTGGATCTCGCACTTAGCACCACCACTTAATCGGGGAATCAGCACTTAGCAACCCCTTGGGGAATCAGCACTTAGCAACCCCCTTTTTATTTCAGAGATACGGTGGATATCGCACTTAGCACCACCAATGAACCGGGGAATCAGCACTTAGCAACCCCTCGGGGGAATCAGCACATAGCAACCCCCTTTCACATTTCAAAGATACGGTGGATATCGCACATAGCACCACCAATGAATCGGGGAATCAGCACACAGCAACCCCTTTATGTACAACATACTTCGGCTTATTCCGAGTGTTCAACCCATAAATCATATATTGCAACCCTTTACCACCTTTCCCGATTTAACAACATTTTTAGGATATGGCCAAACATTTATTTTAATTCCAAATAAATCTCAACATATATCAATTAATGTCAAAATAATACATCAAGTCACGTGTTTACTTACCTCGGTGCAAAATATCGTAATTTTGCACTTCACTCCACTATCTTTTCTTTTCCTCGTTTGAGATAATCTTCACGTCTTTCTTGATCTATAATAGCAAATTTAACTCATTTAATGTTCACATTCATTAAAATAATCCACCACCCAACTTTTTGAAAAATTACAATTTTGCCCCCAAACTTTTGCATAATTACACTTTTGTCCCCAAGCTCGGAAATTAAACTTCATCACTTATTCTTAGGTTTTATGACATGCTGAACATTTTTCCCTTCTATGGCAACATCAAATTCTCACTCTAACATACACTTATGAACAATAATTATTTTTACCGATTATGCCTATTTACCCGTTTTCGCTTAAAATCGCTTAGCAAAAGTTGTTTAACATAATTTATAGCTTCATATTCCACCATAAAACAGCAAAATAAACACATTTCACCTATGGGTATTTTTCCAAATATGAGCCCTAACACGAATTATTGCTAGAATAAGCTAAACCGAGTTACGAGGATTCCAAAAATGCGAAGAACATTAAAAACGGGGCTAGGATGCACTTACTATGAGCTTGAGAAAGCAAAGAAACCTTAGCTATGGCTTCCTTCAAATTTCGGCAGCAACTAATGAGGAAGATGATGATTTTTGTCATCTTTTTCCCATTTTATTTTTTTTATTACCAAATGACTAATATGTCCCCACTTAAAAAAAATCTATTTCTCTCATTTCTTATGTCTATTTTTGTCCATCAACTAACTAATGGTCTAATTACCACATAAAGACCTCCAATTTAAAATTTCATATCAATTAGATACTTCTACATATAGAACTCAACTTTTGCACTATTTACAATTTAGTCCTTTTGACTAAATTGAGTGCCCAAACGTCGAAATTTTCGAACGAAATTTTTACGAAAATTTTCCGTGAAATTGTAGACCATAAAAATATAATAATAACCATATTTTCCCTCGTCAGATTTGTGGTCCCGAAACCATTATTCCGACTAGGCCCAAAATCGGGCTGTTACATCGGGTGTTCGGGTCACATGTGAAATGACGTCGTTTTGGCCATTGATGCTTAAGCCCAAAACGGCGTCGTATTGGACCACATATAAATAGCAAAAAAAACAAAAAAAATCATTCCATTTCCATTTTCCAGCAAAAACAAAGAGAGGGTCTCCAGATCCTCTCAACACCCTCCTTTTTCGGTTCTGGTACAACCATCGGCCGTTGTCTGTACCGTCGTGGCTCCGCCGCGGGCAGTGTCCGGAGCACCAAAAAAATGATTTTTTAACCCCGCATCAAACTCCGCTCATAGGCTGAGCCTTCTCGGCCCGAAAGTCGAAATACGAGAACCCCACACCCATTTTCGGTCTGATTTTCAGCGACCAAACAAGGTCTCCGGCGACGGGGTTTGCGGCGATTCCAGGTATGATTCCCATTTCCTTTTTATATTTCAAAAATATTTTAAAAAATAATAATAAAAAGAACAAAAAGAAAATCGAACGCAAAGGAAAATAGAAAAAAAAAGGTCTCAAATCACCTTAGTTTTTGGTTTTTATTTCTTAGTTTCGTAAAAAAGGAAGAAGAGTTACAAAACACCAGATTTTTGGCTTTTAAAGCCGATCTAAACAACTCCTAATATCCATTTTTGCTGTTTTGTGATTTGTTTTTTTCTGCTTTTCCTTTTACATGCTGCTTTTTCTATTCGGCCTTTTTCTGTTGAGTGTGTTTTTTCTTGCAGGTGGCAAAGCAGTGTCAGACGTGTGGAGGAGGTGGCGTGCGGCAGACGTGTGAGGCGATTGGCGAGATGCGGCGGTGGAGGCTGACCAGGGCAAGAGCGACGGCTAGCATCTAGGGTTTTTTGCTGAAACCTTTTAGTTTGTGGGCTAGGTTTTTTAATTTTTGATTTGGGCCATATTAGGCCTGCTGTAATGGACTGTGTTTTTATTTTATTTTTGCTGGTATTGGGCTTTAGTGTTTTGGGCCCCGGGAAAAACGACTATTACAGCTGCCCCTCTTTGCTCATTGTCGTGTAACGAGAATGAAGCAAAGGCCTTAGAAGAACCAATTTGCTCGGCCTTGCCTAGTCTTGACTTCTTTGGGTGCTTCTCTTCTTCAAAGCCTCCTTCCAGTCCATTGTGTCTTGTCGCTTTGATCTATTTCACAGCATCTTCAGAGAGATATGACTTCAATCTACTCTGTCGCAACTCCATGGGGATGAGATTTGTGGTTTTAGTATGTTCCACTACAACTTCAGAGAGAGGTTGATGTTTTAAATATGCTTCCCTAATACCTTGGGAAGATAAAATTTGTCGTCTTCGATCTGCTCCACTATTGCTTAGGGAGATAAGATCCAAAATCTTCAACCTACTCCACTGCTGCTCAGAGAGATAATGTTTTTCTTCTGTCTACTCCACTACTGCTTAGGGAGATAAGACTGGATGCAATCTGCTCTACTGCAACTTCAGAGAGATAAGATTTGTGGTTTTCGATCTGCTCCACTATTGCTTAGGGAGATAAGATCGGTTTCTTTTGTCTGCTCCACTACTGCTTAGGGAGATAAGACTGGATGCGATTTGCTCTACTACAACTTCAGAGAGATAAGATCTGTGGTTTTCAATCTGCTCCACTACTGCTTAGAGAAATAAGACTTGATGTGATCTGCTCTACTGCAACTTCAGAGAGATAAGATTTGTGGTCTATAGCTTCTCTTTTTAAACTGCAATGTCGGGGAACAAGATTCGTTGTTGTAGCTTCAATCTGTTCCACTGCACTGCCAGGGAAGTAGGATTCACCGTTGTGGCTTCAATATTTTAAATTGCAATATCGGGGAAGCAAGATTCGCCATCGTAGCTTTAATCTACTCCACTGTACTGCTAGAAAAGTAAGATTCGCCATTGCGGCTTCAGTCTTTTTAATTGCAATGTCGGGGAAGTAAGATTCGCTGTTGTAGCTTTAATCTGCTCTACTGCACTGCTAGGAAAGTAAGATTCGTCGTTCCGACTTCAATATTTTATATTGCAATGTCGGGGAAGCAAGATTCGCTGTTGTAACTTTAATCTGCTCCACTACACCGCTAGGAAAGTAAGATTCGCCGTTGCGGCTTCAATCTTTTAAATTGCAATGTCGGGGAAGCAAGATTCACTGTTGTAGCTTTAATCTACTCCACTGCACCGCTAGGAAAGTAAGATTCGTCGTTGCGACTTCAATCTTTTAAATTGTAATGTCGGGGAAGCAAGATTCACTGTTGTAGCTTTAATCTGCCCCACTGCATCGCCAGGGAATGTAACTTCATTGATCTGTTCTCTGGGGAACGTGACCTGTAGAATCCATTTCATGGACCTACTTATGCCTAGTGATTAGGATGCCATGATCAAAATGAATCAAATGCTCCTAACTAGATGTGTATGAATGATATTTGTATGAATGCAAAATGTCATGAGAATGATCCCTTTAATGCTTAGGTTGTCATTCCTTATTCATCATCAAGGCTTCATTACCAACACTTCAAAATGCTATCATGGTCGGCTGGTAACACTCGTCTCTTGTTTAACTGGATTGCCCCCATTGTAATCTTCAAAGTTCAATCCGTTGTAATCTTCAAGGTTGAGTCCACTGTAATTTAGGGACATAAAAATTTGAACCATCTTGCTCCTACTGAAGTTTAGGAGCATAAGATCTGGCTCTTTTTCAAGTCTCTCCCACTACAATTCGGGGATATAGGATCTGATTCTCTTTGGCCTCTTACACCATTCCCAGGGTGTCGTGCCAAATGTTTATGCACAATTGTAGAACTTTTCTCTTCCGAGAAACTTCTTCTTAACACTCGGTGATCATTGCTCATTTGTTCATTGAAGCACTGTCACCAACACGACATTTTTGTCGTTTTTTTCAATCCATGCTTGGGCAAAAAAATCCGAAAGGATGGTCTCAATTTAAACTTTTCCTTATTAGACATTTCGATCTTTAAACTTGGTGTGTTCCAAACAATAGTCATGTTTCAGGTTCCTATATTATTTAGAAGCTTTCAAAGTAATATGCAGAACTCCTTCTGCTTGAATATTCAATTCGTTAATCGTTATTTCAATGAAAAATGCTCGAAAAAAATTATCAAACTAGACAAGATGAAATTTTATTGAGAGTAAAGCTCGAAATTAATGAATCAATCAAGATAACAAATTTTGCTAGAATACAAAATGAGAATAAATTAATCAAGAAGGCGTATTTTGTCAAAAATACAAAAAATGAATAAAATGGAAATAGGTGCCCCAGATATCGTAGTATGAGCTTCTCTGCCCCAAACTTCTTGAGGACCCTTTTGAACTTGATAAGTGTTTAGAAGTTCTAAAAGACTTTGTTGATGCCCCAAGATGTAGCATCCCTCCTTCTTATTAATTCGGATAGAACAAGACTACCGCATGCCCCACATTCGATCAAAATTTAAACTACCCATTCCTGGGTTTTCAATTCAAAACCCCTTTGGTCTCAAGGCGCCCTTTGCGGGTTTTCACCTTGGCCTCTCCTTTTTCTTTTTTTGTTCTTCTTTTTTTTCTTTTTCTTTTTTTTTTGAAGTGAAGTATTTATTGCTTGAATCAAAGCTCCCTAGATTAAGCAGGTTCTTACCATCCGTCTTGGTCAATATTGACACTCTCCTAGATAAGGCCTTCCACATAAGGTCCTTCCCGATTTGGCATCCACTTTCTTTTGAAGTCCTTTTGTATGAGAAGGATCTTTTCGATATCAGGTGCTCCTCATAGAATTCTCTGGAGTGAACTTTTTTGGTGAGCTCACATCATTCGCTTTTGTTACATTTGACCATGACGGATAGCTTTCAACCTTTTCTCTTCAATCAAATTTTAACTGATCATATCGGGCTTGGATCCATTCCGTTTTATCCAACTTCAGCTCTGACAAGACTCGAAGGGAAGGAATATCAACTTCGATGGGTAAAACTGTCTCTATTCCATATGCCAATGAGAAATGAGTTACCCCGGTAGAGGTATTTTGCTTTTGTTTTTTTATTATTTTTTTGTTCTTTTTTTTTAGCCTCTACTGAACTGTTTATTTTGGGATGACATGGTGTTAATCTTGAACAGACTGCAAACTTCTGATGTCGTTCCATTGTTCAAATTCAATACATGGCCTAATATGAGCCTTTTGGCATTCCATACTGACATATGATTTCTTTTTCAGGAATTCACTGATCGTCGAATTTGTGACATTGGCATATGAAGCAGCTTCTGCCCACTTAGTGATAATCAACGACCATAAAGATGAATTGATGATCGTTAAAACCTTAGACGAGATTGGCTCAACGATATCCGTGCCCCACATAGAGAAAAACCGTGACTTCCATTGATTCTTTGTAAGGTAGGATCTTATTCTACCATCATTAACGAATCAGGGGATGAGCTTTAGTCTCAGTCATCTTCAAAGTCCTGAGGCTCATTTGGACACATATCTTGCTCAAAAGGAGATTCTGAGTCAATAGCAGTGTCGCTCATGTCTTTGATATCTGGAGACCTGTTGTAGGGACGAAAGCAGATCCAAAGAATAAAAGAATCTAAGAATATTTATCTGTATAGTATGATTATGAATGAAATGGAAACAATAAAGGAATATTTGCTCGAAGTGAGAAACAAAGATGTATTTTATTGAAATAAAGATATTGAACATAAGCCTATCTCACAAAAGGATTCTTATTGCTCCTAGGCTTAGAGCAATAAGCATGTTTTGAACATTACTCCGAATTAGGTCTAAAATAAAGGGATCTCTTCCACAGTCCTATTGTTCAAAACACTCCTAAAAGTGCTAAGGGTAGACGCCTCATAAGTTCTTTTCATCGGCTCCTTCTTTGGATACGGTGTTAACATTCAAATTTCCCAACATTCCTTTTGGGCCTTTAACTTCTTCAAAGAATTCCAACTCTTTATTATCCATTAGACTTTGTACCAAGGCTTTGAATTCAGCACACTCTTGGATTTTATGGCCTTCTTCAGCGTGGAACTCACAATAACTCCCCATCCCTTTTGGTCTCTTCTCTAAATTCTGAATGGTTAATCCCATGTCTATCATTTGTTTCAAAACCCATTTTAGTGGTTTTTTTACTTCTACAACACTGGTTTTGGTTTTTTTCCCTCAATTCTCAATTATCGCGTTTATCCCTGGGTCTAGATGATTAGGTCCATATTAATGAACGTTTCAATTAAATTTTTAAATGTAGTGCAGTTTTCAATTGAATGCCCCGTAGTTCCTGCGTGATACTCGCATTGGGTATTTGCGTCATACCATTTGGGGTATGGAGGTTGCATGGGTTTTGAGTAGAACGAAGCTACTACATGCGCATCAAACAGTTTCTGATATAACTCCTTATACATCACCGGGATAGGTGTGAACTGAAGTCTTTCTGTGTTTGGCCTCGAGTTGGATTCTTGCTTTGAGGAGCCTTGGTAGCTAGCTGCTACCGTCTTTGGCTGGCCTACAGTGACTGATTTTGAATATCCTTTATTATACAAGCTCAAGTTGCCCACTTCATTTTCTTTGTGCTTTGGAGTTGATCTTTTGGCACTTTCCCCTGCATCTATCTTCCCGCTTCTTATGGCATTTTCAATCATCTCGCCAGACATTACCATATCTGAGAAGCTCATAGTAGCACTTCCCAGCATGTGGTTAATAAATGGGGCTTTCAGAGTGTTGATGAAAAGCATCGTGGTTTCTTTCTCCAGAAGAGGTGGTTGGACTTGTGTCGCTGCCTCTCTCCATCTTTGGGCATATTGCCTAAAGCTCTCACTTTGCTTCCTTTCCATGTTCTGTAATGTGATTCTATCGGGTGTCATATCTGTTACATGGTTGTACTGCTTTATAAAAGCCTGCGCCAAGTTCTTCCATGAATTAACTTTAGCTCGGCTCAATTGGTTATACCATTTAGCCGCCGACCCGATTAAACTGTCTTGGAAACAATGGATCAACAGATGATCATTATCGATGTATCCCGTCATTCTTCGACAGAACACAGTGATATGAGCTTCAGGACAACTAGTCCCATTATACTTTTCAAACTCTGGCATTTTGAATTTGGGAGGGAGCACCAGATCAGGTACCAAACTCAAGTCTTTTGCGTCCATTCCTCGATGGTAATCGGTATTCTCCATGGCTTTAAAATTTTCCTCTAGCCATCTACACCGGTCTTCTAGTTGTTTTGGCAAGTCTACTCTTGCCTTTTCTATTTCTGCTATATCATCGAGGTCGGGAACCACAGGATTGGTAGGGTTATCCCCGGGATTAGAACCCGAGCCCATTGGAAAATTCATCGATACCTGGGCACCGACCTGGTATTGAGACCTAATGGTAATAGGTACTCTATGTGGGTACACCTCCGGTTGCGCTTGGATGTTTTCTGGGGTGAAACCTGGAGGATAGGTAGGGTCATCGTGACTATCACTAGCATTGACCATAGGGTTCTTCCCCTTATCAAGCCCCCCAGCCGTTAACTGTGCCAAATGGCTCAATAAAATTCTTTGGGACTCTTCCATGTCTTGTTGGATTTTATCCAGTCGTTCTTGTATCTAATCTTACATCTCCTTTTGCAATTGTTCCAATCTTTCTAACCTCTGATCCATTGCTTTTGTTTGGCGACGAGTACCGTAGTGATATCTGGTTGGCAAATTCTTGTTGGTTTCCAGGGTAACTGAAATAATTTTACCTAATTAGGGTCACTTCGTAGAAATCTAATGCATATGATGCAATGAAATGAAAATGCATGAAATAAATGCAAAAAGAAACGTTGATTCTTGGTTCAATTATATTAGAACAACTTGACTAGAAAATAAATCTCTTTACATAAAGCGGATATATATACGGCTTTACCATCATAGGCGGGGACATTCGATCCTCTTCTTCATTCGAGCATTAAGATAAATCTCCCGAACCCTTCAAAAGGGAAATCTCTTCTATCTCTTTTTTGCTTGATCCAGGCCGGACTCGTTGCTCATTCATCGTCGTGATGCTCGTTGGCTTCTCTTTAAGAAAGTTCAGCGGCTATCGAATAATCTTTGTCATCTTGAGTCCTCGGACAACAGAGCAATAATCGTGTAGTCCTCAATTAAACTATCATCATTCTCTTATCACATTTTCTTGGACCATATTTGGACAACCGTACTGTCATCCACTTTATCAAGAAACCCATTTTCTTATGACAAGCTCTCTATTTAGCGGCTGAGCGTGAATCAACACCTCTTTTTGATGAAAGTGCAATGCAATCATAATCAAAACAAAAGAAAATAGGTTAGTACAAAGCAAAAGCAAGCAAGAATAAATAGAACACCTACTCGGGTGACAACTAGGGGTTTGAAGTGGTTCTACCTAGGGTAAGCTCTTAGGGCTCGTTACATGCAGTTCGGCTCTAAAGTAAAGGTACCCGAACCAGTAGATTCCTCGATCCTCACCCATTATAGGCTCATACGGATCGAGTTTGGTTTAGGGGAATACATTTCCCTATGGCTGCATGGAGATTAAAATCTCACGAAGACATAAGTACGGATGTATCCCGAAAGCAATCCATTATCCTGTACGGAGGTGAAAACCTCACGAAGGACTAGTTTCTCACTCCCACTTAAAAGGGGGTGACCAATGGTCATGCAATGCAATGTGAAGAGATATAAAAATAAAATACAAAATATGATGAAAAATATAACTCAAAACAAAAGAGATGCAATGAGAGGATCGTAAATTTAAATCGAATTTTCAACTTTCGACAAAAAGACAAGAAATAATCAACACGTGGCTTGACTCTCTTATTTTACTTCCCCAGTGGAGTCGCCAAGCTGTTGACACCATTTTTTTGAAAAAATGGGGTCGACTTGGATTTAAAAACAAAAACGAAAAACGGGAGTCGCCACCAATCTTTTTTAATGAGGTGTGATCGGGTCACCTCAAAAAAATAGTTGTTTTTAATAAACGGTTTAGATTTATTAAAACAATGCATTTGGACTACGAAAATCAAAGAAATAGGTTCGGGAGTCGGTTACGTACGAGGAAGGATTAGCACCCTCGTAACGCCCAAAATTGGTGCCTAGTTGATTACTTAATGTCTTAGTATCGAAAATTAAAAACTCGAAAAGAATTTAAAAATACGATCCCTCTTTATATTGTGTTATTTCAAAATTACTTGAATAAATCAAAATAAAAAATGCTTCCTTATCTTGAAGTAACAAGATGTCACATCCAGTAAGTTAGGACATGACACATCGTATTTTTAGAGTAAGCTTGCTTTTTATTTTTTTATTTAAACCTTATTTGTTTTAATTTTAAAAGGATATTCGGTTATTTAGGACCAACGCGAGAAAAATCGAGGCTCAGTAAGTTAGAGCACGATTTCTCGAATTTTCTAAATACGGAATATTACCTTTATTTTTGAAATTTTACCCTTTTGAATTTTGAGTACGAATTAATGGAATATTTAAAAACCAAATGCGTGCAATTTTGATTGTATTTGAAAAGACATTGCTTAAAACGGAAGGGGTGCAGTACACGACCTATAATGAAAATACAACGTACATTTAAAATCCATAACATAATATACATCCTAACACATACACATAGCATTGATACAAATAAATCGAAATGCATGAATCGTGATATAAGAAACAATACAACAATAACATTAATATAATAACAAAACAAATACAATCCTAATGAATCTAGATTCGAAAACATTTGAAGATAACAAATAGAGAATTAATAGAATGAAATTGCAACAATAATGACAAGAATTAAAATAAACAAAATCAGTGTTTAAAATAGTGAATAAATAAAAAAATAAAACCTAATGTAAGTTTGATCAAAATTAAGTAAATAAATAACAATTATGAAATATTAAATAAAACGGTTTTTTCTGAATAAATAAATAAATAAAATAATTAAACTGGCTAGGGACTGAATCGAAAATAGACATAAAATTTGGGGCTTGAATCGCAAATAAATAAAATATTTTGGCCAGGGAACTGAAATGAAACGCGCTCAAAGCGCGAGGGACCTTCAGGGAAATATTCCCCAGTCCTGAAACGCGGCGTTTAACCAAAGGGGCTGCGTATAGTCTAAGGATCGAATTGAACACGCAGCTAAAAATCATGACCAAAATCAAAGATGAGCAAAAAGCAGATTGCATTAGGTTACAAAATCCAGATCCTCTCAACACCCCCTTTTCCGGTTCCGGTACGACCATCGGCCATCGTCTGCACCGCCGTGGCTCCGCCGCGGGTAGTGTCTGGAGCACTAGAAAAATTAGTTTTGTAACCCCGCATCAGACCCCGCTCATAAGCTGAGCCTTCTCAGCCCGAAAGCCAAAATACGAGAACCCCACACCCCTTTCCGGTCCGATTTCTGGCGACCAAACAAGGTCTCTGGCAACAGGGTTTGCAGCAATTCCAGGTATGATTCCCGTTTCCTTTTTATATTTCGAAAATATTTTTTAAAAATAATAATAATAAAAAGAATAAAAAGAAAATCGAACACAAAGGAAAACAGAAAAAAGGTCTCAAATCACCTTAGTTTTTGGTTTTTATTTCTTAGTTTCGTAAAAAAGGAAGAAGAGTTACAAAACACCAGATTTTTGGCTTTTAAAGCTGATCTAAACAACTCCTAATATCCATTTTTGGTGTTTTGTGATTTGTTTTTTTCTGCGTTTCCTTTTACATGCTGCTTTTTCTATTCAGCCTTTTTCTGTTGCGTGTGTTTTTTCTTGCAGGTGGCAGAGCAGTGTCAGACGTGTGGAGGAGGTGGCGTGCGGCAGACGTGTGAGGCGATTGGCGAGATGCGGCGGTGGAGGCTGACCAGGGCAAGAGCGACGGCTAGCATCTAGGGTTTCTTGCTGAAACCTTTTAGTTTGTGGGCTAGGTTTTTTAATTTTTGATTTGGGCCATATTAGGCCTGCTGTAATGGACTGTGTTTTTATTTTATTTTTTCTGGTATTAGGTTTTAGTGTTTTGGTCCCCGGGCAAAATGGCTATTACAACATTTGTTTAGTTTAGTAGAAAACTTGGTTTAAATATTGATTATTTATTCCTAACATTTTTAATTATAGTTTAGAAACGGGAAAAGACATTATATATTTATGTTTTTTTAATAAAAAGCAGGTTTATGCATAACTAATTATTAAATGTAACTTGATTTCCTAAAATTCAAATTAAAATTAATGCAATATGAAAACAAATTCAAATCCTAAGTCCCAAGCCACAATTTGAAATAAAATCATAACACAGACTTTGAATAATAATAATTTAAATAAATCAAATAATGAGCCTAAAGAAATTTTATAAATAAAAACTAAGCCGAGACCCGCCGGATGTCGTGCCCGCGTTCTAACCTAGTGGATTATCTGAAAAGATGGAAAATAAAAAGGAGTGAGCTATGAAGCTCAGTGTGAGTTCCATCACAAGATAATCAGTGCAACCAATTAGCATACGAAATCACATCCAATATAGTAATTCGTAACAACAGATTTGGAATATCAGATTTATAGATCATCATCAAACTCATATATATACATATATATATCATCTCAAAATTCTCGGAATCATTTGTACATACTTTTTTGGATGCAACATAGATACAGATTTAACAGAAAATATCCTATCCCACCGCTACACACCATAATAAGAGTTCCCCAGAACTCGTCCATACTTACACATCGGGTTGTGGATAAACTACAAAGTTGCAGGGTAATATGTTGCCAGATGGTTGTAAATACACAACATAAATGCATATGAGAGATGCCAGATAATGGGTGGGTGAAACACCAGTGTTGCAGGTTAATATGCTGCCAGATGGTTACACAACTTAATTGTAGATAAAAGTTTCTAGACGATATGTGGATGAACCACCATAATTACAGATTAATATTCTGCCAGAACTACCTCATTTTAGAAACATCCCATCCCATACAATTAAAATACAACATACTTATAATACAATAAAATGGAAATGGATAACATGCTTATAACATATCGAGAGTGGCGGTAATAAATATACTCTCAACTAATCGGAACAGTAGCCAAAAATGTGCTTTTCAAGGATCCAATTTAATGATATCATAAGGCATGTTGTACGAACAATTAAAAAATACAGATACAATAGACACGCCTCTCTCAATTTAACGATATCATAAGGAGTCAAAAGTTTTCAAAATCATCTCTCTCCCTTAAGTGGATCGTCAACCTCCTCTACCAACTACGGTTTTTTAGGCTTTCTCAAATTAGGTGTGGGATCTAAACCTAAATCTTTGTGTATAGTTGAAAATATTAGGAAGCAGGGAAAATTACCAGATGTGAACCCCCTAGTATAGGTGAACCTCTTATATGAAGCAAGCCCTTGACTGCGTGAGCCCCTGTATGTGTGAGTCATGTGTGAGAGCATGTGTGAATCCCCCCTTTAGGCTAGCCCTTGTATGCGACCCCTTATGGGCGAACACCCTAGTTGCAAACTCATGTGCAAAACTTTATAGGATTAGGTACGCAAGCTCATTGAATAAACATGTGAACCCCTAGGTTATCATTTGCGAACCCTAAACTACTATACATGCGAACCTAAGTGTTATTCCTGCAAACACTACATGATTATTTATGCAAACCCTATATTTATATATATGTGCATGCGAACCCTAGGTGACTAACATGTGAACCCTTCATGTTGCTATCTACAAACCATGCTTATGCGAACCTTTTGTATGTAAACCCCTACTGTGACCCCACATGCATAAACATATAGGATTACTTATGTTAACCCCCAGTAAATCCATGCAAACCCTATATGAAAAATATGCAAACCTTTGATTAATATGTTCGAACCCTATATTGTGGTGCATGTGAGTCAGAATCTTACGTGCAAACCATTATCTATGCAAGTCATATTGTCGTTACATTTGAGCAATACATGCGAGTCAGAATATTACATGCGAACCCCTACGTATGCAAACCCTAATTGTTTATGACATGCGAACCCCCTGTGATTTACATGTGAAACCCTAGGTCATGATATATGAACCATGTGTATGTTGTTGTGAGAGCCATGTCATGCGAACCCAACATGTTTACTATGCAAACCCAGTGATAACAGTATACAAACCCATAACATGCGAACCTTAAATTGTGAACCCTTACTTTGCGACCCATACACGCGAACCCGTATATATGATAGAGAACTAGGCCTATTAGTTCACATGAAAATCCTGTACACATGACATTGTTTTTTTACTTGCACAAATTATATGTGTATATGTGAAATTGATATGAATGGATGCATGAAAATATGCCATTAAAATGCCAGTATGAAATATTGAATGTAACATTAATTGAAGATAAAAAGCATTACATGTTAAGTATATGTGCATAATTGCATGAAAATGAGTAAGGAGAATGAAAGAGTTCCCTAAGAGACAATGGAATTTAAATCCACACCAAAAGTCAATACTGAATGAAGTAGGCGGCAATATCATTAAAACTGAATAAACTGGGATGATGGTTTAAAAAAGCAATCAAAGAACCGGGCAACTGGGATAGTAAGTTATTGTAGCTAAAGTTATCGTCACAAATGAAAAATGAACAACCATTACCACCAGAAATCAAATTCAAGATGGACAGTTATTGTGATGTGTTTTGGAGCGTCGAGTAATGCTTGAGGGCAGATAAGATAGACAGGTGGGATTTTTAATCAATAAATTGTATTGCATCACATGTAAATTGATTGTACATCTATTTGTGTACCATGAAGAATGCTTAGTTCGTTACTATGCTTTAAATTATATGCGTTACTTTTTTAAATAAAACATATATATTAGTAATATATACACAAGATAATATACATACTTTTTTTAAATAAATAAATTTAAAGCTAAAATTGAAGTATTAAAAACATGTCATGACATCAACATATAAACATATTAAATTTTATATGAAATAAACCGGACAAAGCTTGAAAAGTTATATCGAGACAAGGTATAAATTGATAAAATTATAAATTTTAGGAGTAGAAAGATTTTTTTTTTTTAAGTATAAAAAATCCCAAAAGAGAACTTTTTGAAGGAAATATGAAAGAGAAGGGGATTGACACCTCGACTTAAGGGTGGCGGTAAGGGAGTTGGTTGAGACCTCGGCTCAGGGGTGGCGGTAAAGGGGTTGGTTGGGGCTTCATATTCCTAAAATAAGAAATTCAATTTTTAATCTTTTAAAAATTATAAAATTTTATGTTAGTATATGATAAAATTATATTTTATCTCTCTAAATTGATAAAATTTTATTTAATCCTTTAAAAAGTTATAAAGATATAAATTATTAAAATTATAAAATTACATTTTAACTCTCATAAAATTTTATAATTTAATTTCGCCTCCCCTCTCTGCAGTAAAATATTCTAGCTTCGTCTTTACCCCGTCATAATTTTTATAGGTTAGAACTCAAACCTAAATGCTTTAAGTTCAGGTCTTAGCCCTTTGCCAACATATTTAAGATCTCTTTAGCTACTATTTATATCTAATAATTATAGATTTTGTTAATTTGAAGTAAAAAAAAAAAACTTCAGATTATATGATTTTTCAGTAAGTCCAATTATCTTCTCATCACTTTAACGCCTTAGATCTGCATGTTTTGTCAATTTGTGTATAAAAACTGCAAGCTTGAAGCCACATTTTTACATATTTTTTAATTGATGTGATTTGTAATATTAATTCAATTAAGAGTTTTAGATTTAGTATGGATATTAAAAAAAATTAACACTTTTTGTCCATTTATGTTTTTTTCTGCATTTTTAAATTTATTTTTTAATTTTAAATTTTAAATTTATTCAATAATACTTAGTTGAAAACCGATTTTAAAATTATTCAAACTCAAGCTTGATCTACTCAAAAAGCGCATATTACTATTTAAAAACAAAATAATAAAATATATTATTTTATATTTATATATTTTAATAATTAAATTTAAATAAAAATATTTAATTTGAATTTCGATTGAACCAATATAAAAACCTTCCTATATTAGAAGACATATTGCATTTTGCTTTCTCTACTAAATTTTTTTGGGTAAATTAACCCTTGTACATTAGAAAAAGGTGTCAATTGATCATTCCATTAAAAATTTCATTCATATGTGTTGTTAAGTGATGATTTTTTTAAATTTTTTTAATGTAAGTGACATGGAATTAAATGATGGTAGGATTAGGTCTTAGTACTAGAAGTCAAATTACATTTTGCCATCTCCACTAAAAAATGGGCAAATTAGTCCATATACTTTAAATTAAAAAGTAAACTAGTCATTTTATTAAAAGTTTCATCCATTTCTACTTTTAAGCAATGATGTGACTAACAGAGCAACTAGATAGGATTATATGATGTGCCACGTGTACTTCACGCTTATATAGCTATTTTGTCACATCAATACATATTTAAAATTCAAAACTAAAAATAAATATGTATAATGATTGTTTTGACCCTTCAACTTTACAAAAAAATTTCATTTTAGCCATCCATTTAATTTTTTGCTTCTTTTAGCCCTTGAACTTGCATTTTTTTTTGTCAAATCACCCTAAAATGGATGGAAAAGTTAACATTTGTTAACTTTGCTGATCTGGCATACACATGAATTGCCATGTCGATGACATGTTAGCATTTCATTAATTTTTTATATTTTTATACTTTTTTATAATTTTAATGATTTTTAATTTTAAAAAATATTGTTTAAAAAATATTTTTATAACTTTTTTTAATTTTTTAAATTTCAAAAAAAATAATTAAATATTGGTGTGCCATCCATGTGGCAATCCATATGTATGCCACATATGCAAAGTAAAAAAAAAGTTAACTTTTTTATCCATTTTGGGTTAATTTGACAAAAAAAAAAGGAAATTTAAGGGCTAAAAAGGCAAAATTTTAAATGAAGAGCTAAAATGACTTTTTTTTGTAGAGTTAGAGGGTCAAATAAGTCATTATGCCAAATAAATATTTTTTAATAATTATTTAAAAACCACGTCATGGTGTCTAGGTCATCCTGGACATGATTTTTTTAAATAATTATAAAAATATTATAGAAAATTATTTAAAAACTATTAAAATTTAAGAAAATTATTTGATACACTATTACATGAAATTTTTTAGACTCCGCAAATAGGTTAAGGGTTTGACAAATGCATTATAGGGTGTAGTAAACAATAAAAAATTAATTACATAAATATAACTCTTGTCACACCCTCAATCTGCTTGTAGGATCTAAAAAACTCCACTGGCGATATATCAAATAATTACCCTAAAATTTATAAGAAATTATATTTTTTTAAAAGGAAAAAATACTTGGTACACTGCTAGTGTGATTTTTAATTTCACAAGGTTAGAGGATTTACAAGTAATTTATAAGGGTATAGTAAAATATTAAAATTAAATATTTAAAAAACATACACATGTCAATTTTTTAAAGTTGCTTGTGGAATAAAAAAAACATACTGCCAACGTACCAAATGCTCACTATTTTTAAAAGTATTAAAAAAAACATCCCAAATAAACTCAGGCAAATGGCTGTCCGGGTTCAAATGAGCCTAGGCAACTAATTGTCTAAGTTCATTTTGAAGTTGAGGGACAAAAATTCATGCTCTAAATATTTATTCATTTTATATAAAAATATAAAAATAATCATATAATTTATTTTGTAAAAAGAATAACATTTTAGTTCTTTTTAAATTGAGTTGATATCGATTAATTTATAATTCCAATTTAATTAAGGGTTTTATGTTTAGTATGGATATTTAAAATTTGTTTTAATATATTTTTTTTGTCTAACTATGGTTTTTCATTTTTAAATCTATTCTATTATTTTTAATTTTAAGAATTTAATTCATCTACTCTTCTTATTTAGTCCGGAGGTGTTCATAAGCTTTTAGTCCGAACCACAATTCTAAAATATTTCAAGCTTTGAAATTTACCTGCTAAAAAAACGCATATTACTATTTAAAAATATTCATAATTATATATTTTAATAATTAAATCTAAATAAAAATATTTAATTTAAATTTTAACCGATCTAATTCAAGTATAAAAAATGGTTGTTGAAAACCAACCCAAGTCAAGTTGGAAAATTCAATTTTGGGTGAAGTAACGTGTTTGGTATTCCACTGTTTTCTGTTGGAAAAAAAAAATAAGCTAGTGTAATAGATGCTTCAAAACTCTTTTTTTTCTTGTATGCATACGTCTCTAAGTCTCCTCTTGTGTAGGACTTTTGGTTTGGTTAATTTTAGTTTAGATTATATCACTTTTTAATTTGTTTGTACTGTAATTGGTTATTTGGAATAGTTTAACATTTGTGATTACTTAAACTTGTACTTGTAATTGTACCATACTTGTTACATTTAAAATAATAATAATAAGGACCAAATTGACACAAAATTATAAATAATAAGGGCTAAAAAATTGTTTTACCTTTTTTTATAACAACCAAATCAACAATTCTAATAGAAAAACTGACGGAGGAACCAAAATTTTTAAATAAAAAGAATATACAAACTTAACGTCTCAAAATTAAAGTATAAAAACTACGGTTGAAATGTTTAAATAAATATAAATATATTTTTTTCCTTTTATCTTATATTTCATTTGTAACTAAATTATTGTAATAATCAAATTCTATTTAATTTAAATAGCAATAATTTTACTTTCTTGAAAAACACTTTTATAACTATTATATTATATAATAAGCATATGGCGCAATTCATCCATAGTTAATAATTTTGTTCATTGATGAACCATTTGTTGTTCTTCAATATATTGAATATCCATCTCCTCCTTTTCTTATATATTGAGTAGCCATCTTTTCCTTCTAGTCTTTGTCGGATAATACTTAATGTTTTTAATTTATATTAATTAAATATATTCATAATTATGATTAATCAAAATTTAATTTATATAATTATCTAATACAGTTTACTATTTTTTTATATGAATTTAATTTAATGTTTCTTTTAATTTTTCATTATAATTTATCTCATCACCATGTTTGCATCCAAACATATATTTATTTGTGCTAATTTTAAGTCTACTATTACAATATTCAAACTCATCGTTATAATAAATAATCACAATGTCATCACTATTTTAATGTAACATCCTCAATCCGACCTAAACGTTAGGCTCAAATTCGGAAAATTACATTGGCCATCGAAATGCCCCAGTAAGCTATCGTAATTTTTAAAATAGTCATATTAAAACATTTGTTTATCTTAAAAGGGGGTGAGCAAAACTCGATTCGACTCGAAAAATCGAAAAAAAATTTGAATTTCCAGTTAAACAAATCGAGTTATTCGAATCAACTCGAATTTTTTTTTCGAATTTTGAATTTCCAGTTAAACGAATCGAGTTGAGTTCTCGAATTCGAATAACTCGAATAATTCGAATAATTCGAATATCAAACTATAATATTTTACATTTTTACCCAAAACTCCCAAACCTTTTTACTTTTCCCTCAAAACTTTTACTCCTTCCCACTTTCCCCTCAAAAATTTTACTCTCCTCCTCCCCTCCCAGCCCCCCAATCTACCCAAAATCCATTTCCCACCAAAATTTTATTCTCCCATTTATTTTTTCTCAAAATTTTATTCTCAAAACCCCTCAAAACCTTTTATTTTCCTCCAAAATTTTTACTCCCTCCCACTTTTCCCCTAAAACTTTTATTCCCTTCCCATCCCACCTCCCATCTATCCCAAACCCCCCCCCTCCAATTTTTTTTTAAATATTTTCCCTCCAAAATTTTACTCTCCCCTATTTACTTTCCCTCAAACTTTTATTCCCCAAAACTTTTTATTTTTCTCCTAAACTTTTACTTCTCACCCTTTACTCCCAAATAAAAAATCAAAATATCCAAAAAAATCACTAAACATAAATAGTAATAATTTTATTTATATCTACTATTTATATTATTAAATTAAATTTCACATTTTATATTATTTATATTATTGAATTGTTTAGTCATATTGAATATTTATATTAAAATTGAATCATTAATTGTGCCATAAAATATTCATGTTAAAATTTTATATTGGTATCAATTTCACATTTTATTTTTAAAATAACTTTTATTAAAAAATCATATTTTTACATTTAATATATTTTTTAATTCTAAAATACATAGTGACAAGAATCTAAAGATAATTAAAACAACTAAGCAAGCAAAGAAGCTAACCAGTATATAAAAAATTAATAAATAAATTATGAAGTGATGAAAGTTAATAAAAATTTTGATTAAGGTGGACAAATTTTATTACAATGGGTGACAATAGTTACAAGGACCCAAAATTATTTTTTAAAATTTAACTCGAACAAATATATTCGATTCGAATTCCATCTCACTCGACTCGATTCGAGAAAACTTCAAATAAAGTTAGGATGATAAAATGAGATTCGAAAACTCGATTAACTCGAAAATTTTCGATTCGATTCGATCGAATGCTCACCCCTACTTAAAAGAAAACTTAGCACATTTACAGAAAACTCACGAGTTAACCAAAACCAATTTAGTTTTTTTTTTTTTTTGTAACGGTGACAACTTTCAACTTTCAAAAACTTAGTTAATTTCCAAGTTATTTATTATTCAAAATTTACTTATAATCTAGCAACAGAAATGTGAAATTCAACTTTGTTTTAATTAAGTAGAATCAGGATAATTTTATGCATAATTAATTTTAAATTCATATATCAATATCCTAAATTCAAAATAATTACCATGCATGCTAAACAAGCCCAAAATCGAATTTCCATGCCACAATTCAAATAAAATAATACGGTTCCCAAAATAATTGAAATTTCAAATAGTAAATATAAAATACTTTTCAATAAAAAGATCAATCCGAGCCGAGTCCTCTGTATAACGAGTTCGCATCCTAACCTGGTGAGTTATCTATAAAGATGGAAATAAGAGGAGGAGTGAGCTTATGAAGCTCAGTGTGAGTTCAATTCCAAGAAAACCAAAGCAAACAATGGACAAATCCTACAAAATATCAACTCATAGAGTGACCACAGTTGAAGTAATTCGGAATTTCGGTATTTCGAATGAACTCATCACCATAATATCTCAATATTTACATCTATGCAAATGCTTATCAATGCAATGCAAATTCAATTTATCAGAAAGGTCCTAACCACCACTACACACCACAGTTGGAGTTCCCTAGAATTCCTTTACCTACACAGCACGTTATGGATAAACCACTAATCATTACAGACGAACTGCTAATGATAAGAATATTGGTGGATGAATCATTTTTCTGTGCAGATAAAAGCTACTAGTGCGTTTTAGATGAACCACTGGTTGTGCAGATAAACTGCTGACTAAAAATTGGTGGATGAACCATCCATGGGTGCAAAAAAACTGCTGACTAAAAATATCAGTGGATGAACCACCCATGGGTACAGATAAAGCTACTTAATACATTGTGGATGAACAACTAGTCGAGCAGATGACTATGACTAAAATACGTTATGAATAAACCACTAGTCGAGCAGATAAACTGCCGATTACTTCCTTTGTTCAAATTGTCCCACCCCATGCAATGCAACATGACATGTTATAACAGATCAATACGGCAGCAATAACATGCTTATAACAAATATATATACAATAGCAATTATCATGCTTATAACGAATTATGACAGTACCAATAAACTTACTTAACATGTATTTGGTTTAACGATAGTAGTAGGCATGTATGTCATGCAATTAGTAACACTGTGGTATGGAAAAAATTGTTAAATCATCAGAATTACAGTGACAGTAAACATGTAATATTTTCATATCATGCATATATAGTAATAATTCAGTCAATCAAATTCATTGGTTCCATTATTCATATTATTAGGGACTTAATTGAATGAAATAAAACACTAAAAATAGTTCAGGATCTATTCAAGGACTAAGACAAACAATTCATAAAATTTTGGTCAAAACTATAAAACAGAAGTCACACAGCCGTGTGGGATGCTATAGATAGTGTAGAGGGGTTACGGTCGTGTGGCTAGGCCGTGTAATAGACTGTGACCGTGTGACATATGCAAAAATTAACCTACAGTGGAAACATTGCCGTGTGGCAAGCCGTATGGAAAGGTCTTGGTCGTGTGGCTCATAAACTAGCCTAGGGTTTCCAGGGCACATGGCTGTGTGAGAGGTCGTATGGTCTACATGCCCGTGTGGCTCTAAACCTACACACCATTTGCCTAGATTTACTTGTAAAAGAACACACACTTTTCGCTGGGGGTTCAATCGATGCTCCTCACACTAAGTTTTGGTTTGATTCACCTAAATCAGGTCCTTCAAATGATATTTATACACGAGTTAATGATTAATTTTCAAGATTTTAACAAGGTTGTCAAAAGTTTCAACAAGATCTATGAAAGATTGATTAGATTGAATGAATGGTTAGTTTCAATTAGAAATACTACTAAAATTTAGGATCTAAACTTTAGAACGAAATGTACTTATCGTTTCTTGGAAAAGGTCAAGGTGCTATTGATGGAAATTACAAAACCGATAGAAAAACGTTTGAATGAAGGTTGATTTGATTCGAGGAAGAAAATACTCAATAACTCAAAAATAGAAATATGATGCAATTTGAGAGAAAAGAGGAGGAAAAGAAAAGAATAAGAAAATAAATAGAAGATGTAGAGGAATTTTACTAAAGTTATGAAAAGGATAGTTATTCTAGTCAAATTAGGAGTAGGAAGGACTAAATAGCTAGGGTTTGTAAACCTTAGGGACGGCAAGAGTAGTTTACTTAAAAATTTGAACGAAATTAAAATGGAATGGAAGGGGAAATGTGTGGCTTGGACTTGAGTAAATAGGAAGGGAACTAGCAAGCTAACCATTAGGCCTAAGGCCTATTTCTTATTTAACTTTTACTCATTAGTTCTCAAAATAAAAGAAAAAGAAATGGGATGAATAGAGTTTGAACTTAAGACTTTTAAAATGAATGCAATATCACTTAACCATTAAGCTTATATCTTATTTATTATTTATTCATTATGATTAATCCCCTATATTTCGAGATGTGACATTTAATCTCACTCAAGTCAATTTCATCGCCCATCCTAAAGGAGCCCGAGTTAGGTAAATAAGCTATTAAAAATATTTTTTTTGTATCTTTCATATCTATTTTACAATCCATGTTCGGGGTTCATGGTTGTCCCTCTCAACAATGTTGTCTTTAATGTTTGAATCTGCATTCTCTTTTTAAGAGTGTGATGTGTCTTACTATTGCATCCAACACTTATAGGTAGCTATTGAAAATAATAATATGAAATGAACTCGGACACGCCATGAAAACAACATCAGAAAATAATTAAAGCACAAAGTGAAAATAACATGAATTGACACAAATACACAAATGCCATAATTTTCCTTAAAATAATTCAATTAAAAAGAATTTTGATATGAAAAATAAAAATAAAGTTTATCTTATACATGAAATTGAATTAAATTAAAAAATATCTTATGTATTTTAATTATCGTATTTTTACCAAGTCATGTCTTGTTATTGTATGATGGTGTTTGTGTCATGTTGTAGGGATAATTTCAAATTGATTCGAATGGATTTTTTGGATTTCTTCAACCATTCAAGAAAATTTAATTCGGATCTTGTTTATTTCATATTAATTTTGAGTTAATAATTTTTAACTTGTTTTCATGTAGAGCCGATATACATAACATTGCCACAAATTTGAGTTTCATCCAAATTCAAAAGCTCATTTATTAATTAAGACATGTTACGATTCATTTATTTAATTCTAAGGCAAGGTGTTTTGGAGTTGTCAAATATATGGATGAAGCATTAAACCCTAAAACCCCATTGCAAAAGGCAGCATCTAGTCAGCAATACAGTCTTCCATCAGACCCTTTTTCCATGTTTGATTATTGATACTATAGGCTCCATCGACTGGCAAGTTGACACCACTCACATATTTGGCCTCATCGCTAGCTAGAAACAGGGCAGCCTGCGCAATATCTTCTGCTTCGAGTATGGTCCCTTTCAACACTCCGTTTCTCAAAATTATCTCTTCTACCTTTCTCTTATCCGATGTCTTTAACGTTTTAAACAACATAGGAGTCGCAATGCCGTGAGGTGAGATGCAATTGACTCGTATCCCATACTCCCCTAACTCCCCGCTCAAGCTCTTAGCCAATCCCACCACAGCATGCTTTGATGTGATGTAGGCATGAGGAACGCCAACGTAAAGCAATGAAGCGACGCTAGCGGTGAAGAGAATGCACCCCTTTTGGGCCGGAACCATCACTCGAGCAGCATGCTTGGCACCCAAGAAACCACCAACCACATTGACATCAAGGACCTTCCTAAAGTTATCTCCTTCTGAAGCAATGGCTCTCAACTCATCCTCCCCTGCAATACCGGCATTATTGAACATGATATCAAGCTTATCATACCTAAAGACCGCTAAGTCCACGGCGTTTTGGACATCGGTTTCGCACGTCACATCACAATGGATGTAGCTGATGATATCTGGGTTCCGAGCTCTTTGCAGAGAGATTGACCTAATTCATCTTGGATATCAGCAATAAGAACCTTGGCTCCATGCTTGAGAAACAGCCTAGCTGTGCTCTCTCCTATGCCTCTTGCACCACCAGTTATCAATGCTACCTTGCCTTCTAACCTGCATTAAAGCGAAGATGGGGTTCATTACGATGGATTTTGGCCATTTGGGTCCCTCCGTGCAATACAATTTCTCAATTTTTTTCGTGTTTTTCTTTCTTATAAGAAGTAGGGATACATGTTCCGAGATCAAATTGAAACCCGTGTTAATTGAACTTAAACATAAATTCTTTGTCTCAATCACTGTGAATATATTTGAATAGCATTTGGCTCGTATATACATATTGATTATGGATAAAAAAAACCAATTAGATCGAAATCTTTCTACATAAAACATATATATTATTAGGGAATGATTCACTTATATTGGATTAAAACTTAAGTAGTTTTACACATTTCGGTAACTTTTTATATGCTAATATTTTAACAATCCAGCCATCATATTTCATACTACAATCATGTAAATCATGCATATCAAGTTTGACATAAATTAAAAAAAATTAACTATTCGTTTTTTGTGAAAAGATTTAACCATTAAATATATATTAATATAAAAATATTTTAGATCAATATATTAGAAATATTGGACTAATTCAAAAATTTACATGCATAACAAATATAATTATTTTTATAAATTTAACGGTTGGATCATCAAAATATTTATAGTATAAAAATATAAAAAATGGTGTAAAAATAGTTTAATTTTATATGGTGTAGATGGATCCATCTCCTATTAATAATATATACACAAACAATGATATATATTAAACAAATTTAAAGTTAAAATTGAATTAAGTAATTAATGATATAAGAAAAATAGTATCAACACGACTTAAAGATATCAACGTATCAAAATTTATATGAAATAAACGGTGCAAGGCCTACAAAGTTATATTTGTGCAATATATAAATTGATAAATTATACATTGTGAAAGGATTAAAAAAAAACTTTTTTAAGTTAAAAAATATCAGAAGAAAATTGAAATTTTTGAAGGTAATACGAGGCGGAAGGGTTGAGGCCCCAACCCAAGGGCAGCAACAGCAAGGGGATTGGTTGGGCACAGCTCTCTTAAAACGAGAAATTCAATTTTTGATTTAAATTGTATTTTAGCCGCTAAAAATAATAATTTTTATTTAATTTTTTAAAAATTATAAAGATATTGTTAGGATAATTACTGTCATTGGCCCAAAATTCGAATGGATTTGAGCCAGATCCTAATGAGCTCACCGGATGAGCTCGAAGACCAAGCTCACAGGTCGAGCTCGCTCTCCTACCAGGTTACATGTGCATAAGACTGTATAAACAAATGTTGAGTCTAGAGTAGGAAGTGTTAATATGCATGAAGCCTACTTAGCATGTCAAGTCAATGAACAGTTTCCATATAATATAAATATGCAGACAACACTACCTAGAGGAGATAGAGAAAAACACTCAACATTTGGGAGTTGAGATTTTGGCCAGATCCTAATGAGCTCGCAGGATGAGCTCGTAGACCAAGCTCATAGGTCGAGCTTGCTCTCCTGCAAGGTTACACGTGCATAATACTGTATAAACACGTGTTGAATCTAGAGTAGGATATGTGTCTGTATGCATGAAGTCTACCTAACATGTCATATCAATGAACAGTATCTATATCATATAAATATACAGATACCACTACTGAAAGGAGACAGAAAAAACACTCAACAAGTGTAAACTATTAAAATTATGAAATTATATTATAGCCCTCATTAAATTCTACAACTTAACTCCGTGCTCCTAAAAATTTATTCTAAATTCGCATTTGTTTCTACCATAATTTTTATAGATTAGAACTCAAAGCTAAATACTTGTTAAATTCATATCTTAACCCTTTGCGAATATATTCAAGATCTCATTAGCTAATATTTATATCTAATAATTACAGATTTTGTTAATTTGAAGTAAAAACAAAAAAAAAAAAAGAAACTTTAGATTATATGATTTTTCAGTAAGTCCAATTTCTTTTCATCACTTTAACGCATTAGATGGAAATGTTTCCTTTCAAAAATAATATATTAATGAAATAGATAAAGTATAATTTTCAAAAAAGAAATCATGTTTGAACATTTGATTCAATAAAATATTATATATTATATTGATAAAAATAAGATTTAGAATCGAAAAAGGAAATTAAAAACAGATGTTACCTCTTGGCTACCGAAGACTGAGCAGGACTACTCATCATATATAACTCTCAACAAAAGAACCCTTTTTTTAATGTGTAAACTCCATTGTTATGATATCATCTCTTTATAGTTGCAAAGTGACCAATTATACATTAACTTTCACGTGTGTACAGTTTAAAATTTAGTTCGTAAGCTTCCAAGCACAAACTCGAGATAATGTTCAATAATTGAGGCAATTCTTTTAAAGTCAATTTTTAATATAAAAAATTTACCTCTAATTTTATACATACAATTTTTATTTGAATTAATTTTCACAAATCATTATTATAATTATCAGTATAAAATTATTTTACGTTTACATATTACATACACAAGTAATTATATTTATTTAATATATAAAATAAATTGATGTTGTTTTTTTACCCAAATAATATAAAATAATAAAATAAATACTGAAATAGGATAGCACCACCTTTTTTACGTATCTAGGCAAAATGAATAGTTCACCATCGGTGCCGTCTGAGCAATCAGCAACACCCCTTTCCCCTACCACCACTAATTGCTTCAATAATGAATTTTTTTTAAAAAAATTTTGGGTACTGTCTGAGCAATAGGCAATACTAATATTTTATACCAAAAAATACACGGTATTTTTATATTGGTAAAACGGAAAAAATATATTTTTTATTGGTGCAGCCAACGTATCAAGCAGTACTCTAATATTTTTATCATGAAATATATTTTTTAAGCTTTAAAAAAAGTTGAAATTTTATTGGTTATTGGAATCCGGACCCATCAATCTCAACTTTAGAGTGAGTTTGGATGGACGGTGGGGTACGATGCGTTTAGCTTACTTTTTGTCTCACGTTATAGTATCATTACAGTTTCTAATCTCACCACTACCATTATTTTTACACTAATATTAGGTAAATGCACCGTCCACTCAAATTCACATTTAATAAAAATTATTATAATAATTATATTATTATTAATTATTATTATTATTATTATAAAAGGGGGTCTCCCCAACCCCCAACAGATATCACTCTAAAGAAAAAAAAAATCAGAAGCTGCTGCTGAAGGTCCCCCGCAAATCGAAAGATATATTTAATTTTTTTTTAGTTCAGTAATAAGGTATGTTATTTTATTAAAAGGTTAATACTAAAAAGAAAGATATGTTTTATTTTTTTAGTATAATTAATTATATTAGTAGTAATTTAGTATTAATGTATATTATTTGTGTTAAATGATTAATGCTAATTATTTTGCATATTTGATTTTTTATATATTACAAATATTTGGATGGTCCAAAAAAACATATATGTATTTCTTTTCTATAGTATAATTATTAATACTTTAGAATTGTGTTAAAATTTTATTTTTTTTCTGTAATAATATGTTAACTTTGAAAATAATTAGAATAATTAGAATATTTGTAATTGTATATTTTTTTTAAATAGAGCGGTTGTAATACCCAATTTATGCCCGGCCCATATTCATAAAAAAACAAATAATAAAATAAAATAGAAAAAATAAATGTCCAGTTTTGTTACAATAGCAGATCCAATTAATTTACCCAAACTCAAAATACAACAAACTTATTAAGCCCCAAATTAACCTGAAATACAAACCCAACACCAGCCCAATGGCCCAAATCTCAACCCAATACCTAAACTTAGACCCGATTCTGAGCCCAGAACATAAGCAGAAACCCTAGCAGTTTCTGAAACAACCTTAGCCGCCGCAGCAAAGCCAGGCCTCCTCCTCGCGCATGTTGTGTCCGCACGCGTGTAGCGCCTCCGCGCCAAATCCACGCGAGCCTCCGTACACTCTAGCTGGCCTCCGTACCTGCAACAAATAAAAGTAGACAAAACAACAGCAAAGGGTAGCAAGAAAATACAGTAAATAGTGAAGATTTTTCTGTAATTTTCTTTTGATTTCATTCTGTATTTTCCCCTATAAAAAGCCATTTTCCAGAATTTGTGAAGGGTTACACACACACACACAAAAAAAAATACAACAGCAGAAAATCAAAGAGTTTGGAAGGTGATCTTTTCTTTTCTTTCTTATTCGGTTTTTCATTACCGCTTTCTTCTTTTTTTATTTTTTAATCTTGTACAAAAAAGGGTAAAAAGGGTCTTACCTGGTAACGCCTTCAGATCCGCGCCAAGAGGAGCTAAAAAGCCCCTAGGGGTGCAGCTCCAACCACCGTTGACGGTGTAATCGCGGCGAGGATCGACGAAGTCCCTGACGGCGCTGAAGGCTAGGGTCGAAACCCTAGCAGAAGAAACAAGAAGAAATTCTTTTTTAAAAACAAGGCTACTAATGTTTTTTTTAGAAAATTTTGTTTAAATAATAATACCATACGACGCCGTTCTAGGCTAGGGTTCCTAGCATCCAAATGACGCTGTTTAGGCAACAACCCGAGGACCCGACCCAGATGCGGCTAGATCCGCGTGTCCTGGCATGGAGAGGGATATTTGCGCGATCGATCCATATTTTTGATGTTTTTTTAAATCGTTTTTTTATTCTTTTCAATTGAGCGCCATATTTTGCTTTTGTTTCGTTTTGGTCCAATGTTTCGTCTTGTTTCATTTAATTATTTAGTATTCCTTTATTTTTAATACCATTATTTTAAATCTAATGTTATTTTACAATTAAATTTTTATCTAATATTGTTTCATGTTTTATATATATATATATTAATGTTTCAAGTTTTTTTTTAAATTTTAGGTATTATTACTTTATTTAAAAATTCTATAATATATCATTATTAATAGTATAAATTTATCACATATCTTATTTTTTTAGATTTATCATGTATCCTTATTTCGAAACTCAATGTATATTGGTATTATTTAAATTTATCACTTTATATATATTTTAGGTTTTATATTTTTTTTAATCCTACTTTATTATATATTTTATTTATTTCAAATTATTATTATATATATTATTTATATCAAGTTGTTCGCTCTATAGCTATTACTTATTTAAATTAATATGTGTACTAGTATGATTATAAATTTTGATTTTCTTCTAAAAATGTATTTAAAAACTGTTACTTATATAGTGTCTATTTTATTAACTTTATTTTGAATCTGTTATGAATTCATATGAATTTATTTTAAAATTTTGTGCTTGTAATTTGTTGATTATCATTTCTTCTCTTGTCTTTTAATATGTATTTTAGGGTTGATTGTTAATGCTTATGATTTTTGAATGTTGATATTTGTGTTTGCATGATGTGTGTTGGATAATATGGCCCACATATGTATTATATTATTTATTCATATTTATTGGTTATTGATGATTATTAGTACATACTTTAGCTTATTGCTTCGTATTGAAAATTATTATTCCATCGCGCTCCATTCGTTCAAAAGATTGTGTTTGATATGGCTTAAGTTTAGAAATCAAATTTTCAAAATAACACGATACTCAAAATTTGGAATCCTCGAGAGAATGGAACCCTAATGTATTGGGTTCCATTTTTCCTCGTTGAATCTAAATAATTAAAAATTTTCTTCAATCAAAACACATAAACCAAAAACTCATTCTCGAGAATTCGATACGGCGTGTCCTAATGTATTGGATGTGGCATGTCGTTTTCTCAAAATGAAGATTTTTAAAAAAATAATAAGGGCGATATTCAATGCTCGGAATTTTGAGAAATTGTGCCCTAACATATTGGGTTTCGATTTTTCATCTGACTTAAAGCAATTGAATATCCTTTTTAAACTTCACCACACAAGTTTTGAAAATCAAAAGACAAACTTATTCTCGAGGACTAAAAATGTCGTGCCCTAATGTATTGGGTGTGTCATTTTATTACTCTGAGACAAGGAGGTCTTTGGCATCCACATCGATTTATCCACGCATCTTTTATAAAATTAACATTAATAAAAAGAGAAGGATCGTATTTTAAAGTCTTTTCAAATGCTCGACACTAAGACATTAAATAATCAACTCGGTACCAATTTTTGGGCGTCACGAGGGTGCTAACCCTTCCTTGTGCGTAACCGACTCCCGAACCTATTTTCTCAAAACTCGCAGACCTAAAATTATTTTCAAGGTGACCCGATCACACCTCAATAAAAGATCGGTGGCGACTCTCATTTCTATTTTTAAAAGTCGATCCCCGTTTTTCAAATCAAACAAAAAAATGGTTTCGACAGCTTGGCGACATCGCTGGGGACCATTTAGAGAGTCAAGCTGTAAAATTGATTGTCTTTTTGTCTTATTGTCAAAAATTAAAAATTTGATTTGAAAAATTACGATCCTCTTTGCATTTGTTTGTATGATTACTGTAAATTGAGTTTTAATATCTTCGCATCATATTGCATAAAGGCTATTCTGGTCTTACCCCTTTAAGTGGGAGTGAGAAGCTACTCCTTCGTGAGGTTTTCACCTCCGTGCAGGATAGTGGATTGCTTCCGGGATACATCCGTACCTATGTCTTCATGAGATTTTCATCTCCGTGCAGCCATAGGGAAATGTATTCCTCTGAACCGAACTCAGTCCGTATGAGCCTATAATGGGTAAGGATCATGGAATCTGCTGGTTTGAGTACTTCAACTTTAGAACCGAGCTGCATGTAGAAAAACCTAGGAGCCCATCCTTGATCGTACTGCGGAAACCCTAGCGACTGCCCCGATAGGTGTTTGATTCTTTTTTTTACTTACTTAAAGTTTCGTTTTTTGTTGTACTAACTTATGGTTTTTTTATGTTTGCATGTCATTTCATATTCAAAAGAGTGTCGATTCAGGTTCGATTACTAAATTAGAAAGCTTGGCATGGAGAATGGATTTCTTGATAAAGTAGAGGACAATGCTGTTGTCCGTGTGTGGTTAGAGAAAACACAATCAGAGAAAGGAGATAGTCTAGCCGGGGGGTACACGTCGGAGTTATGGGACTACACCCGTATTAGTGTAACGCAAAATTGCCTTCAAGAATTAAAGGTAATATGGGACCATTGGAATGACGACACTAAGCAGTTGTTCAACTCTAGTTATGGGGATTTGTCGTATCTACTCATTATTAAGGTAGACGTACATTTGTTCCAAGCCATCGCTCAGTTTTGGAACCTTGCGTATGATTGTTTTACCTTTGGAAGGGTTGATTTGGTGCCCACTATAGAAGAATATACAGCTTTGCTATATTGTCCAAAGATCCAAGTTGATAAAGTCTACTCTAGAGCTGTTAATGTTCCAACCTTTATAAAGAAGTTGATGAACATCACTGGAATGAGTGAGCAGTAGGTCACAGCATGGATCAAGCAGAAGGGGGAAAGCAAATGTATCCCTTGGAAAAGCCTACAAGAGCTGATTTTGGGGCACCCTGATGCGAGGAAAAGGGTTGATGCCTTTGCTCTGAGCATTTATGGGCTAGTAATTTTCCCTAAGACACTAGGGCACGTAGATAAGGCGACCTCAGATCTCTTTGACCGACTTGATAAGAGGGTTACACCAGTTTCGGCAATTTTGGCAGAAACCTTCAGGTTATTAAATGCATGTCGAAAGGCTGGTGAAGGCAGATTCATTGGGTGTGTGAAGCTTCTACTGGCATGGTTCCACAGTCATTTTTGGAAAATTGATAAGGCTTCGTATTGAGTCTTTTCTAAAAATTATTCGACGTTAAAAAAGATAGCAGCTACACCAAGGAGAGATGACATCTCGGAAGAGAAATGGTTGGTCATTCTTCAAAATCTTCATGAGGAGGACGTCAAGTGGAGAGCCCCATGTTGCTTCCGGATGAAATCTTGTACCGATGTGGTAATTTTGATTGGGTCCTGTTACTTGGAATCTGGGACGCTGTTGGTTATGCTCCATTGATGGTGCTAAACAGTACAGGTCAAGGCAGTTTATACTTGCAACCTAAGGCTTAGCTGAGTTCGAATTCTCGTATAAAGACAATGGCTATAAAAAGAAGATTTGAGAGATAACCAGTGCATGAGACCAAACTCGACGGATGAAGAGATTAGTCGTAGGCCCGATGACGACTCCTGAATATAATGAATGGTGGGTTAGAAGAATCAATGATAACATCCCAAGGCCAAGTCAATGAGATAGTCAGTCAATAGAAGAACATTTGCGGGTTGTTCCCTCTGAATTGGAAATTATGAAGCAAGATTTTGAGAAAAGGAATACAGAGATCGAAAAGAAGATCGAGCAGTTGGAAGAAGAAAAAATACATTTGGGATTAGATGTGGATGTTCAAAAGTTAGAGACTGAGAAATTAAGAAAAGGAAAGAACAAGACTGAGGAAGACTTGGACAGTTTGAAGACAGACTACAAGAAGTTGAGGTTATCAATAAGAACTGCTGGGCTAGGGAAAACTCTAGAATAATGGCGTTAAGAGATTCGGGAAGAAAATATCAAGGCTGATGGATGGGAAAAGAAATTCCGAGAGGTTCAGACGTGAAATGGAGCTTTAGAAAAGAGTTTGTCAGAAAGCCAAAAGGAAAAATGTGAACTAAAAGATAGAGTAGCTGAGTTGGAAAGATCTCTTCATCAGTATCGAAGTCGAAATTCTGTGATGGAATTAAGGGCGAGCTTGGGCAAGATCGAAGAAATGAAAGGAAGAATAGAAGAGTTGGAATCGGCATTGCGAAGTTGTCAGATCCAGACTGAGTACTTGGAAACCAACGAAAGTCGTCAGAATGAGTAACTTCACCATCTTCAGAATCAAGTTGAAAATAGAGATCGTATCATGGGAGAAGCCGTGGTTCAGATCCGGGAGGTAACTGATCACCTGCAGACTTTGGCGGTACAAGCCGATGCACTGAACATAAAGTATGAGCTGGAATCAACTCGAGGACAGGAATTAGCTTCATTACTTAGGAAAATTAAAGTTCTGAGCATTGGGGCTAAAGCATATATGTAACCTGTTTTATGTAAAAAAATTTGTTTTCTAGTAAAAGTTTTCTCAATGAAATTGAATCAGAATCGATGCCTCTTTGCATTCATGCATTGCATTACATTGCATCATATGCATTAAGGTCCACCGAAAGACCCTAATTGGTTAAAATCATTATAGTTAATCTGGAAACCAACAAAAACTCATCAACCAAGCACCGCTACGGTACCTGTGCAAAATCAAAAATTATGGATCAATGATTGAAAAAGTTGGAGCGACTTCAAAAGGAAATGCAAGATCAGTTACAGATGCAAATGAAGGAGCAATTGGAAAAAAATCAACATGACATGACAGAAAGGATGCTAGAGTCTCAAAAGGACATGATGACTGAGTTGACGCAATTACTAAAAGGAATAAATAAGGGGAAAAGTCCTATGATTAATGATGATGAAGACAAGAATGGACCCACCTATCCTCCAGGCTTTACACCTCCGTATGCACAGGTTCAGACTGAGGTGCATCCGCGTAGATCCTCTATTTCAATAAGGCCTCAACGGTTTCAAATCGATATTCCAATACCGATGAACTCTCAAGCTGGATCAGGTTCTAACCCTAGTGAGAACCCGATTAATCTTACTGTCCCGGACTTCGATGAAGTAGCTGAGAAGGATAAAGAAAAGGAAGAATTACCAAAACAGTTTGAGGAGAAATGGGAATGGATTGAAGAGAAGTTTAAGGCAATAGAAAACATTGAAAGTTATCGTGGAATAGATGCAAAAGATCTGAGTCTGGTCCCGAATTTAGTGCTCCCATATAAGTTCAAAGTGCCAGAATTTGAGAAGTATAGTGGGACCAGTTGCCCTGAAGCCCATATTACAATGTTCTGTAGAAGAATGACTAGGTACATTAACAATGATCAGCTATTACTACATTGTTTTCAGGATAGCCTCATTGGGGTGGTGCCTAAATGGTATAACCAGTTGAGCCGAACTAAAATCAGCACTTGGAAGGATTTAGCGCAAGCTTTTATGAGACAGTACAGTCATGTATCTGAAATAATGCCTGATAGAATCACTTTGCAGAACTTGGAAAAGAAATCAAACGAAAGTTCTAGACAGTACGCACAGAGGTGGAGAGAGATTGCAGTTCAAGTTCAGCCACCACTTTTGGAAAAAGAAATGACGATGCTTTTCATCAACACATTAAAGGCGCCGTTTATCACGCACATGTTAGGAAGTGCCTCAAAGAGTTTCTCAGATATAATCATGAATGACGAAATGATTGAACATGCTATTAAAAGTGGAAAAATAGATGGTGGGGAGAATAATCGAAGATCAGCTCCAAAGAAAAGAGAAGGTGAAGTAAATAATGTGAACGCATATAGTAAATCAATTACAGTGAATCAACCAAGGAAGATGGTTGCTAATCAACAAGGCTCATCAAAACAAGAGTCGGGAATGAGGCAAAATACTGAGAAGCCCTAGTTCACTCCCATTCCAATGACATATAAAGAGCTGTATCAAAATTTATTTAATGCACATGTTGTTGCTCCTCGTTACTTGAATCCTCTACAACCCCCATATCCAAAATGGTATGACACAACGCACAATGTGACTATCATGCGGGAATTTCAGGGCATTCAATAGAAAATTGTACCGATTTCAAGAAGGTAGTAGAAGGACTTATTAAATTGGGTGTTGTCAAATTTGATGACTCACTCAGCACAGAAGGTCCATTGCCCAATCATGATGATAAGGGAGTGAATATGTTGAGCGAAGGTACGGGAGAATAAGTCAAGACTGACATTGCTGAAGTAAAAACTCCATTGAAATGGGTCTGAAAAGAAATGGTAAAAAGAGGGTTAGTTATTTCAGGTTTTGAAGAAGGGTATGAGATGGGAAATTATTATGAATTCCACCATAAAACAGGGCACGAAATCCCAGAATGTGAAGGATTCAGGGCTTTGGTTCAAAGCATGATAGATAACAAAGAGATGAGGTTCTATGAAGATGCGGAAGAAAGGAGGAGCGTATGCGCGACAGAGTCGGGAACAAGGACTCCAAAAATAAATCATCTTGTAGTCATTATCTCACGCCCTAGGAGTAATGAGGCTAGGGTTCAGGTAACACCAAAAATTGTAATCGTGAAACCGTCAAGTTTCACATATAAGGATGACAAAATGGTCCCGTGGAGTTACGGATGCAATGTGACAATCCCAGGAAAAGAAGTTAAGGGTAATATGGTAAAAGAATATCAGGAAATAGGTTCTTATACACATAATGGGAAGCGTTATGACACTCAAGCAGAATTTCCAAGAGAAAAGACTCCGATGGTAGAACAGAGGAAAGTGAAGGCGGCAAAATCTGAGCCATTGGTTAATGAACCAATAAAAGAAGAAGAAGCAAATGAATTCTTGAAGTTCTTGAAACATAGCGAATACAGTGTTGTGGAGCAACTGCATAAACAGCTAGCCCGTATTTTAGTATTAGCTTTACTCTTAAGCCTAGAAGTACATTGAAATGTACTGATAAAGGTACTAAATGAAACATATGTGGCCAATGACATTTCAATCAATAAGTTGGATCGGTTGATCAATAATATAAGTGCTGACAATTTTATTTTCCTCAATGATGATGAAATATCGCCTGGAGGTAGGGGTTCTACTAAATCTCTACACATTACTACCCGATGTCGGGGGGACACATTACCGGGGTTTTGATCGATAATGGATCCACACTGAACGTATTGCCTTTGTCCACTCTTAATCGACTACCTGTGGACAGTTCACATATGAAAGCCTGCCAGAATATAGTAAGGGCATTTGATGGAATGGAAAGATGGGTTATAGGAAGAATTGAAATACCATTAAGGATTGGCCCAACTACTTATGAGGTGGACTTTCTAGTAATGGATATTAAGCCTTCCTACAACTGTTTATTGGGAAGACCATGGATACATTCTGTAGGGGCAGCACCTTCATCATTACATCAGAAGGTGAAGCTAATATCATAGGGTCGATTGGTAACAATAAGTGCGGATGAGGATATAATTGCGATGGTAACGGGTGATACACCTTATGTAAAGACCAATGATGAGGCAGTGGAATGTTCTTTCCGGTCTTTAGAATTTGTGAACGCAACGTTTATCGCTGAAGGAAACATAACTCTGGTACCAAAGATATCCAAGACTACCGAGATGGGTCTACAGTTGATGGTAGGAAGAGGAGCTTTGCCAAGGAAAGGATTGGGAAAATACCTTCAAGGAAGGATTGAAGCACCCATGCTGAGGGGAAAGTTTGATCGCTTTGGCCTAGGTTACAAGCCAGATATGAAACAAAAGAGGAAAGAAGCAGAGAAAAGACAGGAGAGAAGAAGGGCACGTTTGAGCGGAGAGGAAATCAAGTAGGAGCCTTTGACCTTTCCCCACATATCTAAATCCTTTGTGTCGGGTGGGTTTATTTACCCTGAGCAAGGGGTGTCCAGAAGGGAAAGCATTAAAGAAATGTTGGAAAATGTTCACATCAATGCTATAGAGACAATGGAAAGAAGGACCTTGCTGGAGATTTGCCCTTACGAACCTGGGAATGAGGTAAACAATTGGACTGCGAAAGAAATACCTGTAGTCTTTAGAGCTTATTCAAAGTAATGTTCAAAACATTCTTGTTTTTTTTAGGCTAAGAATGATAAGAAATCCTTTGTGAAATAGGCTTAAGTCTGAATATCATTAATCTAATAAAATACATCTTTGCATTCATTTCGAGCAATTATTCTTTTATTCTTTCCAGGCAAGTAAATATTTTCCATTTGATTGATTGTCTTCCAAATGATTTTTTTCATTATATTTATAACTTGATTGTACAAATAATTGTTCATAAATTTATATATTTTTGTATATTCTTTGGTGTATCCCCATAGGTCCTCAGATATCAATGACATGAGTGATGCTGTTTCAAACACGGAATCTCTTTTTGAGCAAGACATGTGTTTGGAAGGATCTCATGACTTTAAAAATGACGAAGACTGTGGTGTATCTCCGGACTTGTTGAGAATGGTGGAACAAGAGGATAAACAAATCCTACCTCATAAGGAATCATTAGAAATTGTGAGCTTAGATGAAGGAAAAGATGTGAAAATTGGAACTGATATCACCGCAAAGACAAAACATGACCTCATCGAGTTACTCCGAGAGTTCAAAGATGTTTTCGCATGGTCATACCAGGATATGTCAGGGCTAAATACTAGCATTGTGGTACATCGTTTCCCTATAAAAGAAGATTGTAAACCAGTTCAGCAGAAGCTCAGAAGAATGAAACCTGATATTGTGTTGAAAATAAAAGAGGAGGTCAAAAAGTAGTTCGATGTTGGATTCTTACAAGAGGTCAAGTATTTAGAATGGGTAGAAAACATCGTCCCTGTTCCCAAAAAGGATGGAAAGGTACGAATGTGCGTGGATTATAGGGACTTGAACAAGGCTAGTCCAAAAGGCAATTTTTCGTTGCCACACATTGATACTTTGGTAGATAACACAGCTGGCTACTCATTATTTTCTTTCATGGACGTCTTTTCTAGATACAATCAAATAAAGATGCATCTTGAAGATATGGTAAAAACCACATTCATTACCCTATGGGGAACATTTTGTTACAAAGTAATGCCCTTTGGATTGAAGAACGCAGGAGCAACGTATCAAAGGGCAATGGTCACCCTGTTTCATGACATGATGCATAAAGAAATTGAGATCTATGTTGATGATATGATTGCAAAATCTATAACTGATGAAGATCATCTCCGAGTCTTGAGGAAATTATTCTTAAGATTGAGAAAATTTCAGCTCAAGCTTAACCCAACAAAATGCATATTTGGAGCTAGATCAGGAAAGTTGTTAAGCTTCATAGTCAGTAGGAAGGGGATTGAGATTGACCCGGATAAAGTTAAAGCAATACGAGATCTGCCTCCTCCAAGCACTCAGAAAGAGGTCCGAGGTTTCCTAGGATGGTTGAACTACATTGCTCGGTTCATTTCACAATTGACTGAGAAATGTGATCTAGTATTTCGTCTTCTAAAGAAACATAATCCGGGAGAATTGGATGAGGAATGTCAGAAAGCTTTTGACAAGATAAAGCATACTTGGCTAATGCTCCAATACTATCACCGCCTAGTCCAGATAGGCCATTGATATTATATCTAACGGTGTTTGACAATTCCATAGGATACGTCTTGGGCCAACATGACAAAACAGGAAAGAAAGAAAGAGCAATATACTATCTCAGCAAGAAATTCACTGATTGTGAAATGAGGTACTCGTCCATTGAAAATTTGTGTTGTGCTTTAATTTGGACAACTCGAAGACTAAGGCAATACATGTTGTATCATACGACTTGGCTGATTTCAAAGTTGGATCCTTTAAAGTACATGATGGAATCAACTATTTTAAATGGGAGAATGGCTAGATGGCAAATTCTGCTCTCTGAATTTGACATAGTATATGTAAGTTAGAAAGCTATAAAAGGAAGTGCAATAGCTGATTTTCTAACCAGCAGAGCCTTGGAAGACTATGAGTCTTTGAACTTCGATTTTCCAAATGAGGACTTAATGTATGTGGCAAACACTGAAGAAAACCCTCGAATAGACCACATATAGAAGCTAAATTTCGATGAAGCTTCAAATGCTATAGGTAATGGAATTGAGGCAGTCTTGGTATCCCCAAGTGGAGATCATTATCCTGTCGCTAGCAAGTTGGACTTCGATTGCACAAATAATATGGCAGAATATGAAGCATATATTATGGGTATTCGTGCGGCCATTGAACGTAAAATCAAAGTGCTAAAAGTGTATGGAGATTCCGTATTGGTGATATACCAACTCAAAGGAGAATGGGAAACCAAAGACCCTAAGTTGATCAGTTATAAAGCGCTGGTTCTTGAATTGATTGACGAGTTTGATGACATTACTTTCTGTTATCTCCCACGAGACGAAAACCAGATGGTTGACGCACTGGCTACTCTAGCCTCGATGATTAAGGTGAACAAATTAGAAATTATGAAGCCTATTCATATGAGCATATATGAAGTTCTGGCTCATTGCTACAATATTGAAGATGAGGGAAAAGATGATCACCCTTGGTATCAGAGTATACTACAATATGTGAAAAATCGAAAATACCCTGATCAAGCGACAGAAATTGACAAGAGAACACTGGGAAGAATAGCCATTGAATATGTCTTAGATGGGGAAGTGTTGTACAAGAGAGGGAAAGATCAAGTGCTGTTAAGATGTGTAGATGCCGTGGAGGCTAGAAAGATCCTAGAAGAAGTCCATGAGGGCATTTGCGGAACCCATGCAAATGGCTTTACAATGGCCAGACAGATCATGAGATTTGGATACTATTGGTCTACTATGGAAGGGGATTGCATTAGCTATGCCAAGAAGTGTCATAAATGTCAAATTTACGGAGATAAGATACGTGTACCTCCCTCACCTCTGCACGTTATGACTGCTCCGTGGCCATTCTCCATGTGAGGCATGGATGTCATTGGGCCAATATCACCGAAGGCTTCGAATGGGCATCGTTTCATCTTTCTGGTCATTGATTACTTTACCAAATGGGTGGAAGCTGCTTCATATGCAAATGTCACGAAATTGGCGGTTAGTAAATTCTTGAAAAAGGAGATCATTTGTCGATATGGAATGCATGAAAGAATCATATCTGAAAATGCGTTGAATTTGAATAATAACAAAATAGCAGAGGTTTATAGTCAGTTCAAGATCAGTCACCATAACTCGTCGCCGTATCGCCCAAAAATGAATGGTGCAGTGGAGGCAGCCAATAAGAACATTAAGAGAATTGTAGGGAAAATGACTGAAACCTACAATGATTGGCATGAAAAGCTATCATTTGCTCTCTTAGCTTACCGAACATCTATTAGGACCTTTACTGGGGCAACACCATTTTCTCTAATTTATGGGATGAAAGCCGTTTTACCCATTGAAGTGGAGATTCCTTCTCTTCGGGTATTAGCTGAATTGAAATTGGATGAAGCAGAATGGGTACAGTCTCGATACGACCAGTTGAACTTAATCAAAGGGAAAAGGTTAAAAGCCATCCAACATGGTCATATGTATCAAAAACGGATGATGCGAGCCTATAACAAAAAGGTTCGTCCCAGAGAATTCCACGAAGGGGATCTGGTGTTGAAGAAAATTCTTCCTATACAAAAAGACTTTAGAGGAAAATGGATGCCAAATTGAGAGGGTCATTATGTCGTAAAGAAGGCCTTTTCTGGTGGAGCTTTGATTCTAAGTGAGATGGATGGAAAAAACTTGTCAAATCCTATAAACTCAGACTCAGTCAAGAAATATTTCACTTGATGGAAAGGGACCAAAGTGAAAACCCGCAAAGGGCGCTTTGATTCCTAAGAAAAAAGAAAAAAATGATGATGAAAAATGAAAAAAGTAAAAATGGAGAGGCTAAGGAGAAAACCCGCAAAGGGCACCTTAGGCCAAAGGGGATTTGAGTTGAAAACCCGAAAAGGGCTGCTCAAATATTGATCAGAATGGGGCATGAAGTGATCAGCGCAACACGAATCTTCGGGCATATGGTAACCTTGTTATACCTGAATCAACAAGGAAAGGTAGGCGACATCTTGGGGCATCGACAAAGCACTGTAGATCTCCTAAACATATGTCAAACTCAAAATGGTCTTCAGAAAGTTTGTTAAGAGAAGTTCAAGCTGCGATAGCTGGGGCACCCAATTCTCCTATTACTTATATTGAATTTGTTGTTCTTGGAATACTTTTTTCTTTTCCAAGATATATGTTCCCAATCAATTTCTTTATTATCCTTCTTAACTATTTGTGATAATTTATTCATTTTGAGCTATGCCCAGAACCAACTTTATTCTTATGCATTGTTATGACCATTTTTGCAAGCATGTTGCATTGGAATAATGATTAATGGACTAATAAAACTTTCACAAAGGAAGTTTTGCATATTACTTTGAAAAGTTTCTAAATAATATAGGAACCTGAAACAGGACTATTGTTTAGAACACACCTAGTTTAAAGGTTGGAAATTTGAGAAGGAAGAGTTTAAATTTGGACTTTCTCTTTGGATTTTGTTGTCAAATGCATTGATTGAACAAAATGATAGGATGTCGGGTTAATGACAAAGCTTAAATAAACAAGCAAACAATAATCATCAGGCAAGAGAAAGAGGTTACCTCGGAGAAGAGAGCCTTCATTTGCACATAAGTCTTTGGTACGACACCTTGGGAATGGTGTAGGGAACCAAAAAAAATTTAGATCTTATATCCTTAATTTGTGATAAGAGAGGATTGTGATAAAAACCACATATATTTCTACCATCGGGTTGCAGTAGGAGAATGATGGTACAATTTTTGCGCCCCAATGGATTAAACTTTGAAATTTACAGTGGGGGGCAACCTGGCTAGATATTTCTTCAGAAAAGCTAGTTAAGCAAGAAGGCGTTGTAAGCACGTCAGTGTTAAAGCCTTAATAAACTTCGAGTAATGACAAAGCGGAATCATTCTCGGAAAAATAAAATTCTGCATTCATGCAAACACCATTCACACATGTCTAGTTAGGAGCATTTGATTCATTTTGATCATCTCATCCTAATCATTAGGCATAATTAGGTTCGTTATACAGGTCGTGTTTCCTAGAGAACAGATTAGTGAATATAACAAATCTTGTCTCCCTGAGCAATAGCAGAGCAGATCCAAGATGGTGAATCTTATCTCCCTGAGATTACAATGGAGCAGATTGAAGCCAGTAATCCTATTTCCCTGAGATTACAGTGGAGCAGATTAAAATAAAGGATCTTATCTCTCTGAAGTTACAGTAGAGTAGATCGTATCAGGTCTTATCTCCCTGAGATTACAGTGGAATAGACCGAAGAATTACAGATCTTATCTCCCTGAGATTACAACGGAGCAGATTGAAGCCAGTAATCCTATTTCCCTAAGATTATAGTAGAACAGATTAAAATAAAGGATCTTATCTCTCTAAAATTACAGTAGAGTAGATCGCATCAGGTCTTATCTCCCTGATATTACAGTGGAATAGACTGAAGAATTACAGATTTTATCTCCCTGAGATTACAGCGGAGCAGATTGAAGCCAGTAATCCTATTTCCTCGAGATTACAATGGAAAGGATTAAAATAAAGGATCTTATCTCTCTGAAGTTACAGTAGAGTAGATCGCATTAGGTCTTATCTCTCTGAGATTACAGTGGAACAGACCAAAAAATTACAGATCTTATCTCCCTGAGATTACAGCGGAGCAGATTGAAGCTAGTAATCCTATTTCCCTGATATTACAGTGGAACGGATTAAAATAAAGGATCTTATCTCTCTGAAGTTACAGTAGAGTAGATCGCATCAGGTCTTATCTCCCTGAGATTACAGTGGAATAGACCGAAGAATTACAGATATTATCTCCCTGAGATTACAGCGGAGCAGATTGAAACCAGTAATCCTATTTCTCTGAGATTACAGTGGAATAGACCGAAGAATTTTAAATATTACTTCCCAGGCGATGCAGTGGAACAGAGTAAAACCACATCGGTGAATCTTGCTTCCCCGACATTGCAGTTAAAAAGATTAAAGCTACAACAGCGAATCTTACTTCCCAGGCGGTGCAGTGGAACATATTAAAGCCACATCGATGAATCTTGCTTCCCCGACATTACAGTTAAAAAGATTAAAGCTACAACAGCAAATCTTACTTCCCAGGCGGTGCAGTGGAACATATTAAAGCCCATCGGTGAATCTTGCTTCCCCGACATTGCAGTTAAAAAGATTAAAGCTACAACAGCGAATCTTACTTCCCAGGCGGTGCAGTGGAACAGATTAAAGTCATATCGGTGAATCTTGCTTCCCCGACATTGCAGTTAAAAAGATTAAAGCTACAACAGCAAATTTTACTTCCTAGGCGGTGCAGTGGAACATATTAAAGTCACATAGGTGAATCTTGCTTCCTCGACATTACAGTTAAAAAGATTAAAGCTACAACAGCGAATCTTACTTCCCAGGCGGTGCAGTGGAACAAATTAAAGCCACATCGGTGAATCTTGCTTCCCCGACATTGCAGTTAAAAAGATTAAACCTATAACAGCGAATCTTACTTCCCAGACGGTGCCGTGGAACAGATTAAAGCCACATTGTAGAACAGATTAAAGCCATGACGGCGTATCTTGCTTCCCCGACATCACAGTTAAACAAGATTAAAGTTACGGGTTACGAATCCTATCTCTCAGACGTGGCGGCGGAGTGGATTGAAGCAATTCCTATACCTCTGAAGATGCAGCAGATGGAACGAGGCTACATAAAGAAGAAGCACCGAAGAAGTCGAGACCGGGCACAATTGGGCTTTTAGTCTTTGCTCCGTTCACGTTACACGACGACGAGCAAAGAGAGGCAGCTGTAATACCCAATTTATGCCCGGCCCATATTCATACAAAAAATAATAATAAAATAAAACAGAAAAATAAATGCCCAGTTTTGTTACAACAGCAGATCCAATTAATTTACCCAAACCCAAAATACAACAAACCCATTAAGCCCTAAATTAACCTGAAATACAAAACCAACACCAGCCCAATGGCCCAAATCTCAACCCAATACCTAAACTTAGACCCGATTATGAGCCCAGAACATAAGCAGAAACCCTAGCAGTTTCTGAAACAGCCTCAGCCGCCGCAGCAGAGCCAGGCCTCCTCCTCGCGCATGTTGCGTCCACACGCGTGTAGCGCCTCCGCGCCAAATCGACGCGAGCCTCCGTACACTCTAACTAGCCTCCGTACCTGCAACAAACAAAAGTAGACAAAACAACAGCAAAGGATAGCAAGAAAATACAGTAAATAGTGAAGATTTTTCTGTAATTTTCTTTTGATTTCATTCTGTATTTTCGGCTATAAAAAGCCGTTTTCCAGAATTTGTGAAGGGTTACACACACACAAAAAAATCAATACAAAAAAAAATACAACAGCAGAAAATCAAAGAGTTTGGAATGTGATCTTTTCTTTTCTTTCTTATTCGGTTTTTCATTACCGTTTTCTTCTTTTTTATTTTTTAATCGTGTACAAAAAATGGTAAAAAGGGTCTTACCTGGCAACGCCTTCGGATCCGCGCGAGGAGGAGCTAAAAAGCCCCTAGGGGTGTAGCTCCGACCACCGTTGACGGTGTAATCGAGACGAGGATCGACGGAGTCCCTAACGGCGCTGAAGGCTAGGGTCAAAACCCTAGCAGAGGAAACAAGAAGAATTTTTTAAAAAAAAACAAGGCTACTAATGTTTTTTTTAGAAAATTTTGTTTAAATAATAATACCATACGACGCCGTTCTGGGCTAGGGTTCCTAGCATCCAAACGACGCCGTTTAGGCAACAACCCGAGGACCCGACCCAGATGCAGCTAGATCCGCACGTCCTGGCATGGAGAGGGATATTTGCGCGATCGATCCATATATTTTTGATGTTTTTTAAATCGTTTTTTTATTCTTTTCAATTGAGCGCCATATTTTGCTTTTGTTTCGTTTTGGTCCAATGTTGCGTCTTGTTTCATTTAATTATTTAATATTCCTTTATTTTTAATACCATTATTTTAAATCTAATGTTATTTTACAATTAAATTTTTATCTAATATTGTTTCATGTTTTATATATATTAATGTTTTAAGTTTTTTTTTAAATTTTAGGTATTATTACTTTATTTAAAAATTCTATAATATATCATTATTAATAGTATAAATTTATCACATATCTTAGTTTTTTTTAAATTTATCATGTATCCTTATTTTGAAACTCAATGTATATTGTTATTATTTAAATTTATCACTTTATATATATTTTAGGTTTTATATTTTTTTAATCTTACTTTATTATATATTTTATTTATTTCAACTTTTTATTATATATATTATTTATATCAAGTTGTTCGCTCAATAGCTATTACTTATTTAAATTAATATGTGTACTAGTATGATTATAAATTTTGATTTTCTTCTAAAAATGTATTTAAAAACTATTACTTATATGGTGTCTGTTTTATTAACTTTATTTTAAATCTGTTATGAATTCATATGAATTTATTTTAAAATTTTGTGCTTGTAATTTGTTGATTATCATTCCTTCTCTTGTCTTTTAATATGTATTTTAGGGTTGATTGTTAATGCTTATGATTTTTGAATGTTGATATTTGTGTTTGCATGGTGTGTGTTGGATAATATGGCACACATATGTATTATATTATTTATTCGTATTTATTGGTTATTGATGATTATTAGTACATACTTTAGCTTATTGCTTCGTATTGAACATTATTGTTCCATCGCGCTCCATTCGTTCAAAAGAATGTGTTTGATGTGGCTTAAGTTTAGAAATCAAATTTTCAAAATAACACGATACTCGAAATTTGGAATCCTCGAGAGAATGGAACCCTAACGTATTGGGTTCCATTTTTTCTCGTTGAATCTAAATAATCGAAAATTTTCTTCAATCAAAACACATAAACCAAAAACTCATTCTCGGGAATTTGATACGTCGTGTCCTAATGTATTGGATGTGGCATGACGTTTTCTCAAAATAAAGATTTAAAAAAATAATAAGGGTGATATTCAATGCTCGGAATTTTGAGAAATTGTGCCTTAACGTATTGGGTTTCGATTTTTCATTTGACTTAAAGCAATTGAATATCTTTTTTAAACTTCACCACACAAGTTTTGAAAATCAAAAGACAAACTTATTCTTGATGACTAAAAATGAGGTGCCCTAATGTATTGGGTGTGTCATTTTATTACTCTAAGACAAGGAGGTCTTTGGTATCCGCATCGATTTATCCACGCATCTTTTATAAAATTAACATTAATAAAAAGGGAAGGATCGTATTTTAAAATCTTTTCAAATGCTTTACACTAAGACATTAAACAATCAACTCGGTACCAATTTTGGGCGTCACGAGGGTGCTAACCCTTCCTTGTGCGTAACCGACTCCCGAACCTATTTTCTCAAAACTCGCAGACCTAAAATTATTTTCGAGGTGACCCGATCACACCTCAATAAAAGATCGGTGGCGACTCCCATTTCTATTTTTAAAAGTCGATCCTCATTTTTCAAATCAAACAAAAAAAATGGTTTCGACAACGGTGCATGCCAATTTTGTAGTGTATGTTTTTTTTTTTAGGATAGGTTTGGTAGTGCATGTTTATTTTAGTAGAATTGTTAGAATTTTGTATTAAGATAGATTTGTGTTGAAAGTAATATTAAGATTGGTTTGACTAGTGTATTTTTTTTATTTTAATAATAATTTGTATGTTTTAAGATATAAAAGTGAATATTATATGTTTGTTTGAGTAATTAGATTTTTATTGATTACGAAAATGGGTTTCGAAAAAGAAGTTGTCGTTATTTTTATATTGTTTATTTATTAAGTCGATAATTAAAATTTTAATTGTTTGTGCATATATCGATATGGATTCTTTAATTACTACATAAGATTACACAGCAAGAAAGATCACACGTCGGTCACAAGTCTGAGTTCCAATACCCAATAAAATTTTATATTCATATTTATATATTTCAATAATTAAATTTTAATAAAAATACTTAATTTAAATTTAAGCCGAACTAATTCAATATAAAAAAAGATATTTGTCTAAGAACAATCCAATCAAAGTCTGAATGAATGGATCACGACACATGAAAAGGCAAACACTATTTTGGCTTTTATAAAATGTGCCGGTGATCCCAAAAAAAGGAAAAACTTCACGTGTGGTTGCAGATTAGACTTGTCCCGGCCCGGCCCATGGACAAGTCTATTGCAGATTTTTTCAAAAGTGTAAGCCACACAAATTTCCTTTTTTGTTATTCCTTCATTTCTTTCTTTCGTTCTTTTCCACGTTCTCCTTTTGTTATTTATTTCTTTTTTTGTATTTTATTCCTTTTCTTTCCTTTTTTATTCTCAACTCAAAACTTTAGTCGTCGCATGTTGCCATTCACAGTTGCCTTTCATGCTGATGTCTTGTTCACTTTTACGATTCAAATTTCCTATAAGTCGACTTCAAACTCTCAAAAACAATGACCAAAGCTTCAAACTACTCTTTCTTCGATATCTATTTTACACCGTCGGATCATTGTTAGCCAGAGACATGTTTCCCGCGGTTAAATATGCCACCTCACCGTTCAGATCACCAAACGAAGTCTCGAAACTCCAAACCCAAACTCAAAATTCTCTTTTTCTTTTTTTGCTTGTTGTTGATTCAATCTAAAAAATAAATTATTTTTTCTTTTTTAATTTTTTTTAAATTCAAACCGGTACCGCCTGACACATTGGCGGCACCACCTTAAAAATAATTTTTTCCTTTATTGGTATTGTATGTGATCTGAATTTAGAGGGAGTATGGGTATTTTTTAAGTGTCGTGACACATTAGCAGCACCACTTAAAAAAATTTTCTCTAATGAAATTAATGAAAAGTTGAGGGAAATTTAAGAGGGTGCCACCTACCATAATGACTCAATCCATAAATCTACTTAAAATATATTTCATAAATATTATTTATATATATATATAAACAGGAAATCAATTGTACAAAAACATCAGTCTGCACACATCTCCACGTGATTCATATTTGGATAAGCAATCGATTTCAGGTTGAGTGAACTCCTTGCATCACCTTTAGCGGCGCAGGCTCGCTCAATGGGACCATCACCATTTACATCGAGCTCAAATCGACTTTGGAAGCAACTAAAACGTGAAGTGCCAAAACATGCTACCCACACATTTTTCATCTTACATGCTAATCAGCAGTGTCTTTACCCACATAAGTTGAATGAACCTGAACCCTATCCGTTGCAATGGGATTTTAGGGGTTAATGGTTCATATATATTAAAACCAAGTATGGTTGCATTAATCTGCTCCGATCTTTGTATGATTTCAACAATCTTCCTTTTATTCGATGTATTAGTGTTAATTGAAGAAGCTTTCGAGTTTTGTTTCCAAATTGTACTTTCATTTTAATAAATTTTAATATGGTTTCTTTTGAGTTTTTTTCTTATATTTCTCAGCTGTTTTTTTTTTTTAAAAATACTCCATTATAAGTTAAAACAAAGAACAAAAATACAAGAGTTAGTGAAATGTAAGGAATTTCGGCCGCATTATTTGAAGCTTTAAGTCAAAAAGAGAGACAGTCTCTTCCTTTTGGTCCCTTCCCTCCACCCACCATTTCTTTTTACTTTGCTTCCTCATTTCTATTTGTTTTTCTCATTGCCATCAAAACTAAAATAATTAAAAAAATAAAAATAAAAAAGTGTTGAGGAAGACTAACTCTTTGAGAAAATTCTTGGAAGTTTTTGTTCATCGGTGCTAATAAACCTCTTCATCAAATGGTATTATCTTTGGTAAGGGTTTTATCTATTGATATATTATCATTTGGGGCTAGGTGCTTTATATGTTCTTCGGTCTGAGCCCTTTAAGATATCATTAGCTACTATTTCTATCTAATAATTATAGATTTTGTTAATTAATTTGAAGTAAAAAAAAAACTTCAGATTATATGATTTTTCAGTAAGTCCAATCTCTTCTCATCACTTTAACGCATTAGATCTGCATGTTTTTGTCAATTTATGTATAAAAATTGCACTTGAAGCCACATTTTTCAAAGGCAGGGCTTAAAACAAACTTAAAAACCTATAGATATTCACGTCTGCACAGTTTAAAATTTTTTAGGTAGGCTTCCAACCACAAATTTCTAGATATTCTCAATAATTGAGGGCAATTTTTATTATTATTATATAGAAACACCAAAGAAAGAAAATTATGCAAAAAAATATTTTTTTTGCCACATCAAAATGCTTAAAATTTAAATTCTATAAAAATAATAGGCATAATAGTTTTTTATACCTCCAACTTTATAAAAAAAATTTAGTCTTCCATTTAATTTTTCGCTTCTTTTAGCCATTGAATTTGTATTTTTTTGTCAAATCATCCCAAAAATAGATGAAAAATTAACGTTTATTAACTTTATTGATGTGACATACACATTTTATTAAAAATATAAAATTATAAAACAATATAATAATAAAATTGTATTTTGATTCTCACAAGATATTATAACTCAGTTTCAACCCAAAAAAATCTAGCTTCAACCATATACTAATTAATTATAAGATCATATATTATAAAAATAACATACTTAATCAAATATTAAAAAATTTCTAAATATTATATACATATTAATGAATTAGATTGTAAAAAAAGAAAAGAAAAGAATTAGACTGTATATTCCTTAAGATAATTCAATAATAAATACATATATTATCTTAATAAAAACAAGATTAGGAAAAATGAAAAACACATATTATTTTACCTCTTAGCTACCAAAGACTTAGTAGCTACTCATAGTCTCTCCCAAATTTATAAATAAGAGAATAATGCGCATTAACACACTCAAACTCACGTTCTCCTGCATTGGCAACAATGTCCATACCAATTGAATTAAGACTCAATTGATAATTTAATTGAGTTAAAGAGAAGATTCTATATAGATGGATGTATAATAATATTTTTATATTTATAAAAATTGATTACATGGTTTTATTTTGTTGGTGCCTAAATCTTAGTTTTTAGGATGATCTTAATATAAGTTATTTTCTTAATACTACTAGTTTCTAATGTCACATGCATTATAGATATGATTTTACGCGTTTAATATTTAATCAATGTTTTAAATATTATATTTTTAATTGCAGTAATTAATTTAAAATAATACTTCTTATTTGAATTATTGAATATGATTAAAGTATATTAACTTATCAATTCAAATATTATAATAAAAAAATTTTGAAATCATAATTAAAACATTTTTAACATATTCAACATATAACATAATTTTAATTTATGTAATTAATGAAAAGTAACATTTTAAAAATGATAACTAATTAACATAATTAACTTTAATATCAATTTATTGATAATTAAGATGCTTAGAATTCTATTTAGTAATAACTCTAATTAATATGAATAAAATTAGCACAACTTTTTTAGTCAAATGTTTTAACTAATAATTGTAATTATAGTTATACTTAAATTTTTTCCTATATTTTAGGATTAGATTTCTATTCAAGTATTAACTTTATTTTAAAATTAGCACAATATTTTTAACAAATAATTTTAAATTAAATTATAATTATTTTTAAATATGTAATTCTCACTACTAAATTGAATAGTACATCTAGAATAGTCCTAAGAAGACATGATCTCAAGCAGATACTTGACATGTCCCCCCTCTTCCAGGCCCTTCACAAGGGAAACAAAAAATTGAGATTTACTTTATCCGATATCAAATGCGAGCTGCGAGCAAATAGAACACCTTTCAGGAGTATCAATACCATCACATGAATCGTAAACGCATGAATGTGATGGACCAAAAAATATGCGGTTCCTAATGGAATAGATAACAAAGCAACTTTGCCCCCTACTGCCACTAAATCACCACCTTCCCAGATCAAACTGGTGCTCGCTATTGCACTAGGTGCCTAATTATCCCTAAACCCAATGTGAGTTTTTCAATTTTGCCTTGTCCCCCGCTGTGATCGAATAAGAATGGATAAAAGGCTTGTGGGATTGACATGGGATTGACATGAGGGGGTAGAGATGGCTATATTTCTAGGAGTGAACTTCAGGCGAATATGAAGCGCATGGATACAAGTTATGCCTTGGAATGAAAGACAATTTTGAATCGGCTTTGATGTGAGATGGGTCCAAAAAAAAGGGGTTTTAGTTATAATCTAGAAACGATTCGTGTATATATTTCACAAAAACGTGAAATCAAAATAGGCGACAAAATAGCCGGAAGGCATGGAAATAAAGGGATCATTTCAAAAGTTTTACCTAGACAGGATATGCCTTATTTGCAATACAGAAGACCATTTGATATGATCTTCAATCAATTAGGAGTACCTTCACGAATGAATGTAGGTCATGTAGGAACAAGGTTCAAGTCTACCAGTCTATTAGGATGCCTCGGTTGTATACAAATGATCACCTATCTATGCCCTCATTCTTGTTTTAGTCACCCCACTTTAAAAATATTCAATTTAGGGACTAACGTTTTAATTTGTTCGTGTTTTGATCACTTGCATTTAAATTGATAACGATAGGCCTTTTTCTAATTGGTATAATAACACATTTAGTCCTCAATACTTACATATTCTATCAATTTAATTCTAGTTCTACATAATTCAATAAATTTAATCCTTCAATTTTACAAATTCTATCAATTCGCTCTTATTTCGACTTGTTAGTCGAGAAGTTTTTTTGGGGGTTTTACAAATTAATATGTGGAATGCCGCTGCTTTAGAAGTTGAAAGCTTTGGTTAGAAAGTTTGAGGATCAAATTGATAGAATTTTTAAATATGAAGGCTTAAATTTACTGAATTATTTGGAATTAGGATCAAATTGATTGAATATGTAAGTATTGACGCCTAAATGAATTATCGTACCAGTTAGAAAAATACTTGGCATCGAAGAAACTACCAACCACATTGACATCAAGGACCTTCTTAAAGTTGTCACCATTTGAAGCAATGACTCTCAACTTACCCTCGCTTCCAATACCGTCATTATTCAACATGATATCAATCTTTCCATACCTAGAGACTGCTAACTCCACGACATTTTGGACGTTGGCTTCGCATGTCACATCGCAATGGATATAGCTAATGATATATGGGGTTCTGAGTTCTTTGCAGAGATATTAGCCTAATTCATCTTGGGTATTGTTAAGAAAGTTGTTGTTACTAGTTCCATGTCCTGTTATAATGAAATTGTTTCTATACTTGGGCCATCAAATTGGGTCTTGAATAGGTTTCGTTTGTGCTAAGTTCGGTCCATTTGAATATGGCATATTTGACAAAACACAAAACATGGTTCAACTAGGATTTTAAAGACTCCCAACCTAATTGCTTAATGTGATTGGATAAGTATGAAAGCCTTATTATCTCCCAATTGAATTGCTAGAGGTGATTGGATAAGCATGTAAGTCTTCTTATCTCTTAGTAATTAAAATGCTAGTTCTTAGAGATAAATATCACATTCATTTAAGGGAGTTCAACTAGGACTTTCAGCTTTTAATTAACTGGTCATATTAAGAAGTTTAAAATGAAGATAGTGTTTATCCTTGTCCTTATTTCTTGAGAGAGTTTTTGAGTTGTTAAAAGATTGATTCATGAATACTTTTATTTGTTAAATAATCAGGATAATTTCAGTTTTTAAATAGGAGTTTAAAGTTTATCAAAACTCTGTTGGATGAACTCTTGTATCAAACTATAGTGACACTTTTTTAGGTATTATTTGGAGAGGTTTATTTACTATATTGTGAGGTATTTGGGTGATTGATTTGTGGTAATTGGGGTTGATATTGGGCTTACTAGTACTTCTTTGTGTAAGAGTAGATTGGGCTTAAACCAATAGGTAATTTGGACAATTGTTAAATAAAATTATTCGCTAGACAAGGCTTTGCAAACGTAGGATCATTGTATTAGAACTGCGTTAACAAACATTGTGTATTATCTCTCCTTATATTGCTCCTTGCATTACTTTGCATTTAATTTTTCTATTCATTTATGTTCTAACGAAAAATAGAACGAAATTTCCATTCATTTAATTTCTATTCATTTACGTACCTATGTCTTTGTGAGATTTTCATCTCCGCATAGCCATAGGAAAATGTATTCCCCTAAATTGAACTCGATCCATATGAGCCTATAATGGGTGAGGATCGAGGAATCTGCTAGTTCAGAAGGTAGAGATAATCTGTAAGCTACAGGACCAATTCTTTTAATAATTTCATACGGCCTTATAAACCTCTGACTCAATTTTCCTTTTCTGTCAAATCGTAGCACTTTTTTCCACGGTGAGAATTTTAAAAACACTTGATCGCCAACAACAAATTCTATCTCTTTTCTTTCTAAGTTGCATCCGATTTCTAACAATTTGAAGTAGCTTTCAAACAATTACGAACAACACGAACTTTTTCTTCAGTTTCACGAATCAAGTCTGCTCCAACTAACTTGGATTCACTCAATTCTAACCAGTATAGCGGTGTTCTGCATTTTCGTCCGTATAAAGCTTCAAACAGTGTTATTTTAATATTGAACTGGTAATTGTTATTCTAAGAAAATTCAGTAATTCTGACCAGCAGCTCAATGGAAGCACTTGCAAGAATGCGTAGTTTACGTTATATTTTTGATGTCACAAAACCCAAAGAAACAATACTTGATTATTTTTATTTTGTTTAGTGACAGAATTTGATACAATAACATATGAAGATGCAATTGAAGATGTCAAATGGAAGAAGGCTGTAACACCCCTTACCCGAGACTGTTGCCGGAGTCGAGCACGAGGCATTACTTAGCTTATCTTACTAATTCGAAGCATGAAAATTTACTTTGAAAATTAATTTCACTGTTTATAGCAAACTTGTCCAATCGCGCAGTAGTTAATAAATTGATTATAACTTGAGCTAAAGGACTTGAAATTTAATTATGTAAATTTTCCCTGAAGCTAGACTCATATATCTTCCTACCATAAAATTTTTTAAATTTTTAGTTTATCCAATTAGTACAGTTTATTAGTTAAAGTCTCCCCTGTTTCACCACTCAACTGTCCTGACCTCTTGTCACTAAAAATAAGCTTTCTCATTATAGGATTTTCATATGGTGTTCTCACTTGTTCCTACAGAAAATAGACTCAATAAGGAATCTAGGAATATAAATTAAAACTCATAAATATTTTTTTAAAATTTTTAGTGATTTTCTAAACTCAGAACATGGGACTCCAAAAATAGTTCTGACCCTGTCTCACCAAAATTCACATATCTCAAAATATAAAATTCTTTTTGCAAAACCGTTATTTTTCCATGAAAATAGACTCAACAAGATTTCATTATATATATCATCCACCCTCTAATTCATTTTATACTATCCTAGGTGATTTTTCAAAGTCACATTACTGTTGCTGCTTGAAATCTATTTCTTTGCAAATTTTACTCTTTCAAGATTTCTATGCATAATTTATCACCTAAACTTTTATAACAACAAACACCTTCATACTTAGCCATTTTAACAACCATTCATCATCAGTTACTTACATATAATTCTTTAGCAAAATCATAAATACAAACATTCAAAATAACCAAGTTCCTATACATGCCATAACCCAAACATGGTTCATCATAAAATACCGAGTTGTTGTCGTTGATAGTGTGGACGATCTCTGACGTCGTTAAGTTCCCGAAAGTAGCTTTACAATACTATAAAAGAAATAAAAATAAAAGAAGTAAGTATATAGCTTAGTAAGTTTACTAGCAAATAAATAACAACATTTAACACAAATAATCAAACTCAAATGTCAAGATCTCTAGTTTACTCTTTATTTAATCTCATTCTCGTTCTCTTGCTTGTTTACTTAGTTAACTCGTGATCGTAACTTATTCTTCTCTTGCTGAAACATTGAGTATCAATTGATAATATAACAAGTCCTTAACTCTTATTACTCATCTGAGCTTACCATTTATGCTTTTAAGTGAACTTTCATTAACATGATTCGTTTACTAGCCCGTTGAGCCACATTGGAATAATAAGGATACTTGGGTCTTTTCAGATAATAACATGCCAAAGTCATGTCCCAGACATGGTCTTACATGGGATGTTCTCATATCGGTGTCCATGCCATGTCCCAGACATGGTCTTATGGGGGATCTCTCATCTCGGTGCCAATTCCATGTCCCAGACATGGTCTTACATGGGACCTCTCTTTTCGGTGCCGGTGCCAATGCCATGTCCCAGACATGGTCTTACACGAGACCTCTCATCTTGGTGCCAACGCTATGTCCCAGACATGGTTTTTCATGGGACCTCTCATGATCTCAAGGATGCCAATTCCATGTCCCAGACATGGTTTTACATGGGACCTCTTTACCCAAATGTCATGACATTCGTATCCAATACCTTCCTTATGTTTCAACGGGACTTTTTAACACTATTTCTCTATCATCTCATACTTGAGTCAACATTAAATAATTATATAAAATAAATACATAATTTCTAGAAAATAGCAGCATTAATAATAATTATTTAAATATTGTATTTATTTACAGTAAACTTACCTCGGTACCAAATATAGCCCAATTCACCAACTTAGTGTTCAACTTTATTCTTCCCTTTGTCTAACCTCGAGTTTCATTCTTCTTGATCTAAAATAGAAATTTTAAATTATCTAATACTCACATTTATCAAAACAGCCCTCGACTCTAACTTTGGAAAAGTTACGATTTTGCCCCTAAACTTTTACATAATTACATTTTTGCCCCAAGGCTCGGAAATTAAACTTCATCTCATATTCTTATGTTTTATGACATGATGAACATTTTTCCCTTCTATGGAAACATCAAATTACCACTCTAATATGTACTTATGAACATTAGGTATTTTTATCGATTATGTCGTTTTACTCGTTTTCACTTAAAATTGCTTAGCAAAAGTTGTTTAACATCATTTAAAGCTTCATATTATACCATAAAACATCAAAATAAACACATTTCACCTATGGTTATTGTTCCAAATATGAACCCTAGGTTAAATTATTGCTAGAATAAGCTAAATTAAGTTACCGGGATCCCACAAACGTAAAGAACATTAAAAACGGGGCTTGGGATCACTTACTATGGAGCTTGGAAGCTTGAAAACCCTAACCATGGCTTCCCCCTTGCTATTTTCGTTCATCATGGAGAAGATGAGCACATTTTGCCATCTTTTTCCCTTTTTAATTCTTTTTATTACTAAATTATCAAATTGTCCCTAACTTAAAAATTTCCTATTTCACTTATCTCATATCCATTTTTGTCTACCAACTTAACCAATGGTCTAATTACCATATAAGGACCTCCAATTTAAAGTTTCATAACAATTGGATACCTCTAACATGTATAACTCAACTTTTGCACTTTTTACAATTTAGTCCTTTTAACTAAATTGAGTGTCCAAACGTCAAAATTTTTGAACAAAATTTTCACGAAATATTTCCGTGAAATTGTAGACCATAAAAATATAAGAAAAATAATTTTTCCTCATTGGATTTGTGGTCCCGAAACCACTATTCTGACTAGGCCCAAAATCGAGATGTTACAAAGGCAATGAATGGAGACATTGCAACAATAAGAAGAAATGACACGTGGGAGCTAATAAGTCTAGTAGAAAGACATAGTCCAATTGGAGTCAAATAGGTGTACCAGAAAAAAGACCAACAAAGAAGGAAAAATGGATAAATACAAAGCAAGACTAGTTTTAAAAGGCTACAAGGAAAGACATGAAGTGGACTATGATGAAGTATTAGCTCCAGTCGCCAGAATTGACATTATAAGGCTTCTCAATGCAATTGCAGCACAAAATAAACAACAGATTAATCAGATGAACGTGAAGTCACAATTCCTTAACGGCTACCTAGAAGAAGAAGTCTATATCAAACAACCACTTGGATATAGCAAACAAAGATAGAAAGACAAAGTCTATCGCTTGAAGAAAGATTTGTATGTACTAAAGCAAGCCCCGAGAGCATGGAACACAAGAATAGATGAATACTTTAGAAGAACGGGTTCATGAAAAGCCCATATAAGCATGCCTTATATACGAAGAAAAATGGAATTGGTGACATTATGACCGTGTGCTTATACGTGGATGATATGATTTTCACGGAAAACAATCCAAGTATGTTCAATGACTTTAAGAAAGTTATGACTAAAGAATTTGAAATGAAAAATATTGGTGAAATATCATACTTTCTTAGAGTCGAAATGAAACAAATGAAAGATGGAATATTTATGTCTCAAAAGAAGCATGCATAAAAGATTTTAAGAAAATTCAGAATAATTGCAAGCCGGTAGCCACGCCAACAGAACCAGGCATGAAATTAAGTATTGATTCATCTAGAGAGCCGGTAAATCTAATGTTGTTTAAAAGTATTGTTGGAAGTTTAAGGCACTTGACTATCATGCGACCAAACATCATGTACGCAGTAGGAATAGTTAGCAAATACATGGAGAAGCCAGAAAAAGATCATCTGATTGCAGCAAAGAGAATTTTAAGATATGTTAAAGGTACGATAGATCGTGGTTTATTTTATACACACTCACAAAGTTCAAAATTGGTTGGTTATTCATATAGTGATTATGGTGGTGACTTGGATGATCGCAAAAGCACATCTGAATATTTATTCCAATTTAGCTCCGCGGCATTTTCATGGTCATCGAAAACGCAACAAACAGTAGCCCTCTCAACATGTGAAGCAGAATACATGCTTGTTGCAACATGCACATGTCAAGCAATTTGGTTGAAGAATATTTTGGGTGAATTATCTATTATATAAAAAGGTCCAATCACAATTTATGTTGACAACAAGTCCGCAATATCTCTTGTAAAGAATCTAGTGTCTCATAGTCGAAGCAAGCATATCAATACAAAGTATCATTTTATTCAAGAGCAAGTCAGAATAAAAATATAGAGTTAATTTACTGCAAAACGGAAGATCAATTGGCAAATATTTTTAAAAAGCCATTGAAAGCAGATGTATTCCACAAACTCAAAAAAATGCTTGGAATGAAAAGTTTGATTTGAGGGGAGTGTTAGAAGTCAAACCGAATTCTTAAAGTCAACATTGATTTGCAACTTGGAATTGATTGAGGTGGCAACCTTATCTTTGACTAGGTTGACTAAGCATGAATTTTAATCATTATCCATGATAAATAGATAAGCTTGACAACATGAAAGTTTTAGCAGTAGCTACTATAGAGAGAAAAGAAAAAGTTGTATTTGTATTGTATAACATTTGTGTGTAATAAAATTATTGTTTCATCTATTATTTCTCTATTACGCTTCCAACAAGGCAAATATAGGAATTTATCGGGTTTCAATAATAAACACAATTTTTCTTTTCACCTCTTAGCCACCACAGACTCATCATTATATATATCTCTAAATAAAGAAAAACTTAACTTTCAATTTTTTTTTTTCCTTTTCTGTGAATGTTTCATTTCTTTGCCATCGATGTTTTCTTTATACATAGTTCTCATACGTGCACAACATGCAAAAATATATTAGTTTAGTTGATTGAGTCTTAATTTGTTTGGTATTAATATTATTGTCAGTGCAAAAATATATAAATTCGAATACACTAAAACGTATTATCTTTCTTTCAAGGACTAAGAAATGACTATAAATAATTTTAAACATTGTATAAAAAACAGATATAATAAAAACTTTTAATAAGATTAATGTTTTAAAAAAATTATTAGCCTTTAATGCTGTCACCACCCGTTCTATTAGGTACATAGTACACCTTATCCTTTAATAAATTTGATTTTTTTTAAATGATTGTACTTAAATGAGACAATTGAATAATCCTACGTGGATGTCTAGAATTGTTGACAAATAGATAATCTAAAAATAATGTGTGGTTCTATTATTTATTACCAATATTTATAATATTAAATAATAATTTAGTTTGATTTATTTTTAGTATAAATCATAATATATATATAATATTACAAGGTTTTATCTAAAAAAGGAAATTTTCAACTTTCTTTATATTATAACTTTTTTACATTTGGCATTAAATTAAGTTAACACATGTTTATAAATTTTTTAAATCATATATATTAGAATTTTTATCTAAAAAGGAAAATTTTTAACCGTTTTCACATTTTTTTACATTTTCCATTAAATTTATAATTATTATGATAATTTATGTAAATATAAGATATATTAAGAAATTTAAAAAAATGAAATAATTAAAAACCCTGTAAGATTTACTATTAAAGTTGTTCCACATTGAGGATGCATAATTTAAATATGGATGCCTTCATTATTTTTTTCGTGCAATAATTTTGATGCTTTCAATTATAGGACAACAAAGCAATAGACATTTTACTATGGTGGGGCAATTAAGTCATTTTACTTTTTGTTAAAATAAGGAAGGTTAAGTGTTGACACCATTTTTCTGATGAAAGAAAACGGGGTTAACTTAGGTTTTGACAAAAACAGAAAAAAAGAGAGTCGCCACCAATCTTTTTTAATGAGGTGTGATTAAATCACCTCGAAAAGTGATTATTTTTAATAAATAATTTAATTTTATTAAAACAACGGATTTGGTCCGCGAAATTCAAAAAAACAAGTTCGGAAGTCGGTTACGTACGAGGAAGGATTAGCACCCTCGTAACACCCAAAATTGGCACCTAGTTGATTAGCTAATGTCTTAATGTCGAAAATTGAAAACTTTAAAAAATTTTAAAAATATGATGCTGGTATTAAAATGTTAAAAATTTTTGGGAAAAGAAACATATTTCACGTTAATCGAGAAAGAGAATCATATCCAATAATTTAGGACACAATGCCTCGAATTTCCGATACGCGAATGAATGCCAAAATTTGCTTATTTAAAAGATATTTAACTATCTCGGATTTAAAAAGGAATCACGACCAGTAAGTTAGAACAAGATCTTTTTTATTTTCGAGATCATTTAAAACTTAAGTTTGAAAAAATTCATGTATTTAAATTTATTATGAAAATCGAAACCCAATAAATTAGGGCACGATCTTCTCGAATTTCAGAATACAAAATTTTGTTTATTTTAAAACCATATTAAATAAAATTAACTTAATATAAAATGGTAGAAATAAATGCAATATTAACATGTATAACAAAATAATGATAATAATACAAGCTCAACTAATATAAGCAATCATCAAAGAGAGATAAAATAGATATAAAAAAACAAGTATATGAAATAATGAATAAATAAAATTAAAGCATTTCTTAAAAATAATAACAAACACATGACTAAATAAATACCGAATTGTACAAGAAATAATAATAGAAATAGTAGGAGATAAAACATTTATGTATGTATATAAATATATTTAAATTATAAATTATAAAGTGAGTGAATATATGTGTGTATATAAAAATGAATATATATCTATATATATATAAATCATAAGGCTTAAAAAATAAGTATGTATATGTTTAAAATATGTGGGTATTCACGTAAATTTTATGAAAATATATGAAAAGTATATAAATATATGTATGTATTTATAAAAATAATGAAAATGTGTACACATATATAAAGTATAAAGTATAAATAATATATATAGGTGGGCATATATAAATTTGAAAAATTATGTGTGTATGCATGTTAAAAATGTATGTATATGTATATAATAAAATCTAGAAAATGGTATAATTGGATAAATGAAATGCAATAATAATAATAATACTAAATAATTTAATAAAAGTAAAAAATAAAAACAGGACTAAATCAAAAACAAAACAACATCCCAAGGGAGAAATCAAAAATAAAATAATGCCACAGATCAATTTGTGATGCTCGCAGAGGAAGGGGGACCATTGGGCAATTATCCCTAATCATATGCGCATTATTCCACGTGGGACTAAAATGAAACAACCATAAAATTGTATGGCAAATTTAAAATAAAAGGAAAAAAAGAACAGGGGGCTAATTGTAACGCATTGTAAAAGCGGGGGGACCCCGCGCAAAAATAACCCATTTCGTGAAGACGCGCGGCTCCCCTGGAACGGGTCGGGTCGCGCGCGGGTCATTGGGCTAAACGGCGCCGTTTCAAAATTGTTATTAAAATCAAAGTTTTTTTTTAATTTCATTTTTGTGCTGTTTTCTTTTAAAAAAAAGTTTGAATCTCCCCCTGGCTCTCTCTCTCCCTCACGATTTCCAGCTTCATTTTCGGCCTCCGCCGCGCCACCTCCACGACGGGTGGCCGGAGTCGCATGTAACGAGCCTCTCGGCGCTCCCTTCATGGCGTCCTGAAGGCTTGACCTTCTCAACCATGGGACTGAGAGAAAAAAAAGAAGCCCCTCCCCTCATTCGACTCCGGCGACGACGAAGACGGGCTCCGACGCCGGCCTTCAAAACAAACAGGTATCCCTCCTTTCCTTTTTTTCGTTTAAAAAAGTTGTAGAAAATAAACAAAAAAAATAAAAAATAAAAAAATAGAAGAAAATAAATAAGAAAAACGCAAGAACATAGAAGAAAATAGACTGAGATCAACCTTTTTCTTTTGCTTTTTGATCTTTTTGTTATTGATTCGGTCTCCAAAAAATTTACAGAGATAGTGTTTGGCTTTTATAGCCATTTTACAATGCATTTTGGGTTGTATTTTGCTGTTTTGCACTATCTGTTGCGTGTTCATGCTTTCTTTTCTGTCATTTTTGCAGGTGTCAATGGAGTTGGTGGCAGTGGGTGGTGGCAGCGGCGCTGAGGGCAGGTAAGCTAGGGTTTCAGTTTTCTGAAACCCTAGCTTGGCTGGTGATTGGGTCCTGGGCCATTTTAATTTGGGCTTCGGGTAGTTGGGCTCATTTTTGGTTCTGGGCCGGGCAAAAATGGGCTTGTACATTAAGGATATAAGGAAGATAATTATGATGTTTACATTAATCTACCACAAGTGAATTACAATAAGTTAAGAAATCATATGAAAACATGAAATAATTAAAAAGAAAAATGCCAATTTAATGATTCAAAAAAGGAAAACAAAGAATCAATCAACCTTCGGATGACAGGCTCCTGATAACATTGGACAGGGAAGGATTGGTGGTACTATAGCCTCCATCGATGATCATATTGAGTCCACTTACGTACTTAGCATCATCACTTGCCAAATACAAAGCCGCTTGAGCCACATCTTCTGGTTCCAGCACCACCCCTTTCAAGTTCGACCCCATGGCTATCAGTTCCTCCACTTTCTCCTTCTCCATGTTACCGAACGGTCTCGTTACCATCGGAGTCGCCACACCGTGCGGCGAAATACAGTTTACTCTTATCCCATATTGCCCCAACTCCACCCCTAGATTCTTAGCCAACCCCACCAACGCGTGCTTCGATGTCACATACGCATGCCCAACACCGGCACTACCGATCACTGACCATACGCTTGTTGTAAACAGAATGCACCCTTTCTTCGCCGGTATCATCACCCTAGCAGCATGTTTAGAACCCAAATACCCTCCAAAGATATTGATATCAAGAACCCTTTTGAATCTCTCATCGTTTGAAGTAACTATGTTCTTATCGGGACTGGATATACCGGCGTTGTTGAACATTATATCAAGCTTCCCATGCTTCGAAACGGCGAAATCAACGGCGTTTCCGACATCAGAGTCTAATGTAACATCGCAATGAACATATGAGATGTTTTCTTCTCCAAGTTCTTGAGAAATAGCTTGTCCTAAATCATCTTGAATGTCTGCAATGACAACCTTAGCACCATGTTGAACAAATAACCTTGCTGTAGCCTCACCTATGCCACCGGCACCTCCAGTTATCAATGCAACCTTCCCTTCAAGCCTGTAATGGAAATAAAGGGTTAATTGATGAAAAATGTATATATACATATGAACAAATCTGGGTTTTTTTGGTTACCTTTTTTGGGTTGAAACAGCCGAAGAACTGGTACTCATTTTTGCTAAATGAAGAGTTTATTAAGTGCTTGCTAATGAAGCTTAAATTCCACTCTGGTTTTTATTGAAGATAGATATAATAAACAAAGGCAAGTTGGATTACTATAAAAGTTGATTTATTCAACGCTTATCCACTTCCTCGCATGTGATATTGTCAACAAGGCTACGCAGCCTTTGAATAATCTTATTCTTTTGTCGGAGATGTTTGAATAATCTATATTATGTAAAAGTGGGTCAATTGCATTGCGTGTTGTTGTTTTGACACGATGATTGTGCCGAAGGTTTAGGTAACAGTTTAATCAGTGTTTTGTTTTTCTTTGCCGTGATAATCATTGATTGTTTATCCAACGAGCCTTTGACCTGAACATGTTGAATGCTAAAAAGGTTATCTCCATCAGACACTCTCTTTTCTTTTCGCCCATTCTTTATCCATTATCAAAATATTTTGGTCCACATTCAAAGAAAGACCCATTAGAGAAATTTATAGGCTTTAAAACCCTAAGGCTCGTTTTAAGCCCACTAGAGACAAATATTCATTTCCTTTCTTTTTTGGGAAGTTAACAATTTTGGAATGCTTATCATTTTCAATCCCTCTTTGCTTTGTAGGTTTCTCCTTATTATAAGCAACTTCTTCCATTTCAATCCCTCATTAATTCTCGTTGAGAACATTAAAACGAGATCCTCCACCATTATCGTGTTGAATATTGTTCACCTTTTCCCCCATTCTTCGCCCTTTCCGTCATTGTCAGCGTTTAACTAGCATCCAAAGCCCATAGTTCTGATCTTCCACCCTCCGCTGGAGATCGTGAATCTCCAAAATCAATGAACTATGAGCAATATCGTTCATTGGCGGTGAGGGTCGATTCTTTGGAAACGAATCAAAGCTATGCCCATAAAGACCACATCGAAAGCAAACATTGGGGTAGAGATTTATACTCAATTCATTACACTCGCCCATCAATTCTAACTTTTGATAACGGAGGTTTCCTAAGATCAACACAAATAGTCATTCGAGCAAATCGTCCCCTTTTAGCACTATATGTATTTTCATCAATCTTTAACACTGGTCCAATTGCTTGACCAATAGCTCTCAAGATATAGTTTGAATAATAGCCTTCTGGTAGTCCAGGTAGCCTTACCCAAACAACTTGAGTGTCAACCTCATTCTGGGAAGTCGAGAATGTAGGTGACCATGGACGAACAATCAAGTACTGTCCAAAAATCACCCATGGGCCATTGGTCAAAACATTATTATGATCCTCTTCATCATTAAAACTAGCAAGATAATAATCGTTTTCCAAATCCATAAGTTGAAAAAGATGTTCGGAATTCCATAACATTGTGACCTCGTTCAACAAAGCATTGAAAGCAATCTTTCGTCCTAAAAGATTGACAATGATTGTCCTTGTCATTTTCCTTTCAATATATTTATGAACCTTTTTAAAGAATGTAATCGATCAACCATCTTCGTCGTCACATCACCCTTTTGGAGCTCAAAATCCTCCACCTTCTGAGATGAATCAGAGGTGGTAGAAAATCCTACCCGGGTGTTTTTGTAGGACACCTTGGCCATAATAGCCTCCAGTAACTTCTTCCCATTCTCATCCACCGTTGGATCATCAATATCTGGTAGCAAGTTAGGTTGCCATCTTACTTTCTTTGTAGCGCGACCGATGCCGGCATTCGAACCAACAAGAGTGACACCAATCACAAAATTCGTCACAAGCAACATTTCACTCATCTTGAGTTGATAGTATTATCAATGGAATATTATTAAAATAAAACCATCTTGACCGTGTGAAACGAACATTCGTGAAATATATATTCTTTCAGTATTATATAAATATTGTAATAATGATTTTGTCTTTTATTATATAATACTTAAATTCCTAAAATAATTGACATGTTTTAATCATACTTATTATTTTGAGAAAGGTTACTTTGAATGAAGCAAAAATATATTATTTAATAAATTAAAATATATACTTATATTGCAACGATTTTGACTAATAAAAAATATCAAACTTTCAACTTTTCAATATTTCAAGTGTTCAACAACAAACATCATGCATGATGCACATAGGGTCAAAGAAAAAAAATGTGGCAGCAACAAAGAGAATACTGACGTTGAAAAGTACAAAGGAAAAAGATATTCAAATGTATATATATATATGTGTTTGTGTGTGATTCAAAGGAGAGGCCTGCTGCTTTAACCACACAAAAAAAAAAAAGAGAAGCCTGCCAAAGGGGCCTCGTATGAAAAGCGAAAACCCCCTCCTCCAGAAAACCCATGAGTCACTAATGACCCAAAATCAGAGCATTCCACAGCATGATTTCATTCATGATTTCATAAACCCACCACTTTACACCCCTAAAACCCTATGAAAGTGGAAAGGGTTCTGAACTTGATATCTTTCTCTAGGGCCTGAGCTTTTTTTTTAAGTTAGGACCCCGAACTTCATAATAATTTTCACATTTAGGCCTAAACTCTAAGGCTTTCAAAAATTAACGTGGACAAAAAAAATTCAAACCCCAATAAAAAAATAATTGTCAATTTCAAAGGTTAACTTGGATAAAAAAAAATCAGACTCCAATTTAGAAGTAATTATCAAATTCAAGCCCCAATATAAAAAAATTACCAAGCTCAAGACTCAAAAAAATGATTTAACGCAACTGAAAAAATAATTAAAGAGGAATCCCAACATTTAGCCTATTGCCCATAGGTGTTCATCTCATATATCACAGGTCTAGTTGCGAGTTTAAGTCGCAAAGATCTGTGAGTAATGATTTGCTGTAGGTGTACGAGTTCTACCAAAGAGAGAAAGTATAGGCCTATGGAAGTTACAAGTTAACGACTTAGAATAAGTTTTCCTATTCAAAATCTATATACCTAGAACCTTTATTGATTCTGTAGTTCTACTTTGCAAAACCACATCTAGTATTTGTTGTCAGCATCACTCAAGAGAGAAATGAATTAATACTTGAAACTAGATGGAACATACAAAATTGACCCTTAGTCTCAAGTGAAATTTTCTATAATTTGCAGTCATTTTCCAGTCCTAAGAAGGCTTGAGAGGTGTAACAATGCTAAATGCTTCACCCTCGTTCAATTCCTTTGAACCATGGGAATATTGGTCAAGTTCTTCAAACTCAATCCAACAATTAAACCTTTGGGAACCAAAATTGCCCTTAGGGTGTGTCAATTTGCATGACAATTTGTAGTTTAGGAACAGAGGGGGCATAGCCAACAACAAATTCACTTAATGAATTAAATCCAACTGCAACCAGGTACTTTTCTTAGGCCCCGCTCCTTCATTTTATTCCTCAAACGAGAAACATTCACCCATTGCTCTGCAGCCGCGTATATGTCGGACAACAGCACATAATTAGCAGCATTCAGTGGCTCCAGCTCATGCAGCCTAGCAGCAGTCAACTCCCCTAACTCAACATCACAATGCAATTTACAGGCCCCAAGGAGAGCACCCCAAGCACCAGCATGAGGTTCCACAGGCATAGATTTTATAAGATCGTAGGCTGCTTTTAGCCGTCCTGTTCGACTTAAAAGATCAACCATGCAAGCATAATGATCCGGTGTAGGAACCATGGAGTATTCGTTTTTCATGATTTCAAAATAATGCCAACCTTCCTCAACAAGGCCAGCACCGCTACAAGCATTCAGAATAATAGTGAAGGCTACTTCATCTGGAACCAGCCCTTCACTTATCATCCTGTTAAAAAGCTCAATAGCTTGAGCCTCTTCGCCATGGATAGCCAATCCTTGTATCATTGAGCAATATGAAACCAAATCCCGTTTTGGCATCTCCTCAAACAACTTAGCTGCTCTAGCCATGTTTCCACACTTTGCATTCATATCAATAAGAGCTGCCAAAACGTGTGCTTGGCTAACATCAATATCACTTCGGCTTAGAAAACCATCAACCCACATAGCCAATTCCAAACTACCCACCTGAGAACAAGCAGACATCAAGCTAACCAGAATATATTTATCCGGTTTAACATCCATTTCTGACATTCTAATAAACATCTTGACAGCCTCATTAGGTTGACCATTTTGTTCATATCCCGAAATCATTGCTGACCACGCAAAGATATCTCTCTCCGGAGCCTGCTCAAACAAAAACATTGCTGATGCCATATCGCCAGCCTTTGCATATCCATCAATCATCATCGTATAAGAAATCACATTTCTTTCAGGCATCTCATCAAACACTTTCCGAGCAGTCACTAAATCCCCTGTTTTGACCCACCACCCCATCAAAGCATTCCATGTAGCCACATTCCTCTCGGGCATCAAATCAAACACTCTCTTAGCTTCCACAATATCACCAACATTAATATGCCCAACAACCAAAGCCGTCCAAGACACGACATTTCGCTCAGACATTTCATCAAACACTTTCTTCGCATTCAATATTTCCTTAATTTTCGCATAAAAACCAACCAAACTTGTCCCAACAAAAATATCTTTTTCGCATCCACTTTTTAAAGCTAACCCATGAAGCATTTTCCCTTCCCATGCCTTAACCTCACTCGAACAAGCTTTGATCACCAAAGGGTAGGTGTACTTATCAGGAAGCCCACCTTCACTCTTCATACGGATAAAAAGCGACAAAGTTTGAAAAAAAGAGGAATTTTTAGAGTACCCATTGAGAAGACAGTTCCAAAGGAAAGTGCTGGGCTGGAGAAAGCTATTGAAAATGGAAGTGGAGAGAGAAAGGGAAGTGGAAAGGGAAATACAAAGGCTGATGAGATATTGATCTTGGTGCAGGCCCTTCTTAATTATGTGGGCGTGGATTTGGTGAAGCTGGTTTTGGGATTTGCAAGACCTGAGAAGGGTTGGGAGAGAAGGGAGAGTATGGGGGAAGTGATGGAGAGAAATTGGCATGGGAGGGAACAGGGTTTACTCATTAGCGTGTGGCAAAGCTTTCTTTCCCTTTCCTCGAATTCGATCGAAAGAGTGCGGCTTTGTGCCTTTTCTCTTAGGTCTTTGTTTTTCCTATCCGGACGAAGAGTTAATGTGTATTTTGCAAAATAGAAAACCCAAGACTTGTCTATCCATGTTTTGAAGTATGAACCTTTGTCATTATGATCATAAGACGCAATTGAGAGATTAGAACCATGAAATATGAATCGGTAATTGTTGACAGGAGCCGACTCTCTTTTAGGAGAAAGTTTTAAAATGTTATCGTCGACTAGTTGATAAGACCTTTAAACTGAGGTATTGTGTCTGAGATATTTATCATCGGTTTTAATTTCGGTTTTATTTCTCGACTCTGAAAGGAGCTCACAGAGTTTAAGTAGTATCTCATCATTAAGGAAATGTTTAGCATTTGGCCAGGTTCAAATTTATGCCCTTAAATGACATTATTGGATAACAACAGTACTACTTAATTGTAAAGGTAAGTAAAATTCGATTCGATTCAAAAAAATTGAAAAAAATTTAAATTTTGAATTATTCAAATCGAATTAATTGGGTTAATCAGATCAACTTGAATTTTTTTTAGAATTTTGAGTTTAAATCAAATCAAATTTTTAAATTCAAATAACTCGAATAATTCAAATAAATTAAATATCAAAAGAGAGGAGAGAAGGAGAGAAGAGAAAGAAAGGAGGAAAGGGGAAAAAAAGAGAAAGGGAAAAGGGGGGTTGCTGGTGACCGTCGCACCACCGGGGGAGACGGCGGCGCGAGTTTAGAGCTAGAGTTTTAAGAAGAAAAAGGAAAAAAAAAAGTAGAAGGAAGGAAAAAGAAGAAAAAAGGAAAAATAAAAGAAAAAAATATAAATATAAATATAACAGTCGGGTAGACCCGACCCGTGCAGCCCGACCTGGGCCAACCCAGTAGGGCACCAATAGCAAGCCTGCCAGCAGGCCCAAAACAGCAGCCCAGCAGAAAAAAAAATAAAACCAGGCCGACCCAGCAACTCAGCAGGCCGACCCGCGACCCGATCCGACCACCCAACAGCAGCTAGGCAGCACAGCAGGCCCACACCGCGCAGCCCAGCAAAAAAAGAGAAGAAAAAAATAATAGCAGGCCCAGAAGCACAGGCCTGACCCAGCCCAGCAGGCCAGCCCAGCGCTCACCAGCAGGCCTCAGCCCAGTGCCCAGCAGCAGGCTCAGAAGCACCCAGCCCAGTAGCAGCCAGCAGCCAACTGCAGAAAAAAAAGAAAAAAGAAAAGAAAAAAAAAGCTCGAGTTGTGTAGCCCGATTCGGTCAAACCCATAACTTTGGATTTTCGGTAAACTCTTGTTCTTTTTTTATATTTTATTTATTTAGTCCCTATATTTAAATATTATCTCATTTTAATTAAATTAGCATTTTCATGGCCTTTTTGAAATATTATTTTGTTTATTTTATTTTATAATTTTAAATTTAAATAATTTCAATAAATAAGGCAACGAATCGATTTGACATTAAGCCATTGATTTTATCGCTATGTTGGGTGAATATCATCGGTTCGTGTTAAATACGAGACGGCCTTTTAAAAAATCAAAAAATTCAAAAATTCTCGGGTTTTAAAATAAAATGTTTATTATTCTGGTTATTTGTAAATTATCAAATTTTCATTTTTAAAATGTATATGATAATATGTAATTTATCAAAATTCTCGTTTTTTTAATAAAAAATTAGATCACGATTCAATATTAAATTGAACTCGTATTTTTAAAAATTAAGACAACACACGCTTAATGAGATAACAATTTTGGGCGTCACGAGGGTGCTAATACCTTTCTCGTGCGTAATTGACTCTTGAACCCTAATTTTCTTTGGATTTTGACGTAGACCTAAATTTGACTCTTTCTTTTTTAGAAAATTTTAAAAATATTTTTTCTTCTAAAAAGAGAATTTTGTAAGTGTCCGATCACACCTAAAGAAAAAGAATCGGTGGCGACTCCGTTTTTTAAATAAAATCGAGACTCTATTTTCAAATTTTCAATAATCACTTCGACTAGCGCCCGTGCAAAAATTTTTAGGTTGCTACACCTAGCTTTTTGCATTTTGTGTATTTTGTTAAGGGACAATCAAGGTTCCCCTGTTGCTAGCCTATTTGATCGTGATTAGCCTCTTTTATTAATAATAAAAATAAAAGTTTAAAAAGATGAATATGTGATTACTGATCCATTGTATCGATTTACTGTACTGATCATCGAATCGTCTTGGAGCTTGTTAATCGAATTTTTTCATAAAAAAACTTAACAATCCAATGACTTAAATAAAAGTTTTTGAATAGTTAAATTATTATTTTGTAATTTTTTAAAAACGAGTGATCAAAACATAAACTTACTAATAATTTAGTGATTTTAAATGTAATTTAACTTTTAAAAAATTAAAACCACAAATTTCTTTTTTTTTTATTTGATTTGTGTTGACACCATTTTTTGTTTTGTGAAACGGGGTCGACTTGGATTTTAAAAACAAAAACGAACACGGGAGTCGCCACCAATCTTTTTTGATAAGGTGTGATCGGGTCACCTTGAAAAGTGGTTGTTTTTAATTTGAAAGAAATTCCAGGGCCAAATTAAAAAACTAAAGGAAACTTGATTGCAAAAAAATTAAAAAGCGGAAGGGCTGAATGCGAAATAGACCCTTCCGCAAAAACACGCGGATCCTGCTAGCGGGTCGGGTCGGCTGGATCGGGTTAGGCCAAAACGACACCGTTTTGGGCATCTGAGACCACCCCAAAACGGTACCATTTTGGTATCCTATAAAAACCTCAAAATTTCTAAAAATTTTATTTTAACCCCTTACTTAAAAAATAAGAAAACTCTCCAAAACTCTCCCCTCAGCCCCTGAGTTCGGTCCAGGGTCCGGTCAACTTCCAGTCACCGGCCACCATGTTGACCGCTGGCCGCCAGCGACGGCGCTGCCGTAGGTGGTGGCCGGAAAAGGCTAAAATCTCCAGTTCAATCCTTTCAAACCCCCTAAACCCAAATCTGAGTTCAAAAACCCCGACACATTAACAAAAATGCCCCAAAAGCTCAAGAAACCTTTCGGTTTCCGGCCGCCTATCCTCGGAGAATACTTCCTCAGCCATCCACGACGTTGAAGACCCGAATACAGGTCTGTTTATGACTCCCTCTTCCTTTTTGTTTTACTTTTGTATATGTAAATATAATAAAAACAAAATAACAGTAGATCAAAAAAAATGAAGTGAAGATTTAAAATAGCAGTAAATGTAAACCTTTCGGGCTTTGTATTGATTTTTGTTCTTTTTCTATTCGATTTTCTCTGTGTAAAAAAAATATATGGCTTTTTCGTGGCTTTTATAGCCACGATTACATTGCTATCACTGTTCTTTTTGCTTTTGCTTTCGTTCTGCTATTATTTCTATTGTCGTTCCTGTGTTTGTCTCCCTTTTGGCTTTGTTTGCAAGTCTATGGCAAAGTCAACTTGCCGTTTTGGTGCAAATGGAGGCTACCTTGGGCGACGAGTGCGCTACGGAGGCACATGGGCAGCAACGGCGCATTAGGGCACTAAGGTTTCTACCTTACCAAAATCAATGAAGGTTTTGGGCATGTCGGGCCCTGGGTCTTTGGGTTTTGATTTGGGCCATGTGGTTTGGGATGGCATTGTAATGGACTTTATTTTTATTGGTTTTGGACCCAGGTCAAAATTGACCTGTTACAATTTGTTAAACCATGATTTAAATAATAAATTTATACTTGAATCAAATATTAAAATATTTAAATTTAATTAATTTACTTATATTAAGTTCAATTAATGTATATTAAAAATATTCAATTTTTAACATTAATCTTATTATAGGTTCTCATCATATCTATTCTTTTTGATACAATGTCTAGAACTATCTATATCTCCTCCCCAACACTTAAATAAGAGGATAATGCACCTCAGCGCATTTAAACTCACATCCTCATGCACTAACAACAATTTAAATACCAATCGAATTAAGACTTAATCGACGAAAATGATTTAATTTAAAGTATAATTTGTTTGTTAATGCCATAATCATGTTGTATCTTAGTTTATAACACTTTGTGCATATCAAATATATATTTAGTGAAAAATTATTCTTCCGCATCATGTTTTCATTATCATTTTAGATTCAAATATTGCAAATATATATAGTTTTAACGATTTAATACTTCGATATACATAATTTTTAACACATTTAGATATTTGGTTGTATTCATTTTATAATTCCTGACATGACATATTTTAATTGTTTTCGAGTTTTATGTCATAATTTGTATAGTCATAATGATTTAATTTAACCCTAAGTTTATTTAATAATTGAATTATTACACCAATTAATATCATACTAGGGGTGAAACCAAAAAAACAGTTAGAGAGACTCGAAATTAAATTGTAATTTTTATAATAGTAAAAATATAATTTTATCATTTTAATAGCTTATATCTGTATAATTTTTAAATAATAAATCAAATTTTGATCGTTTTTAAGAGAGCTAAAGTATAATTTTACTTTTATTAATTTAAAATTTTAAAACTTTAAAAAAATCTAAATAAAAATTTGTTCATTTTAGAGGTGTCAAGCCCTGCCATCCCCTAATTTCACCCTGTATCATACGTTAATGAAAGTATATGTTTAATTAAAATTTTAACTTAATTTGATGAAGTGTAGCAAAAGAATGCCCAAAAGTAGTTGGCCTCTTTTTATTTTGGACTATTCTTCATGGTTGTTTTAACTTTTGTAAAGGCTCGAGCTTTGGTGATGGAAGAAATGGGACACCATGCAAATTGCATATTCCACATGGCATGCCAATAGAAAGAACAAAAAAAAAATTTGGACAGACGTGGCGGTTTACCACGTGGCCATATGCATGATGGCAACTCCGAATGCCTTAAAAAGTTGAATCTGAGCAAGAGAGATGAAAACTTTGCAGGCAATTCTCACATCACAAGATGCATAGTACCGGTGATCACAAGGTTGGCTCTTGTTTAGCTTTCTTTATATTTTATAGTATAGTATTATTATAGTTGTTTTTACATTAACAAATAAACACATTATCTATCTAAAGAGATATTGGATTGTAATAGGGTCAACTAGATGAATATTGTTGAATTTATCATTGATTCACGTTTGGCACGTTTCCCTACTCATTTCATTTCATTACATATTTATAATTTACAAATATTGGATGTACCCATCTCACTCTACCCTATTCCGCTCCTTTGTTACTTATTTTTAATATTTTTAATCTTTTTAAAGTTTAATAAATATTTAAACGTAAAATATATTATTTTTTTAATACATTATTATATTCTTATCCTTTTAATAGTTATACATACAAATATAAATATAAAATTACAATTTAATATAGTAAAGCGAGATGGGGTAAGGCAAACCTTTACTAGGACCATTGACCCCGCGATTAAAGGCCATTTACTAGGGACCAAGCGGGCATAGAATACTTCATCACTCGTTTACTTCAATCTTTGGAATTAACTCTTTGACAGCTATATAAATTCTTGGAATTAACATTTTTTTGTGATTTTTATTTAAAAATAAAATATTCGCTTGTAGATTTCAACTTTGTTATTTTATTTTTATTTTTATTTTTAAACCTTTATTTTATCTATTAAAAAATATAAGTTAAATTTTTAATACAATTAAAATTCTTCAATTAAATCCAAATTCATTATAACATTTCTTTTATATGGCTACTGACAAGAGTGAAGTTAGAAATTTTGTTAAGGGATCGAAATTAAATAGTATATTTTTATAAGAGCTAAAATACAATTTTATCATTTTAATAGTTTATATCCTTTTAACTTTTAAAGGACTAAATAAAAAATTTACCATTTTTGAAGTGTCAATGTGCAATTTTTCCATTTTAGGGGTAGGGGTCCTACTAAAATAGTTACTTTTGTTTGCCTCAGGTTACATTTTAGTCATTTATGTTTAAAATATTGTGTTTTAGTCACTTACGTTATCGTGTTGTAACATTTTAGTCACTGAGCTATTAATTGCATTAACGGTGTAACAGTAAGCTGATGTGGCACGTTAAATCATCATTTCAAACGAAAATTTTAGATTAAATTCTACAAATAATCTATATTTTTTTTATTTTGAGCAATTTAATTTTTTTTTCTTTTATATTCTTTTAAAATTTTATCTTTATTTTTCATTTTCTTCTATTTCCCCCTTTGTTTTCCTCTGATCTTTATTTCTTTTAACATAGTTTTTCCTAAAAAATGTCACCATCAAAAATTGTAGTTGTACTTCGTTCTTTCATATGGTTTATATACAATTATGAAATTTTAAAATGTCAATTTAAATAATTGAATCTGTAAATTTAATTTGATATTATTGGATAACAATTGATGGCCAAATTGGAAGAAAATGTTAGACAAGGAACAAGTTGGGCACCCCACCAAAAATGTCCTTTTCTTTCTTTTAGGCTTAATGATAAATTTAGTCACTAACATTTACATGTTTTTATCAAAATGACCCTAATTGTATTTTTGAGTATTTTTTATTGCCACCAACCTTTATTTTTTTTATCAAATTACTTTTTCTAACAAATTTGATGAAAGTACAGTTAAAAAGTTAACAGGATAATGTGGAATATCATATGTGGAATATGTTTAATGAGATGTAATCTATTACTTAAATAACTCAATAAAATAATTACATGTGGAAAATAATAAAATAAATAAATAATTCATGAAGTTAAAAAAATAACTCTTAATTTAAAGAAAATAAACGTAATTATCTAAAAAAGATTTTAAAATGAATGCAGACATTCAATATTTTTAGTATAGATTACATCTCATAAAAAATATTCCACATCATCCCGTTAACTTTTTTAACGATACTTTCATCAAATCTGTTAAAAAAAGCAATTTGAAAAAAAAATAAAGGTTGATGGCCAAAAAAGCTCAAAAATACAATTAGAGCCATTTTGACCAAACATGTAAAGGTTAGTGACCAAATTTGTAATTAAGCCTTTCTTTTATTAAATTTCTTCAAGGTTAAAATTTGCAATTAATCCCCATGCTTTGATAAAATTTGAGACCTAATCTCTATACTTAAAAAAATTTTACTTTTCTAATTTAAAAATCCCAGAATAATCATTAACTTTGCATATTAATTAGATTGTAAATAAATATGTGACATAAGCTACCAAAAAGGGTATTGATTGGACTATAATTTTCAAATTAAAAAAAAAATTAAAAGTACAGATATTAAATCTAATACTCTGAAAAATACAAGGACTAATAGCACATTTTAACCTTTCTTCTATAACAATGGTCTAACAGTTTCCAAACCAACACCCAACTATTTCTTTCTTATCCTGTTTTTTAAATAAGTATTTCTTCAATTATTTTATTCAAAACAACACAAGTTAAAGTTTTTTTTCTTTCTTCTTTTTAAGATTCTGTTTGTCTCTCCACTATTCAATATTGGAAAAGAAAAACCAGATAAGTTCATCAAAATCATGAGGATAGAAGCAAATTTAATCTTATTTTTCTGGGCTTTCTCTATTTTTTCTTGTTTGTGTTTTTCAGTATCTTCAGTCAATTTTGGTTATAGATTTCATTCTTCAGCCATTAAAGCAGAGCAAGTACAGCTTCCTAGAAAAAGTAGCGGTACTAATAAGCTTTACAAAACAAAATATTTCACCCAAATCCTTGATCATTTCAACTTCAATCCCAAAAGTTACCAAAAATTTCAACATAGATATTTAATCAATGACACTTATTGGGGTGGCCCAAAGAAAAATTCCCCAATCTTTGTTTATACTGGAAATGAAGGAGATATTGAATGGTTTGCTCAAAATACTGGATTCATGTTCGACATTGCACCACATTTTCAAGCTCTTCTTGTTTTCATTGAGGTACGATTCATTAACAACACCCCCCATTTTTTTTAAAAAAATTTTCCTTCATTTTCTCGGTGACCAAACAAAAGGGTATATGACTATGTTCTATGATGTGAATTTTGCAGCATCGATTTTATGGAAAATCGATTCCGTTCGGCGGTGATAAAGATGTTGCTTACAGTAATGCTAGTACACTTGGATATTTGACATCGACGCAGGCTTTGGCGGATTACGCCACTTTAATAATTGATCTGAAAAAGAACTTGACGGCGGTTGATGCCCCCGTGGTGGTTGTCGGCGGTTCATACGGTGGAAGTATGATTAAGATTCAATTCAAACAAACCTTGATTTCTTTTCTTGTTTAATTTTAATGTTTTGGGCAGTGCTGGCAAGTTGGTTTAGATTGAAATATCCGCATGTCGCCATTGGAGCTCTGGCATCCTCTGCTCCAATCCTCAACTTTGAGAACATAACATCTCCATATAGCTTCAACAACATCATTACTCAAGATTTCAGGGTTATTTCTCTTAACTCTATTTATTTATTTTAGTCTAAGTTTTTTTTGGTAAATTCTTAAAAGGCTAAATTACATTAGTAGTCACCCAATTATGACTTTTTTAGTTATTTAACTATGAAAAGTTATAAAATAGACATTCAACTATTCGGTTTTGTCTTTTTTTATCCCCAGCTGACTAATTAAAAAAAAGGAACACCAAAAAATTCAAGCAAATTGGGTGAAAAAAAAGAAAATAATAATATCGTTAGGTGACTATTAATATAGTTTGCCCATCCTTAAAATAGTAAAAAAAACGTAAATTGACCTTTAAGGACAATTAATCACAACATTATTTTTTTCATCAATTTTACTTAATTTTAATTTGTATGATAACAAATTTAACTTTCAAAATTTACACATTTATCTATTTTTATATTTTTGAGTTAATGTTTTTTTATATATTATTTTTTAATTTTTATATTTATCCATTTTTCAGATAATTTTTTTATAATCATGCCCAAAATATGTAAATATTGAAGGATTAATTTGTTATTCTATTAATAAATTTTGATGTACAATTAATGAAAAATATTAATGATCGTGACTAATTGTACTTAATTGCTTACTTTTGAAATTGACAAAATTAAATTGTTTCATTTTTTTAAGGGAGACTAATTTGCATAATATTGAAATTAAAAGAGAGTGAAGAGGTGGTTTTACTTTAAACAAAATATTTAGGTAAAAGTTCACGTGCATACAACACTATTTCATGTTCAAAATCGATCAATTAGACCATGTGTAGTCAACTTCTTCATTTTTTTTGAAAAAATTTACAAATTTATGCATTATTACCACTTTATAAAAAAGGAAACCCTTAATTTAATGAAGCTCCTTTTTTTTTTCCAATTAAAAAATCCCCCTCACTAAATCAAATCTATGGGATAAGATTCCATGAGTGTGCATGTGAATGTGTATGGGTAAAATTGCATTTGTATTAAGAGATAGATTGTATTATACTTTCTATTTAAAATATAGGTTTAGATAAACAAGAAAATTAGTCTTTCAGTTAAAAATTTCATCCTGTTTTACTATTAAAAACGGGTCATTGTATGTCAATATGAGATACATATGATATGTCACATGTAACTATCTAATTATTCCCTCAACTACATCAATTTTTAATGGTAGAAATAGATAGAATTTTTAATAGAAAAAGGTAACTTACTCTATACAATGATTAATTTACTTGTTTTTTTTTTGTTTTTTTAAGTAAATGAGGAAAAATATATGAATTATTCGAAGCTGCATACATTGATACATATACAGGGAATAAAATGGTACAATTCCATCTTTAGTCCCTTTAAGAAATTAATAATTCAATTTAGATCATTTTAACATAAAATTTCCAGCTTTAGCACCTAATAATTTATATTTTCATCCATCGAGACCCATATGATCCTTTATTAAAGTAAATTTATGAGATGAGAAAGAGTATTGTTTCCCCTCACAATTTGTAAAAAAAAAAAACCAGAGTGAAAGCGAAAATTGTTACAAAGTGATAAAGGGATCGTGGAAAAAGATCGAAGACACTGGCAAACAATCTGGGGGACTTGAGCTACTCCGAAAATCATTTCGAATTTGCAAGTAAGTACATTAAATAAATTAATCTCTCTAATTGAATCCAAATCTTTGAAATTAACCTTCTAATTAATTTAATTTGATTGATTATTGCAGAAATTTTATTGATGTAGACGTTTTGGAGAGTTGGCTTGAAACAGCATTCGCTTACACTGCCATGACAGATTATCCAACTCCCTCAAACTTTTTAAATCCAATGCCAGCTTATCCAGTTAAACAGGTAGTTAATTAAACAAAATTAAACCGATTGAGTCTTATTTTGATTGGCATTAGCATTGTTGTCAATACAGGAGGATGTAAGTTCGAGTGCGCTGAAGTACATTATCCCTTTATTTATAGGTTGGGCAGAAACTAAGAGTAATTCTATGCATTGTGTCAGAAAAAACAGATATGACCAGAAACTAAATTAATTCATTTTATCCTAAATAAATAATTTCAGTTTCTTTTTTAATTTTATGAAAAATTAGAAAGTCTATTAGTACAATTAATAAATGATTGATTCTAAAAAAAAATTAAGATTTTCTTTTCATTCAGAAATTTATTTTTACGGGTTTTTTTTTTGGTCTTTCAAACAATTTTGGGGAGCAGATGTGTAAAGCGATCGATGATCCGAAGTCAGGGAATGATACATTTGCGAAGTTGTACGGTGCAGCTAGTGTCTACTATAACTACTCTGGAACTGCCACGTGTTTCAATCTGGCTTATTCTCCTGATCCTCACGGCCTCGATATGTGGAGCTGGCAGGTACCAGAATATTTCTCCTCTCTTTTCATTTTACTTTCTTTTTTCAGTTTTGGGATTAGGGATATCATAATTTTTTCACTATATTTTATTAATTCACTTTGGTACCTAAATTTGACAATTAGATTTATTTTGGTCCTTAAACTTAAGAAATATAAAATTTTAGTGATGATATGACACAATATTAGAGTGTCAAATATAATGTTTTAATAACCAGACCAGTAGCTGAACCGATCAGACCACACTAGTTCTCAATTCAATCAATTTGATTGGTTCAACTATTAAAAAAATATTTAAATAAATAATTCAAAATTTATAGAAATTTTAAAAAAATATATTAAATTTTTTTATTTTTACCAATTTCGAGCAATTTTTTATTCAACCAATTTAACCCTTTTGTTTGGATTAATATACCTGTTAATTCTCGATTCGACTAGTCAATCCAGTCATATTTAAATAACATTAGTCATATCATTAAGTCTTGATGAAATTCAAGTTAATAGACCAAGTTGGATCTAGTTGTCAAGTTCAAATGTAAACAAATAATATATATTATCCCTAACTAATCAAATATTTTTATATTAGTTAATATGATATTTATAAAAATTATAATTTATATATTATTGTTTATAAATATAAAAATTAATATTTAAAAATATATTTAAATAAGAGTAAAAATATTTAAATTGATGTTGGTGATATTCAAAATAAAATAAACATAATAATAAAATATGTTTTAAATTTCTAAACTTTCCATATATTTGGAATTTAGTTTTTTTATTTTATTACAAAAATTTAGTTGCTCTCTGTTGCTTTTAGAGTTTGTAAGTACAATTACAATATAATTGTAAATATCTGTTTAGCCTACTATGAAATAGAAACAAATCAATACAAAACACAAATAAACAAAGATTGAATTATAACTAGACAAAATTCACACTTAATAATTGCACAGGGTGAGATTAGAGGTCCTCACAAGACAATTGCGGATGATGTGACTCAAAGTTAGGTATTTAAGAATCCAGAGCCTCAGTCTTTTGTCACTAATGTAAAAGTCACATTGGATTTCTTTATTTTTATATTTTAAAATTCAAGTCCAATTGTTAACGTTATTAAAATTTCTGGCTAAATTTTTTAGTGTGAAAATATGAAAAGACGAAAAAGACCATCAAAATAATAATGGTTGTCATTTAATAAAAGGGTATATTGGTTATTTCCTACAAAGTTGGCATCCTGTTAACCCGTGACACCAATTCGGTTAGTGGGTTTATTAATAGTATAAATGATCAAGTAAAAGCATTATAGAAGTCTTTATACTAAGAGTCAAATTGTATTGTGCCTTCTCTATTCAAAAAATGAGGAAATTAGTTCAAAAAGTAAATTGGTCATTTTGTTAAAAATTCCATCCATTTTACTATTAAAAACTATTCCCTATATATCGACATAAGGTAAACATTGTTTGGTTATTTCGTCAACTAGGCTAACGGATGAAATTATTAACAAAAAAAATTAGTTTATTCTTTAATTTACCCTACATGGATTAATTTGCTTATTTTTCAGTAAAGAAGGTAAAATGTAATTTGATCCTTAATTTAGAGACTTCCATCACGATGAATACTAAAGCTGCTACTGCAAAATTAGTATTTTAGAAATCTATAAATAGAATATGAATTGCAAAATTAGCAAACAATAGGCATAGGAGGCGATTCTAGGAGGGGTGGCATGGGCCCGGCCCCCTAAAATGAAAAATTGCCATTTAGGTTTTTTAAATTTTTTTAAAATTTTAAATTAGTAAAGGTAAAATTATACTTTGGCCCCTTAAAATTATAAAAATTCAATTTAATTCTTTAAAAATTATAAAGATATATACTATAAAAAATTAAAATTTCATTTGGCCCCCCCTAAAAATTTGTTCTAGCTTCGCCCCTGACAGGCATGTACCGAAATGATTATGCCAACAAGTGGAAGCAATAAGGAAAGCATATTTCCGGAGAATCAATGGAACTATTCTCGGAGAGCGGCTGGCTGCAAAGCCTTCTATGGTGTTCATCCCAGACCCAACTGGATTACTACGGAGTTCGGCGGTCATGTGAGCATCCAGTTTTCCTCCTTTCACCTTTTACCATAAAATATTTGTTACACATGCATACATACTTCATGTAAGTCTTTTGAGAAAAAAAGAACGAAAGATAATTGATCCCGAAACAAGTGGCATCAAGTTCAACTCTTGACTGTTTGATTTCATGTTTAACGTCTGAGAGAGTGATAGGCAGAGTGTACCAATCCTGACTCCACATTGAACACTCTTAAAGTAGGATATATAGGTAAAATCGATAAAGATGCTCGTATCAAAAGAATATCATGCCAAGCACTCTAAAGAGTGTACACAAGTGCATTAATCTCGTATTAAACTCATAAAACAAAGAGAAAATCTTCAGTACTGATAATAATATGTTGGGGATTGAGCAACAGGATATTTACAGGGTGTTGAAGAGGTATGGAAGCAATATGATCTTCTTTAATGGCTTAAGAGATCCCTGGAGCGGTGGAGGGTAACATCTTTCTATCCAGCTTCATATATATATATATACAAAGACCTGGGAGGGTTTAATATCTGCTAATGTTTGAGCTTTGTTTTTGATGATCATTGGGCAGGGTTTTGAAGAACATATCCAAAACCATTGTAGCAATCGTTGCTGAACAAGGTTTGAAGAATACATACTGACATACATATACATACATGTATATATAATATTCATCAATATTGAATTGATGTTGGCATTGGTTTAGGGGCTCACCATGTGGATCTAAGATTTGCAACTAAAGACGATCCGAAATGGCTTCGAGATGTACGGCAAATGGAAATCAACATCATCTCTGACTGGATTTCTCAATATTATCATGACCTTGCACATCAATCTTAACAGGGATAAGGCTTCACTCTTGTTCTTTTTTTTAAAAGGAAAACTATTTTACATTGTATAGCCAAATTAGCAATCAATCTGCCTCTTAATTCTTAAACGAATAATTGAGAAAATAAAAATAATTGAAAACCACATCTAGGCTAAAATGGCAAAATTGAAGTCTTGGGACCTAAAGCTATGTGATTATTTACTTCGATGCTTGTAATGACTTACTTTTATGTAATTGCTGATATAGCTAAAAGTTTCAACTTCAAAAAAGAAAATCTCAAAATGTACTCAAAGCATGTAACACCCCTTACCCGAGACCGTCGCCGGAATCGAGTACGAGATGTCATCCAATTTAACTTACCAATTCGGAGCATAAAAATTTGCTTTTAAAATTAAATTCACTGTTCACAACAAAACTGTCCACCTGCGTGACTGTCACTAATTTAATTATAGATCGAGTTACAGAACTCGAAATTTAAATCCGTAAATTTTCCCTAAAACTAGACTCATATTCCTACTTACCATAAAATTTTTAGAATTTTTAGTTTATCCAATTAGTACAGTTTATTCATTGAAGTCTCCCCTGTTTCACTACTTAACAGTTCTGACCTCTTGACACTAAAAATCAATTATCTTATTGTACAGAATTCATATAAGGTTATAATTTATTTCTTTTGAAAATAGACTCACTAAGGAATCTATACATATAAATTTTAGCTTATAATTCTCTCTGTACAATTTATAATGATTTTCTAAAGTCAGAACAGGGGACTACAAAAACCATTCTGACCCTGTCTAACTAAAATTCAAATATCTCAAAATACAGAATTCCTTTGCCTACACCGTTTCTTTCATATAAAAATAGACTTGATAAGCTTTAATTCCATATATAATTCACTCTCTAATTCCATTTCTACTATTTATGGTAAATTTTAACATTCACATCACTGCTGCTGTCAAAGAAACTGCTTCTTTGAATTAGTTACTATTTAACATACATAACACCCAAAACATAATTTTTACTAACTATTTCAATAGCTAATCTTAGCCATATCATTTGAACATGCTCAAAATGATTAAGACTCTATATATGCCATAGTTTAAACATTTTGAAAAGCACATAATACCGAGATGATTATGATAGTGTGATACGAGCTCCGACGATCCCCAATTCGATCAAGTTCAAATCACTATAAAACAAAGAAAAAGAAGAAAGGTGTAAGCTACTAATAGCTTAGTAAGTTACATGTAAACAATAGGTACTCATTTAATAATTAACACTTTTAATATATAACTAATCAAAACATTTCTTAGCAATTTCAGTCACTTACACATGCACAATCTTACCAATTCACTTGCATATTCATTTTCACACTTAACATTTATCACATATGCTCATTCTTTCATTTGTACCTGCATACACACTTCATTTCATATTCATTTTAACTCATTATTAATCCCGTTGAACACTCAGAATATACACAGATACGTAGAGATTTAGCACATAATTGCAACTCTGATATGTAGCCGAAGCTACCACTGAAACGTAGCCGAAGCTACCACTGAAACGTAGCCGAAGCTACCACTGATCAATAACACTGGAAATGTCCACGGGTCTGCTCACACAAGCTGTCAGGTGTCTGCAACACATGCTAGATCACCCAGCACCCGGGACTCACTGTAACACTGTAACACTGGTCTCTAGTGACATGTCACTTGTATCCACTTCTATTCTTAAGTTCAACCGGGAATTTACACTTAACACTTTATTTTAAACACTTTATCACTTGAATAATTCATGAACAATTTTCCTTCCACATTCAATATTGATTCACATATCAAATAAAATTCACAATTTATAAAATATATTACTATTATTTACACATAACTTACCTCGGATGCAAAACGACTATTTTTGTAATTTAGTCGATAACTTTCTCTTTTCCCCGATCACTTCCACTATTTCTTCTTTCTTGATCTATATTAACACAATTTAATACATTTTATCAATATTCCATTCAAATACAATTCATACACAACATTTTGGCACATTTACATTTTCCCCATAACTTTTCAAAAATTTCACTTTTGTCCCTAAGCTCGTAAAAATAAAATTCACTAAATTTTTAAATTTCAAACTTCACTAAATCATATTTCATGCTCATAACAGCCCTCAATTTCACAAAATCACAACTTTATGCACACTTTACCATCTTTCACAATTTAGCCCTTTTTCAACATTTTCATCAAAATTCATCTAGTAAAACTTGTAATTAACACTTCAAACATTCATTATCTAACATCACTAATCAATTTACAATTATATCATGAATGGGTCAATTTTTAAACTTTAATTTCATTTAAATTAAATGGCAGAAACATGAAATTCAAGCTTCAATAAGCATAAAAATAAGAAAATAATTAAAAACGGGGCAATAAATCACTTACAATTGAGTTTAGAAAAATCAAGAACCCTAGCTATGGTAACATGAAAATTTCGGCAGCAAGCTTCAACTTTTTAAGAAGATGAACACTTGTTTTCATCTTTATTTTGTCTTTTATTCACTTTTGACAAAAATGCCCTTGACCCATTACTTAGATATTTTTCTAGAAATACCCTTTTGTGTCCATAACACTAATTTATGGTCTAATTCCACATAAACACTTCTAATTTCATGCAATAATTCAATTAAGTCATTTAATCCAATTCCATATTTTCACACAATATTTCAATCAATCAGTAATTAATAAAAATTTATAAAATAAAACTATTTCACTTCGGATTTGTGGTTACGAAACCACTATTCCGATTAGGCCCTATTTCGGGTTATCACAAAGCAACTATGAAAAAAACTTGATTTATTGTTATTAGATCTAAGGGATGGACCAATTGACCTAATTTGCTTAAGTTTGACCTTGGATGAACTTATTCACAATTCAAACTAGCGTGTCTCACGCCAATGACTAGTGTAATAATAAAATTATTTTTATTTAAATTTAATTAAAAAATATTTTTAATATTTTATCATATTTGAATAGTGAATATGACTTATTTTCGAAGCTTTAAATATGCTTGAAATAAAAATTGGTATTCAAAGAATAATCAACAAGTATTGGGTACAGTTGTAAGATATACAAAAAAAATTCAAGTTCGAGCTTTGGAGATAAAATTGTTGAGAGAGACTGCTATGACATCAAAAGAATTATTCTTCATAGACCATAAAATGAATATAAAAGATACATTGATCCGTTAGTTTAGGTTTATTTTCCTTTGGTTCAAAAGTTTAGGGTAAAATACATCCAAGGTCAGTAAATTATTACTAAGTTTGTATTTTAGTCACGCAACTTCAAAAAAGTTACAAAATGATCATTAAACTATTCAAAAGTTTTCATTTAAGCCCCTGAGCTATTCGAAAGTTTCTATAGAAGTCATCGGGCTATTAAATTTTATTTTTTAAGTTTGGTCAGAGAGCTTCAAAAGACGATTCGACAATTGGTACAGTAGATCAGTACCCATCAACGAGTAAAAAAACATATCTTAAGTCTATGTTGATCTGACGATTAGTGTTAGAGATCAGAGAAGAAAGATGTTTAAATTTTGGTTTCCAGGTTCGTAACGTACAAATCTATTTCATAAAAACAAAAAAAAACTAAATTATAGAAAAGAAGGGAAATGAGAGCTTTTGATTGGTACAGGCGATGTGAATAGAGAAAACCATCTAACAACGACTTTAATAGCCCAGCGTCTTAAATGAAAGCTTTCGAATAATTCAATGATCATTTTGAAATAAAATGGCCGAAACGTAAATTTACTAACAGTTTACTGACCTTGAGTGTAGTTTAACTAAAGTTTATTTGTCCCTACTAATCACTAAATTAACACTCAGATGGAATAAAAAGAAAAAGGAAATGATGAAATAATTGTAACATTATACATGGGGAGGAGAAGGGATTGTATGAAACTGTGATTTCACGTCATCCCTATCCCTTTCTATTAAGAAAATGATAAATCAGATTTTTCCTCCTGAAAAAAAAATTCAAATCCAATTAAAAATGCTAAAAATCTGGAGTAAAAATCTGATTTGTCATTCTCCTATTGAAAAGGGATAAGATGACGTGGAACCACAATTTCATATAATCCTTGGTAAATGTCATGTTCATAAGACAATATCTTCTCAGTGAGGTTAAGTTGTAATTCAAAGTTAAGGTCCTCAAAAAAGAGACAGGTCGGTCCTTTATTCAGATCAAAATTAATGTTGCCTATTGCCTTTTATTCAATTTTTACATGATTAGGTTGACTAATGCTTAGTTTTCAAAGAAAAATAAGTATCGGTTTTGCATTACACGCCATTCCATCACATTTTCTAACACCTCTTAATGTTTTTTCTTTTTTCTAATTTTGATTTATAAATCTATATATCAAAATAAAATTAAATGGATTAACTTAATTTAAATTATTTGGATTTATTTTTTTCACTTGTACCGTTAGTAACAATCGAAAGCTTTATTTCTTCTCGTCTTTTCTACATTATTTCTTTATGAAACGACTTTAAACATTACGAACCTTCAAACCAAATTTTAAATGGCTATCTTCTTATCCGATCTCCAATGCCAATCACCAAATTGGATTGAATCTAAGTATCTTCTACTAGTTGGTGAATGCTATTCCACCGTATCGATCTTCAAACCATCCATTGGAGCTCACCATCAAGGCTTTAAAAATTAGTCTTAACAACCTTGTGACTTAAATAAAAATTTTCAAACAAGTTCAGTGATTATTTTAGAATTTTTTGAAGTTGAGCAGTCAAAGTGTAAACTTATTAAGAGTTCAATGATCTTAGGTGTAGTTTATCCTAATTTAAATATAATTATAATATAAAAATAATACAAATATTTAGCAATATTGACAGTTTGGGCCGAAATTGTGTTGTGGTACTTTTCTGGTAGGGTCCAATTTCAAGGAGCAATAGTTGTTGTTCAGATTGGACCCATTTGATTAAAAATCCAAGGCACTCCTTTGATGAATGGGAATTTCGTTATAATTAATGTTCATGTTGAATTTTGACTTGAAATTTCAAGTAAAAAAGTTTTAAGTTTACTTTAAGATAATAAAGTTGAGTTATTTGAGTTTGGTTAATCTAGATTATTTATGTATTTGTTTCATTTTGACTCACTCTAACAAATACAATATTCAATATATTATATATAAAATCTAATCAGTACAACATACAATAGATGAAAATTAAATAAAATCAAATTAATTTAGAAAAAAAGGGACAAACCCCACACACATGGTGGAATTAGGACCTACACAGTCTAATTGCAAATAGTGAAACTCAAACCCAAACCTTCAATAGTCAAGATTTCAACTTTTACTAACTGTATTAAAACCTCATTGCCCTATAAATTAAAATGCTTTAATATTAATTAAAATTAAAAAAATTTAATTAACTTCTCAAACAGCTTAAACCCGATTCAACTCACTTGATAACTTGAAACACATCAAAATGAATGAGTCAAATTCGAGATCCTTTTTCTTCCAAATTGAACTTCATCATCTTACAAATGTCTCATTCACACCTTTAATTAAATTTTATTTTATATTATCTTTAAAAACCTAGTTCTAAACTAGATTTAACTCAATTTAATTATTTTTAACTAAAGAAATTTAAAATTTTAATATATGGTCCCCCTTTGTAGTATTGAAAGATTAATGCATTATTTTAAAAGATATGAGAGAGAGAGATTAAGCCACAACAGTTACGTTTTGAAATTTCTTTGTTCTTTTTTACTATTTTAATTCATTGTTGACACCTCATAGATTTCGGCTTCAAATACTTTTAGCATGCGTCAATTGAAAAAAATATTATATAATATAAAAAATAAAAACCCAAATCTAATTGTTATTTTTAAATTATTCATCTCCGTTTTACGATTCATATTCAGGGTTCGTGGCTATCTCTTTTAACAATGCCATCTCCAAAGTTCGAATTTAAATCTTCCCTTTAAGATTATAATGTGCTTTACTGTTACACCCAACCACTTGTTAATCTTGTTTCTTTTTTTTCAGTACAAAATTTCTTATATAGACTCGAATAGTCTATGATTCCAATAAATAATTCTCCCATACTAATTATAATTTCCTCGATAAAATTTATTTTTTGAGTTTAATATTTTTATTTATGATCTGATATTTTATTTAGTAGATTTCATTCGACTCATTACATTTTATTATATAACATATAAAAGTTTTATTATTCCTTTTCAAGAAAAAAAAACTTAATTAGGTATGTATATTTTATTTCATATTATTATCCTACATTTATATTATGAAATAATGGTAGCAGATGCCAATCAATCCCTGGATTATTTGGTGCATTGTTCCTGGACTTTTGGTATATTTTGGGACTCTACATTTTATGTTTCCTTGAAACTACTATAATAGAAACAATTAATGAAATCAATCATAATTTTTCTAATAATAAAATTAAAAAAATATTGTTAACATATGTATTGGTAAAACATATTGTAGTTTTAAGAAAAAGACTCGAGTTTATTTTTTTTTTAAAACGATATTATTGAAAGGGATATCCAAAGGCTCCGAAAAATTAATTTTTATAAACCATACAATAAACATGAAGTGTACCTAAATTTAAAAAAAAAACTTAACAAAAAATTGAGAGTAAAAATCCCGATTATGAAGAAATTTCAAATATAATATTAATATATAAATGTATCAAAAAATTAAGAGTTATTAATTTGTTAAAATTTATTTATATGTATATGATATTCTAAATATAATAATATGTAGAAATAATAAATATGACTGATGGGTGTCGAGCCACCAAATATAAATTCTTACGACAAAATTACACTAAATAGCAATATAGAATAATAGGGTCAAATCCACAAGGATTGGTTATCTAATTTCACATTTTCTCGCGACCATAATTATTGTCGGGGCAACAGTTGTGCCCATGACCTGTGTGTTGCAAAACAGAAAAAAAAAAGAAAAAAAAGAAGGGGTTTTAGTTGATAAAGATATGATGGTCACCAAATTAACTATAAATATATATGACAAAGGCAAGCACACCTATCAAACAATAGTATAGCTATGGTGAGTAGGGAATATCATATCCATGGGGACTAAAAGTATTAGTAATTACTGTTTTTCTATTATTTAGCCAATAATTTGGGGTGATGTGTTTTATTCTAAATTTACTAAACAAATTTAACTAAGAACGCAATAGAGAAATAATCGAATATTAACCAATGAGATAGACAATACTCAAGAAAGAATCCACCTAGACTTCACCTTTTATTATGATTCTGAATTAAACGATTTATTCACTTGTGTCTTGATCCGTAGAAATCCCTAAATTATGTTAATATCTTTTTCGAAAGTAAGAACAATTGACTCTAGGTTGATTAATTGAAATCTCTTTCTAATTAAAACCTCTATCGTTGCATTAACTCGATCTATGGATTCCCTTATTAGATTTGACTCTAATCCGGTAGATTTATGTCGTCCTATTTCTAGGATTGCATGCAACTCCACTCAATTATGCTAGATCTACTCTTAAACAGGGACTTTTGCTCCACTGAAATAAGCACATTAAACATGAATTAATATCTCGTAAATATTAAAATAAGAAATAAGCATACATAATTTTGAACAAGAATCAAATATTTATTGCGTAGAAATAGAAATTAAATGAAAGGATTCATCATAGATTTCATCTCCCCTAGGTATCTAGGGGATTAGTTCATAATCCTGAATGAAAACATCTCAAAGTCAGAAAAACCACAAGACATAAAGAACTTAATAAAACTTTGAAGGAAATTAAAAGGAGATCTTCAATCTTGTTGGAGATCCGCTTCCGAGTTGGCTTCGATGGTATTCTTTGAGTGTTTTCTTTGATCTTCTCTGATTGCTCCATTATGTCTTCCTCTAATAGGTATTTGTAGACTTTAAAATGCTCAGAAAGCCTAAAAATTGGGGTTTTATGCGTATTTGGGAAATAGGGTGCGAAATCAACACGGGCTGACACATGGGCGTGTGTCCAGCTCGTGTGGAAATGCCCAAGCCGTGTCGCTCTTGAAAACAACTCTATTTGTCTAATTTGGCTCATTTTTCGCTTCTTTCACTCCCAAATGCTCTCTTAAATATAGAAACATGAATTTAAAGGATTAGAAGCATCAAATTCACTAATTTGCATAATTAATCATCTAAAAACGCAGTAAGAATAACATTAAAATATGTTACTTTTATAGGTTATCAAGATGATAATATAAAAAAACAAATATAAAATAAAGTAAAAACAGGATTATGATTGCAAAATAAATTAAGTGAAATAAAATAAACTTGGTGAATTAAATATATTAAAGCTTAGCTTCAGCCTCGGTACACTCCGAACTTGAACCGATCCTTGAAAAATAGATTTTCCCTTCCAAGCAATAAGTTGGTTATAGCGATTAAGGAAACCTCAACCGCCAAGTTTTCCTTGTATAGTCAATTACGATACGACCTGCAAACTGACCCTTGCCGTATTTCTAACCACGTAACTCATGCCCGTAATTTAATATTTCGACAGCCTCGTAATCTAGAGAGCCCAACTCAAATTAACAGCCTCGCAATCTAGAGAGCCCAACTCAAATTAACAGCCTCAACCACGTGGGTCGTTTAAATTCGATCACTATCTTCCTTTGACGGAATCCAACTAGCCTTTACCCACTTGAACACGCAAATTTGTTTGAGGGAATTTGAACTCGGTAGACAACCGTCTCGTTTTCCCAATTGTACGCCAAACAACTTCAATCTAATGCGCACTTTTTGAATTGAAATTGAATTAACTTTAAGGTACGATTGTGACTATCCCATATATAGGAGAGATAACGAATACCGTTGTACAAGCCCAATTTATGCCTGGGCCCATAACAATCCTAGCCCAAACTAAACCTACCCAAATAACCCATTACAAACCCAGCGGACCCAATACCCCAGGCCCAAAATAACCCTAGCCCAGAAACCCAAATGGAGCCCAAATCAGCAAAGAAACCCTAGGTGCGGTCTACTGACTACTGTCACCGTCCTAACGCTGCACTCCACTTGCCACCGACCCACCGCCATCGTCACATCACTGCCACACCATCGAGTATCTGCAAACAATAAAGGAAAAGAGTAGAATAGCAAAAAAAAGGCTATAAAAGCCGAAGCAAATGTAATAGTAGGGAGTTTTCTTTTTCTTTTTTACAGATTGAAAATAAAGAAAAGAAGAACATTTGAGAAAAGAACAAAAATCGTTTCAAAGGTGGTTACTTTTTTTTTCTTTTTTTCGCTATTATTTTTTATTTTCTTTTCTTATTTCAAAATAACAAACAAAGGAAGAAGGAGTTTTTACCTCGGTTCGTCGTTGGAGGAGGAGTACGCAGGGCCAAGGCAGTGTGGCGGAAGAAAAAAAGAAACTTTTTAGCTTCCTGCAGCCGTGTAAGGCGGCATCGGTCGGCCGGCGCGAATGCCGATGGCCGAATTTTGGGCCAGTGCCCAGAGGGATAGAGAAGGCTTGAGAGGTTTTTTGTTGTTTTTTTTTGGAGGAAGGAAAGAAATGAATTTTTTTGAAATTTTTTGGCTTAAATAGCCGAACAAAACAACGCCATTTTGGTTGGCATCCTTAACCCCAAAACGACGTCGTTTTAAGCCATCCGACTCGACCCGACCCAAATCGCCTAGGATCCTCGTGGTTTTGGACAAAAGGGGCTATTTGCGTCCCTAGTCCTTCCGCTTTTGAGGCTGGTTACAATTGGGTCCTATTTTCTCTTTTTAATTTTTGCCACAAATTTTTATTTTTTTAATTTGGTCCTTAGACCGTTTTAAAAGAAAAACACCTGGAACGGTGTCGTTATGAAATTGGGAATAATTTCTCATTTGGTCCCCCTCCTTTCATGCGCGTTACAATTTAATCCTTTGCTTTGTTTCCATTTTCCATTTCGTCCCTAAATTTCTGTTTGTTTTTAATTTAATCCTTTTCTATTGTTATTTTGTTATTTTATAATTATTAAACTAATTAGGTTATTATTATTACTATTATTATCATTATTATTATTATTATTATTAGTAGTAGTAGTATTATTAATGTTACTGTTATTATCATTACATTTCCATTTAGATTTACTTATGTAAATATAAATATATGTGTCTCATTATATTATTATTATTGTATAATTACTTATCTATATTTACTTATATATATTTTTTATACTTTATAATTTATATTCATATATATACATACATACATTTTGATAATATATATACATATGCACGTACATATTTTTATAACTTATTAATATATATATGTACATATACATACTTATATTTTATATATATTTTATAATTTGTTTACATATCTATATATATCTATAGACGTATTTTTATTTTCATAAACATATATATACATACTTATATATGTTTTATAATTTATAATTTTAATATACATATATACATATACATACTTATATATCTTTTTATATTTTTTATAATTTTATTCATTTTACTTATTTATTATTTATTTACGCTTTCATTATTATTTTAAAAGAATGCTTCATTTATTTTTTATTTTGTATGCTATTGATTTATCCCTTTATTTATCTTATTTTCGTTACTATCGCTCGTATTATTTTTATACTACCGTATTTATTATTGTTTTGTTATGCATAACCACAATGCAATTTGTTTTCGCATTTTTATTACGGCGTCGTGTTTCATTTTACTCAATATATCAAAATTTGTTTTAAATAAATAGCATTTCGTATTTTAAGATTTGAAAAAATCGTACCTTAACTTACGAGGTTTCAGTTTTCTCGATAAATCCAAATACACGAATCATTTCAAACAAGGTTTTAAATATTCTCGGGAATTAACAAAAGATCGTGTTCTAACTCACGGGGCATGATCTCTTTCCTAAACCCGAGATAATCAAATATTTTTCAAAATAAGTAAATTTTTTGGCATTTATTCTCGTATCGGGAATTCGAGATATTGTGTCTTAATTTACGGGACGTAATTTTTTTTCTCGATTAACGTGGAATATGCCCATTTTCTCAAAAATTTTCAGCATTTTAATAAAGAATCGTATTTTTAAATCTCTTTAAAGTTTTTAATTTTTGACACTAAAGACACTAAATAATTAACTAGGTACCAATTTTTGGGCGTTACGAGGGTGCTAATCCTTCATCGTACGTAATCGACTCCCGAACCGTTTTTCTGAATTTCATGGACCAAAATCGTTGTTTTAATAAAATCAAATTGTTTATTAAAAGCAACCACATTTCGAGGTGATTCGATCACACCTCGTTAAAAAGGATTGGTGGCACTCTCGTATTTGTTTTTTAAATCCAAGTCGACCTCGCTTTCACAAAAAAATGGTGTCAACAGCTTGACGACTCCACTGGGGACAAACATGAGAGTCAAGCCACGAGTTGATTACTTTTTGTCTTTTTGTCAAAAATCGAAAACTTGGTTTAAATATACGATCTTTTCGTTGCATTTTATTTGTCTTTATTACGATCTTCATCATTGTGGTTTATAATTGTTGCTGGTTTAAGTTTTGGTATCTTTCTGCATATTGCATCGCATGATCGGTTATACCCTTTTAAGTGGGAGTGAGAAACTATTCCTTCGTGAGGTTTTCACCTCCGTGCAGGATAGTGGATCGCTTTCAGGATACATCCGTACTTATGTCTTCGTGAGATTTTCATCTCCGTCCAGCCATAGGGAAATGTATTCCCCTGAATTAAACTTAGTCCATATGAGCCTATAATGAGTGAGGATCGAGGAATCTGCCGGTTTGGGTACCTTTACCTTAGAAGCCAAACCGCATGTAGTGAACCTTAGGAACTCACCCTAGGTAGAACTACACCCTAACCTTATTAGATACTCAAATATGTGTTTTATTATTTTTGGATTGTCTTGGATTGTATGATTATACCTGATACTGACTTTCTGTGTTTTACTTTGAATGCATGAGATTTTAACTACATGGCATTTCATCATAAAAGGCGTTAGTTCATATTCGATTGCTATATAGAAAGCTTGTCATGAAAAAGGGGTTTCTTGATAAGGCGGAAGATAATGCGGCCGTCCGAGCTTGGTTAGAAATGACACAGTACAAGAAAGGTGATAGTTTGGCAGAAGGATATGTATCAGAATTGTGGGACTTTACCCCTATTAGTGTAACTCAAAACAGTATACAAGAGTTGAAGGAAATCTGGGATCAATGGAACAATGAGGTTAGGTAGTTATTCTATTCTAATTATGGGATTTGACATATCTGCTAGATGTGAAGGTAAACAAGAATTTGTTTCGGGCTCTCGTACAGTTTTGGAACCCTGCCTATAGTTGTTTCACATTCGAGAAGTTCGACTTAGTGCCTATGATAGAAGAATACATGGCTTTACTTCGGTGTTCAAAAATTCAAGTCGATAGAGTCTACTCTCGAGCTGTAAATGAACATAACTAGAATGAGTGAACAGTGGGTTGCTTCTCGAATCAAACAGAAGGGGGATAACAAGTGCATTCCTTGGAAGAATTTGAAAGATATAATTCTAGCACACCCAGATAAGAAGATGAGGACAGATGTCTTTGCTTTGAGTATATACGGCCTAGTTGTCTTTCCCAAAACTTTGGGACACGTGGATGAGGCAGTCACTGATTTGTTTGCTCGGTTCGATAGGGGGTTACACTAGTCTCAGCGATTTTGACAGAAACATTCAGGTCACTAAATGCCTGCCAAAGATCGGGTGAAGGTAAATTCATCGGATGTACGCAGCTTTTACTTGCCTGGTTCCATAGTCACTTCTAGAAGGTTGATAAGGTTTCGTATCGGGTCTTCTCCAAAAATTATTTGCCACTGAAAGAGATAGTAGCTACACCAAGGAGGGATGACATCTCGGAGGAGAAGTGGATGGTAAATCTTCAGAATCTGCGTGAAGAGGACATCGAATGGAGAGCCCCGTGGTTGTGTCCGTATGAGATTTTGTATCGATGTGGTGATTTTGACTGGGTTCTTCTGCTTGGAATTTGGGAAGCTGTTGGCTATGCCCCGTTACTGGTACTTAGGCAGTATAGGTCAAGACAATTTATACCTGCAACTCAAGAACTAGCCAAGTGTAAATTCTCATACAAAGGTGACAGTTACAAAAGAAAATTCGGGAAATGCCCAATGCATGGAACCAGACTCGTCGGATGAAGAGATTAGCCATGGGTCCAATGACAATTACTAAGTATAATGACTGGCAGGTGAGGAGAATCAATAATAATATCCCCGAGCCAAGTCACGAAAATAGTCAGTCGATGGAGGAACATTTACGAGCCGTCGCTTCTGAATTAGAAATCATAAAGTAAGATTTTGAAAGGAGAAATGTAAAATTAGAAAAGAAGATTGAGCAAATGGAAGAAGAAAATATGAACTTAAGATTAGATACGGATGTTCAGAAACTCAAGGCAGAAAGATTAGGGAAAGGAAAAAATAAGGCCGAAAAAGATTTAGATAGCTTGAAGACAGATTACAATAGGCTTCGCTTATCAATAAGAACTACTGGGTTGGAAAAAACTTCAGAGCAGTGGCGTGAAGAAATTTGAGAAGAAAAGAACAAGGCTGATAGCTGGGAAAGGAAGTTCTAAGAGGTCCAGACACAAAATGAGGTTTTAAACAAGAGTTTGTTAGAGAACCAAAAGGAAACAGGCGAACTAGAGAATAGAGTGACCGAGTTAGAAGGATCTCTCCATCGGTATTGAAATCAAAATTTTGTGATGGAATTGAAAGCAAGCTTAGGTAAAATTGAGGAAATGAAAGAAAGAATAGGAGAGTTAAAAATGGCATTGCAAAATTGTGAGATCCGGATCGAGTATCTGGAAGCTAACGAAGATCGTCAGAATGAGCAGGTTCACTATTTTCAGAACTAAGTTAGAAATAGAGAACATATCATGGGAGAAGTCGTGGTTCGAATCTGAGAGGTAGCTGATCATCTACAGATTTTGGCAATTCAAGCCAATGTGCTGAGCGTGAAGTACGAGTTGGAATCAAATCAGGGACAAGAGTTAACTCTTATTTAAAAAGATAAGAGTTCTGAGTATTAGGGTTAAGCCTTATCTGTAATCCATCTTATGTAAAGAATTTTGTTTTCTAGTAAAGTTTTCAAAATGAAATTGAATTAGAGTTGACGCATTTTTACATTCATTTCATGCATTTCATTGCATCGTATACATTAACGATCATTAAAAGACTCTAATTAAATAAAATTATTTCATTTAATCTGGAAAACTAACACTCTTACGGTACTCGGGCAAAGTCTAAAAACATGGATCAAAGATTGGAAAGGCTCGAACAGCTCCAAAAAGAGATGCAAGACCAAATGCAAAAGCAGCTAGAAAAAATTCAGCAAGATATGTCGGAAAAGATGGTGGAGTCCCAAAGGACCATGATGACTCAGCTAACACAACCGTTAGCTAGGGGAAATGACAAAGGAAAGAACCCTATGGCTAATGTTGAAAAAGGAGATAATGATGGACCCTCTACCATCCGGGCTTTACTCCTCCACATGTACTGCCCCAAGCTGATGTACACCCACGCAGGTCTTCTGTTACAACCAGGCTTCAGCGGTTTCAGGCTGGCACCTCAATGCCAATGAACTTCCAAAACGGATTAGGTTCTAACCCCAGAGAGAACCCTACCAATCCCATCATCACCAATTTCAACGAATTGGCTGAGAAAGAGAAAACAAAAGAAGAATTGCCAAAACAACTGGAGGAAAGATGTAAATGGCTCGAAGAAAAATTCAGGGCAATAGAAAGTATTGAGAATTATCAGGGGATTGATGCTAAAGACTTAAGTTTGGTCCCGGATTTGGTACTTCCCCACAAGTTCAAAATGCCGAAATTTGAGAAATACAATGGGACCAGTTGCCTGGAAGCTCATATTACCATGTTTCGTATGTGTATGACTGGATACGTTAACAATGGCCAACTGCTTATACATTACTTTCAAGATAGCCTCACAGGGGCAGCATCTAACTAGTACAATCAATTAAGTCGTACCAAGATTAGTTCATGGAGAGACTTAGCACAAGCATTTATGAAGCAATACAGTCATATAGCTGATATGGTCCCTGATAGAATTACCCTGCAAAATATGGATAAAAAGCCTAACAAAAGTTTTAGACAATACGCGCAAAGATGGAGGGAGGTTGTTGTTCAGGTCCAGCCACTACTCTTAGAAAGAGAGATGACAATACTCTTTATTAACACACTGAAGGCACTATTTATCACTCATATGTTGGGAAATGCCATGAAAAGCTTGTCTGACATAGTCATGAAAAGAGTGGGAAGATCGATACTAGAGAAGGTAACCGAAGGACGGCTCCAAGGAAAAAGGAGAATGAGGTGAACAACATGAACACCTATAACAAGGGTTACTCGAAATCAGTCACGGTGAACCAACCAGGAAAGGTGGCTACTAATCAACAAGGTTCATCAAGATAGGAATTGGCACAAGAAAGAACACGGAAAAGCCTCAGTACACGCCAATTCTGTTACCATACAGGGAGTTACAACCTCCGTACCTCAAATGGTACGACGCTAATGCACAATACGGCTATCATGCGGGAATTACGGGGCGTTCAATATAAAATTACACAGCCTTCAAGAAGCTGGTCGAAAGACTGATCAGTATGGGCGTTGTCAAGCTCGATGATTCACCCAGTGTGGAAAGTCCATTACCTAACCATGCTGATAAGGGGATAAACATGATAAGTGGGAACATTGGGAGGAAAATCAAGACAGATATTGCTGAAGTAAGAACCTATTTGAAATGGGTTTGGAAGAAAATAATAGAAAGGGGGTTAATCAGTTAGAATTTAGAAGGCAAATACTGGGAGACAAGAAATTATTGCGAGTTCCATCACGAAGAAGGGCACGAGATCCAGAAGTGCACAGAATTCAGAGTATTAGTGCAAGGCATGATGGATGATAAATAAGTGGAATTCTATGAAGAAGTCGAGGAAGAAAGAAGTATACGCACATTAGAACCAACAGCAAGTGTTCCCAAAGCACACCATCTGTAGTCATCATCTCCCGACCATGGAATAACGAGACGGGAGTACCAATAATGCCAAAGATAATAATTAACAAGCCCGCAGCCTTCCTTTACAAAGATAACAAGAAAGTCCCGTGGAACTATAATTGCAATACAAGTGTCCAAGAAAGGGGAATTTTAGCCAGTACTGTAAAAGAGAACCGTGGCACAGGTTCTTATACGTGTAGTGGGAAGTGCTATGACTTGATAAGTCCTCCAGCTGAGCCTGCAAAGGGAAAGGCCATAGTGACGGAGCAAAAGAAAGAAAAAATAGCTGAGCTTGTGTTACCTATTATCGGGCCAGTAAAAGAGGAAAAAGCCAAGGAGTTCCTCAAAATTTTGAAGCACAGTGAATATAGTGTTGTGGAGTAATTGCACAAACAATCAGCCCGCATATCCATGTTAACCTTACTCTTAAGTTCTAAAGTATATCGGAGGGCGTTGATGAAAGTGCTGAATGAAACCTATGTGGCCAATGACATCTCTGTCAACAAATTAGATCGACTAGTCAATAACATAAGTGCCGAAAACTTCATTTTCTTTAATGATGACGAGATACCACCTGGAGGCAGGGGAGCCACCAAAGCTTTGCATATTACCACCCAATGCAAAAGGTATACCTTGCCAGGAGTTCTGATAGATAACAGATCAGCCTTGAATGTATTGCCCTTATCCACGCTCAACAGCCTGCATGTGGATATTTCGCATATGAAGACATGCCAAAATATAGTTAGGGTATTCGATGGCACAGAAAGAAAGGTCATGGAGAGAATTGAGATACCCTTACTGATTGGTCCAACTGTCTACAAGGTGAATTTTCTTGTAATGAATATCAAGCCTTTCTATAACTGCTTATTAGAGAGGCCATAGATACATTCGGCTGGGGCAGTACCATCATCATTACACCAGAAGTTGAAGTAGGTATCGAAGGGTCGGCTAGTGACAATAAACGCCGAGGAAGATATCATAACGGTTGTAGCTAATGAGGCACCTTACGTGGAAACTAATGATTAAACAGTTGAATGCTCCTTTCAATTTTTGGAGTTTGTGAACGCAACCTTTATTTCTGAGAGAAGTAAAATTCCAATGCCGAAAATATCTAGGACAAGAAGATGGGGTTACAACTGATGGTAGGAAAATAGGCCTTATCCAGAAGAGGATTAGGGAGGTATCTCCAAGGAAGAATTAAGGTTCCAATGTCGAAAGAAAAACAGGATCGCTTTGGCTTAGGATATAAGCCAAACATAAAACAAAGAATGAAGGAGGAAGAAAAAAGGCATGGAATAAGAAGGGCATGCCTAAGTGGGTAGGAAATTGAATGGGAACCCATGATAATTCCCCACATATCCGAAACCTTTATATCAGGGGGAATCATTCACCTTGATAGAAGTGTACCGAGGGAGGAAGGCATCAATGCCATATATGAGAAGGCGAATGAAGAAGGGATTATGTTGGATATACGTCCCTACGAACCTAGAAGTGTTCTAAATAATTGGTCTGCAGAAGAAATACCTGAAGTTTTTAGAGCTTTCCCAGAGTAATAGTCAAAACATACTCAATGTTTTAAGCCTAGAGACAATGGAAACTTTTTGGGAAATGGGCATATGTCTGAACATCGTGATTTTAATGAAATATATTTTTGACATTATTTTCGAGCAAATATTCTTTTAAGATTCTTTCATTCTTTCGTACAAATAATCATTTTTGGATTCTTTCATATTCATGGATTTCCTTCCCAAATTATTTTTTCATTAATTCATAATCATACCATACAAATAAGAATTTTTAAATTCAAACATTCTTTGTATATTCTTTGGTACCCATAACAGGTCCTCAGATATCAATGACATGAGTGACTCTGCTACGGACTCGGAAAACCCTTTTGAATGGGATATGTGTTTAGAGGGATCTCACGACTTTGAAGATGACATAGATTGTAACTTATCTCCGGACTTGTTGAGAATGGTAGAGTAGGAGGAGAAACAAATCCTACCTCATAAGAAGATGGTGGAGGCTGTGACTCTAGAGAAGGGAAAAGTGGTGAAAATCGGAACATGCATAACTGAAGAATCAAAATGAGACTTCATTGAGTTGCTTCGAGAGTTCAAAGACGTCTTCGCATGGTCATACCAGGATATGTCTGGATTAAATACCGACATTTTAGTACACCGTCTTCCTATAAAAGAAGATTGCAAGCCAGTCTAGCAAAAGCTCTAGAGGATGTGGCCTGATGTCGTACTAAAAATAAAAGAGGAAGTTCAAAAAAAATTCGATGCTGGGTTCTTACAGGTGGTCAAGTACTCAGAATGGGTGGCCAATATTGTACCCGTCCCTAAGAAAGATGGGAAGGTACGTATGTGTGTAGATTATAGAGATTTGAATAAGGCTAGCCCGAAAGATAATTTTCCCTTGCCTCACATCGACACCCTGGTGGATAACACGGCATGACACTCACTATTCTCCTTCATGGATGGTTTCTCGGGATATAACCAAATTAAGATGCATCCTGAAGATATGAAGAAAACCACATTCATAACCCTATGAGGGGCATTCTGTTATAAAGTGATGCCATTCGGGTTGAAAAATACGGGAGCCACATACCAGAGAGCCATGGTAACCCTCTTTCACGATACGGTGCGTCAGGAAATTGAAGTATACGTTGACGATATGATTGCAAAATCCCAGACGGAAAAAGAACATGTGTAAGTCTTAAGACAGTTGTTCTTAAGATTAAGAAAGTTCCAACTCAAACTCAATCCAGCCAAATGTATCTTTGGAGCTAGGTCAGGGAAGCTTCTGGGTTTGTGGTTAGTGAAAAAGTAATCGAAATCGACCCGGACAAAGTAAAGGCAATTCGAGATTTGCCTCCACCACGTACTCAGAAAGAAGTTCGAGGTTTTTTAGGAAGACTGAATTATATTGCTCGGTTCATTTCGCATCTGACCGAAAAATGTGACCCTATATTTCGTCTTCTGAAGAAACATAATCCAGATATGTGGAATGAAAAATTCCAGGAGGCTTTTGACAAGATAAAACAGTACTTGTCTAATGCTCTAGTTTTGGCACCACCTAGTCCAGATAAACCACTAATCTTATATTTAATAGTGTTTGACCACTCTATAAGATGTGTGCTAGGTCAGCGTGATCAAACCGGAAGGAAGGAAAAAGTGATATACCATCTCAGTAAGAAATTTACTGGCTGTGAAATGAGATACTCACCCATTGAAAAATTATGTTGTGCCTTGGTCTAGACGACACAGAGATTGAGGGAATACATGCTCTATCATACGGCTTGGTTAATTTCAAAGTTGGACCCTCTAAAGTATATGATGAAGTCAACTGCATTGAATGAGAAGATGATTAGGTGACAGATCCTGCTTTTCGAGTTTGATATAGTCTACTTAAATCAGAAGGATGTCAAAGGGAGCGCAATAGCAGAATTTTTTGCCAGCAGAGCTTTAGAAGACTATGAACCTCTGAATTTTGATTTCCTGAATGAAAACTTGATGTATATGGCAACTACTGAAGAGGATTCTCAGGAAAATCATCCTTGGAAGCTAAACTTTGACAGAGCTTCGAATGTTGTAGGAAATGGAATTGGGGTAGTCCTTGTGTCCCCTAATGGAGATCATTATCCTTTTACCAGTAAATTGGATTTTGATTGCACCAATAACATGGCTGAATATGAAGCTTGTATTATAGGTATTCGGGCAGCTATAGAGTGAAGAATTAAGATACTAGAAGTATACAGAGACTCTGTATTGGTAATATACCAGCTCAAAGGGGAATGGTAAGCTAGAGACCCAAAGTTAATCCGTTATAGAAAATTGGTTCGGGAATTGATCGAGGAGTTTGACAGTATCACTTTTCGTTATCTCCCACGAGACAAAAATCAGATGGTTGATACTTTAGCCACTCTAGCCTCTATGATCCAAGTGAACAAATCAGAAGACATAAAGCCAATTCAAATTAGCATATATGAGACTCTAGCTCCTTGTTACAATATTGAGGAAGAGGAAAATGATTACCATCCATGGTATCAAGACATACTGCGATATGTCAAGAATTGTGTGTCCCCCGACCATGTGGCGGAGAGTGATAAGAGGACGTTGAGGAGACTTGCCATTGATTATGTCTTAGATGGAGAGATTTTGTATAAGAGAGGAAATGATCAAGTATTGTTGAGATGTATGGATGCTGTGGAAGGCAAGAAAATTTTGGAAGAAGTCCATGAAGGTATTTACGGAACGCATGCTAACGGCTTCACAATGGCCAGACAGATTATGAGATTCGAGTATTATTAGTCTACCATAGAAGGAGATTGCATTAATTATGCCAAGAAATGTCATAAATTCCAAATTTATGGTGACAAAATACACACACCTCATTCACCTCTTCATATTATGACTTCTCCATGCCCTTTCTCCATGTGGGGGATGGATGTCATCGGGCCAATATCGTCGAAGGCTTTTAATGGGCAGCGTTTTATCTTTTTGATTATTGACTATTTCACTAAGTGGGTGGAAGTCGCTTCATATGCTAACGTCACAAAGTCAGCAGTTAGAAAGTTTTTGAAAAATGAAATTATATGTCGATATGGGATGCCTAAAAGAATTATATCCGACAATGCGCTGAATTTGAACAACAGCTTAATAGTGGAAGTTTGTAGTCAGTTCAAGATCAGACACCATAATTCATCACCATATCGCCCGAAAATGAATGGTTTCGTGGAAGCAGCTAACAAAAATATCAAGAAAATTGTAGGGAAAATGACTGAAACCTACAAGGACTGGCATGAGAAATTACCTTTCGCTCTCCTTGCATATCAGATATCTATTAAGACTTCTACTAGGGCGACACCTTTTTCTCTAGTTTATGATATAGAGGCAGTTTTACCTATTGAGGTTAAAATCCCTTCTCTCCGAGTATTAGCCGAATCAAAGTTAGATGAGGCCGAATGGATTCAATCTCGAGATGATCAGCTGAGCCTAATAAAAGAAAAGCGGGTAAAAGCTATTCATCACAGTTAGATGTACCAGAAACGAATGATGCGAGCCTATAACAAAAAGGTTCGTCTAAAGGAATTTCACGAAGGGGACATGGTGTTGAAAAAGATTCTTCCTATACAAAAGGATTTTATAGGAAATGGATGCCAAATTGGAAAGGACCTTATGTTGTAAAGAAGGCCTTTTCTGAAGGAGCTTTGATCTTGAGTGAGATGGATGGTGAAAGCCTACCAAACCCTGTAAACTCAGACTCAGTTAAGAAATACTTCACCTGAAGAAAGAAATGGACCAAAGTGAAAACCCACAAAGGGCACTTTTGTTCCTAAAAAAAATAGAGGAGAGGCTAAGGTGAAAACCTGCAAAGGGCACCTTGAGACCAAAAGAGTATTTGAGTTGAAAACTCGAAAAGGGAGGCTCAACTGTAGATCAGAATGGGGCACGAGATGATCAGAGTAGCCCAAATATTGATCAAATTGGGCCATATGTTGATCTTGTTGTACCTGAATTAACAGGAAAGGGTAGGTGACGTCTTGGGCATCAATAAAGTATTGTAGATCCCCTAAACACATATCAAATATAGAATAGTCTTCAAAAAGTTTGTACAGAGCAGCTCATACTGCGATATTTGAGGCGCATGTTTTCATCTTATTCATTTTGTATCTTAGCAAAATTTGCTATCTTGATCAAATTATTCATTTTGAGCTTTGATCTCAATAAAATTTCATCCCGCCCATTGTACTAATCTTTTTCAAGCATCTTCCACTAAAATAACGATTAATGGACTGATAATATCCAAGTAAAGAAGTTTTGTATATCACTCTAGAAGTTTCTAAATACTATAGGAACCTGAAACATGACTATTGTTTAGAACACACCAAGTTTAAAGGTTGAAATATCTAAGAAGGAAGAGTCTAAGTTAAGACTATCCTTTCAGATGTCGTGTTGGTGACAAAGCTTCAATGAACAAACAAGCAATGATCACTGAGTGATAAGAAGAGGTTTTCTCAGAGAAGAAAATTTTACAATTGTGCATAAACATTTGGTACGACACCCTGAGAATGGTGAAGGAGAGTAAAGAGATTCAGATCCTGTATACCTGAATTGCAGTAGGAGAGGATTGGGGAAAGAGCTAGATTTTATACTAAGTGAGAGGAAGATGGTTCAAATTTTATGTCCAAAAATTACAGTGGATTGAAATTTAAAAATTACAGTGGATTGGACCTTGAAGATTACAGTGGGGGCAATCCAGTTAAGTAAGATATGAGCATTACCAACCGGAAAAGATAGCATTCTGAAGTGTTGGCAATGAGGCCTTATTGAACAATGAGCAATAACAACTCAAATATTGAGGGATCATATTCATAACATTTTGCATTCATACATGCACATTTAGTTAGGAGATTTTGATTCATTCTAATCATAATGTCCTGATCATTAAGCATAAATAGGCTCATGAAATGGATTCTACAGGTCATGTTTCCCAGAGAACAGATCGATAAAACCACAAACCCTATACCACTGAAGTTATAATGGAATGGATTGAAGAATATTGCAGATCTTGTCTTCCTGTATTAGCAGCGAAGTAGATCGAATATAGCAGATCTTGTCTTCCTATATAGGCAGCGAAGTAGATCGAAGATAGCAAATCTTGTCTTCCTGTATTGGCAGTGATGTAGATCGAATATAGTAGATCTTGTCTTCTTGTATTGGCAGCGAAATAGATCGAAGATAGCAGATCTTGTCTTCCTGTATTGGCAGCGAAGTATATCAAAGATAGCAGGTCTTGTCTTCCTGTATTGGTAGCGAAGTAGATCGAAGATAACAAGTCTTGTCTTCCTATATTGGCAGCAAAGTAGACCGAAGATAGCAAATCTTGTCTTCCTGCATTGGCAGAGAAGTAGATCGAAGATAGCAGATCTTGTCTTCTTGTATTGGCAGCGAAGTAGATCAAAGATAACAGGTTTTGTCTTCTTGTATTGACAACGAAGTAGATCGAAGATAGCAGATCTTGTCTTCCTATACTGGCAGTGAAGCAGATCGAAAACACCAACCTTATCTCCCTGAGCAGTAGTGGAGTAGGTTGAAGATTGTAGATCTTGTCTTCCTGTACTGGCAGTGAAGCAAATCGAAAACACCAGTCCTATCTCCCTGAGCAGCAATGGAGTAGGTCGAAGATTGTGGATCCTGCCTCCCTAAGCAGTAGTGGAGCAGATCGAGGACAGCAAATTTTATTTCCCTAGTTTTGCAATGGAACAGATTAAAGCTAAAGGTAGCAAATCTTGTTTCCTTGACATTATAGTGGAATAGATTAAAGCGGAAGCGAAACGGATTAAAGCTGAAGGCAGCGAATCCTATCTTCTTGGCGTTACAGTGGAACAGATTAAAGCTAAAAGTAGCGAATCTTGTTTTCCTGACATTACAGTGGAGCAGATTAAAGCTGAAGGCAGCGAATCTTATGTCCTTGGCATTAAAGTTGAAGAAAGTAAGTCTTATACCCCTGAAGGCAGTGGGATAGACCGAAGATGGCAAATCATATCCCCCTGAAGTTGCAGTGGAGCAGATTAAAGCCAACAAGTCTTATCTCCCTGAAGTTACAGAGGAGCAGACTGACTAAAACCAATCTTATTTCCTTGAAGTTGCAGTGGAACAGATTGAAGCTATAAATTACAGACTCTCTGAAGTTGCAATAGAGCAGGTTGAAATAACAAATTTATCTCCCTGAAGTTGCAGTGGAGTAGACTGAAGCTATTAATCCTATCTCCCTGAAGTTGCAGTGGAGCGGATTAAAATTATGAAATCCTATACCTCTAAAATTGCAGTAGGTCGAATTAAGTTTACCATAACGCGTCTTATCTCCCTAAAGTTATAGTGGAGCAGACTATAGATGGTGAATCTTATCATATCAAACCTTATCTCCTTGAAGTTGCAGTGGAGTAGATTAAAGATGTAAGTCTTATCTCCCTGACATTGCAGTGGAGCAGACTGAAATCACGAATCTCGTCCCCCTGAAGTTGCTACGAAGAAGATTGAAGCTACAAGTCAGATCTCTCTGAAGTGCAGTGGAGTGGATCGAAGCAACAAGACATAGTGGACTGAAAGGAGGCTACTTAGAAAAGAGAAGCACCAGAATAAGTCAATAATCAGCGAGACCAGGCAAAATTGGTCTTTCTTGGTTATTGCTCTGTTTCCGTTACACGACAACGAGTAAAGAGGGGTAGCTATTCAAGCCATATTTTATGCCCGGGCCTATAACAATCCTAGCCCAAACTAAACTTACCCAAATAACCCATTACAAACCCAGCAGACCCAATACCCCAGGCTCAAAATAAACCTAGCCCAGAAACCAAATGGAGCATAAATCAACAAAGAAACCCTAGGTGCGCCGCACCTAGGTCTACTGACTGCTGTCACTGCCCTAGCGTCGTACTTCACTTGCCACCGACCCACCGCAATCGTCACATTACTGCCACACCATCGAGTACCTACAAATAATAAAGGAAAAGAGCAGAATAGCAATAAAAAAGGCTATAAAAGCCGAAGCAAATGTAATTGTAGAGAGTTTTTTTTTCTTTTTTACATATCGAAAATAAAAAAAAAGAGGAACATTTGAGAAAAGAACAAAAATCGTTTCAAAGGTGGTTGCTTTTTTTTTCTTTTTTTCGCCATTAGTTTTTTTATTTTCTTTTCATTTTTCGAAATAACAAACAAAGGAAGAAAGAGTTTTTACCTCGGTTCGCCGTTCCCGAAGGAGTACACGGGGCCAAGGCAGTGTGACGAAAGAAAAAAGGAAACTTTTCGGCTTCCCGCCGTGTACGTCGGCACTGGCGCGATGGATAATTGCCAGATTTTGGGCTAGTGCTCGAAGGGAGAGATAGGGCTTGAGAGGTTTTTTGTTGTTTTTTTTTTAGGAAGGAAAGAAATGATTTTTTTGGAAATTTTTTGGCTTAAATAGCCGAACAAAACGACGTCGTTTCGGTCGGCGTCCTTAAGCCCCAAAACGGCATCGTTTTGAGCCATTCGACCTGACCTGACCCGAACCGCCTAGAATCCGCTTGTTTTTGGACAAAAGGGCTATTTGCATCCCTAGTCCTTCCGCTTTTCAGGCTGGTTACAATTGGGTCCTATTTTCTCTTTTTAATTTTTGCCGCAAATTATTATTTTTTTAATTTGTTCCTTAGACCGTTTTAAAAGTAAAACACCTGGAACGGTGTTGTTTTGAAATTGGGAATAATTTCTCATTTGGTCCCCTTCCTTTCACGCACGTTACAATTTAATCCTTTGCTTTGTTTCCATTTTCAATTTTGTCCCTAAGTTTCTGTTTGTTTTTAATTTAATCCTTTTTCTATTGTTATTTTATTATTATTAAACTAATTAGTTTATTATTACTATTATTATCATCATCATTATTATTATTATTATTATTACTATTATTATCATTACATTTCCATTTAGATTTACTTATGTAAATATAAATATATGTGTCTCATTATATTATTATTATTGTATAATTACTTATATATATTTTTTATACTTTATAATTTATATGCATATATATACATACATACATTTTGATAATATATATATACATATGCACGTACATATTTTTATAACTTATTAATATATATATGTACATATCCATACTTATATTTTATATATATTTTATAATTTGTTTACATATCTATATATATATCTATACACGTATTTTTATTTTCATAAACATATATATACATACTTATATATATTTTTTATACTTTATAATTTTAATATACATATATACATACACATACTTATATATCTTTTTATATTTTATAATTTTATTCATTTTCTTTATTTATTTATTTATTTACGCTTTCATTATTATTTTAAAAGAATGTTTCATTTTATTATTTATTTTGTATGCTATTAATTTGTCCCTTTATTTATCTTATTTTCGTTACTATCGCTCGTATTATTTTTATCCCATCGTATTTATTATTATTTTGTTATGCATAACCACAATGCAATTTGTTTTTGTATTTTTATTACGACGTCGTGTTTCATTTTACTCAATATATCAAAATTTGTTTTAAATAAATAGCATTTCGTATTTTGAGATTCAAAAAAATCGTACCCTAACTTACGGGGTTTCGATTTTCTCGATAAATCCAAATATACGAATCATTTCAAACAAAGTTTTAAATGTTCTCGGGAATTAACAAAAGATCATGTTCTAACTCACGGGGCATGATCTCTTTCTTAAACCCAAGATAATCATATATCTTTCAAAATAAGTAAATTTTTTGGCATTTATTCTCGTATCGGGAATTCAAGATATTGTGTCCTAACTTACGGGATGTAATTTTTGTTCTCGATTAACGTGAAATATGCCCCTTTTCTCAAAAATTTTTAGCATTTTAATAAATGATCGTATTTTTAAATCTCTTTAAAGTTTCTAATTTTTGACACTAAAGACACTAAATAATTAACTAGGTACCAATTTTTGGGCGTTACGAGGGTGCTAATCCTTCCTCGTACGTAACCGACTCCCGAACCCTTTTTCTGAATTTCGTGGACCAAGATCTTTTTTTTTAATAAAATCAAATTGTTTATTAAAAGCAACCACATTTCGAGGTGATCCGATCACAGCTCATTAAAAAGGATTGGTGGCGACTCCCGTATTTGTTTTTTAAATACAAGTCGACCTCGCTTTCACAAAAAAATGGTGTCAACAACCGTGTTGAAAGGTTTTTTTTAGTACGATTCATATCTCATGATTTTTTTGTCGTAACGATAAGCAGGCTAAAGTTAAATGGGGAAATTAGTTGAGCGTGAAATTAATCATGCTTTGTTGGTTTATGGAAGGGATTAAATAGTAAGGTTGAATGGTGGAAAGGATAAAGGACTTGGGAAACAATTAAACCAAAGTAAAGAAATGAAAAAAGAATGGCAGAATTCCTACACTAGCTTCTAGATGAGAAAGAAAAGAAATAAACAAATTTCATTCAATTTCCAATCTATTTTCCAAAGCCACCATACACATAAAATTAGATTTTATATCAGATTTTTTTTCTCAATCTAGCATTTACAAAGTCAAATAGAAAATCTAATCAACCATAAATTTCTTAAAATTTTCAATTTAGCCCCCCTTTATTGCTTGTGCTCCAATTTAGTCTGATTTGCTTGCTAACTCGAATTTCAATGCTCCAACTACATACCTGATAAAATTAACCAAAATTATAGACTCGGTAGCAAAAATTACTGAAATTAGGTGCGTTAAACATACAATTTCAGCTTGTTATCACATCCCCCTACTTAGGTAATGCTTGTCCTCAAGCATGATGTGTATTCCTATACTAGAAATCATTCGATAATTTTTTTTCGAAATCAAATCTCCTTCTTCAGCCAAGCGTAATGCAAACAATTAGGTGAACCAAAAATAAGTAATTACTAGGTTCAACCAACAAGCATTTTATAAAATTTCTAACATTACGCAAAATTCAACTGCTTCAATAAATTTAGGCTTAATCAATTTTGCGAGACAATCATACTCAATAATTTTTTCCACAAGTTCAGAAAGTAGTCAAATCTTTTTACACGAAATGAGATGACAACCCAAGCACCTTACCCCTGTTACTCAATTTGTCATGTTCCCAATCAATTTATTTCTCCTTTCTCAAGGCAGTTCGGTTAGCGAAGTATCACAAGTTTCAGTTTGTTACTCAAATCTTTTTTACACGAAATAAGATAACAACCCAAGTACCTCATCCCGGTTACTCAATTTGGTCACATTTTGGAAATCTTCACTAGTAACTAAGCCATTAAAGAATTTTTTTCCTTTTTTTTCATTACTTACTTTAATGAGACTGAGTACTTTTATTAGGCAAGTTTAAAGAGCCAACAATCTTTATGACATGTTGACTTAGCCATAAAATTTTCAACTCTACAAAATACTTGATGATCAAAGTAAGCAATGTCTATTCATGAATTACTTAATTATTTAAATAAACTAAGCATAGGAATTGGAAGTTCATTTTTGAAACGAATTAAGGAATAATCTTAGAATACAGATTAGCATATGAAAAGAAGAAGAAGTAATAACATGACATTTCTTATAAATTACCCCTACTTAGCCCATATTGCCCTTAATGTGCAATGATAAAAGAATAATAAAGAGAAGGGTCAAATGTACTCCTCATGTATCTTTAATTTAACGGAGGGTGGTTTGGGCAGTTTGGGTTGGTTCTGGCCGGTTCGAGTTGATTCTAGCTGGTTTGGTCCTGGGTGTATGTTTCAACAAATGGCAGCACTGAAATTTGACGAGGCATGCCCACACCATAAAAATCCAAATCCAAATAGATTAAATAATAATATTTTTTATTTTCAACATAAATTAAACTGAATTCAAAATTAAATAAATTAAAATAAATAAATATGAGTTGCCTCCCAAAAAATCTTTTGTTTAACGTCGTTAGCTCAACGACTTGAGTGTTATTTGTTTGGTTCCTTGAGAATTAATTCTTCCACCATGTGCAGTTGGAAGTTCTCGTAAAAAGGTTTCAACCTTTGCCCATTGTACAAGCCCAACTATGCCCGGGCCCACATAATAAACCAAAACAGGAAGAAATAACAGGCCCAACAACCAATTTTCAGACCCCAACCCAAAAAACATCAAAACACAGAAACCCTAAGAGCTTCCATTTCCAGCCGCCGCAAGGTTCGGGGCAAGCCTCCCCCACGTGCGCCGCTCCTCTCCGCGCCTTGCGCGCCGCACCTGCAACAACAAACTGGAACAAAGCAAAATCGGGCAACAAAATAGGAACAAAACAACATAATAGATTCGCCTTTGATTTTTCTATTTTCTTTTTTTTTCCATTTCGGCTATTTAAAGCCGTGAAAGATTGGTGAATAGGGGGACTCAGTGTAAAGAAATACGAAAATAGGGAGAAATACAGAGGAAATTTATTTTTTCGAAGATTTTGTTTTTACTTTGAAGTGTTCATCGTTTCTTTTTGTTTATATATTTCTTTTATTTTCTTTTATTTTTTTCATTTTATTCTACCTAAAACAACAAAGAAAAGAAGGGAAAAACACTTACCTGTTCGCCGAGGTCGTCGTGCCACCACCATCTCCACCGTCATCGGAGCCTTGGGTGGGGAGGCTAATGAACGGCGGCACAAGGATGCTAGGGTCGAAACCTTAGCAGAGCAAAAGGGGTAGCATTCTTTTTTTGTTTTAAAATGAGCTATCAATTTTTTTTAAAGGAAAGATTTTGTTTTTATTGAAACTACAAAACGACGCCGTTTAACCTAGGAATGACCCGAGCGGTGACCCGACCCAAAGGGGAGGATCCGCGCGTTCTGGCCTTGAATGGGAAATTTGCGCATTTAGCCCTTGTTTTTTGTGATGCGTTTCAATTAAACTCATTTTGTTTTTTTAAAAATTAGCCGCGAATTTCATTTCTGTTTCAACTTGGTCCCTCGCTGCGCAGCGTTTTGGAAGGTGGGAATAATTTCCCTTTTGGTCCTCCATTATTGCTTGCGCATTCATGTTGGTCTTTTTTAATTTATTTTAAATCTGCCCCACTTTTTTCCGTTTTAGTTCAATTGAGTCAATTTTTTTCAGTTATTTTTATTATTTTTTATGCTATTATCATTGTACCATTATTTATTATTATTATATTATTTACTATCATTTTTTATAATTATTTCTAACTTATACATGCATTTTTATATAGTATATATATATACATATTTCTTTATATAATATATATATGTGTTCTTAAGCTTTAGAACATGCATGCATACATTTTCATTCATGCGTTTTAATTTTTTTTTATATATGTTTTTTTATTTTTTTTAACCTTCACATACATTATATTTTATACATACACACTTTTTATATTTTTTATTTTACTTGCCTATCTTTTTAAACTTTATACTTTATATATATATGCATATACGTATTTTCACGATCTTCCAATACATACTTATACATTTTTTATTTTGTAAATATATACACATATACATACTTTTATTTTTTTATCTTATTTTCATAATTTTTACGTACATATATATACCTATATACATACATTTTTTTGTATATACATATTTTCATATTTTTTTATATATTTAACAATTTATATATCTGTATAAATCTAAATACATTTTTTTATTCTTTTATTTTTTTTATAAATATATATATACATATTTTGTAAATACATGTACATATTATATATATATTTTATTATTCTTTTATTTCCATAACTTTTGCATACATGTATATATATGCATTGACATTTCATAATACATATACGTATATAATTTAAAATTAAGGTATGTGTTCCATGTTGTATATTAACATTATGTCATTCCTTTTTAAACAAGAAGTTATATTTTGGTTTCGTCAGTATATCAAAATCATTTTCTCTTGATTCAAGGTTTTTTTTTGAATAAAAGCAATATTCAAAGTTTGGGATTTTCGAGGAAATTGAGCCCTAACGTATTGGGTTCCGATTTTCTTTGCTAATCCTAAATAACCGAGAATATTCTTTATTCAAAATGCATGAGAATAAAAATCATTTTTGGGAACTTAACTTGTTGTGTCCTAACGTATTGGGTGTGGTATGTTATTTTCTCAAAATGAAGATTTTCACATAAAATAAAGTGATATTCAAAGTTCGGGGATTATGAAGAATTGTACCCTAACGTATTGGGACTCGATTTCTTTTCATGACTTGAGCAATTGATTATCCTTTTTCAAATTCCATCGTTTGAGTTGATTTTAAAATTTTTTTTAACCTTCGAAACTAAGACATCAAATAATCAATTTGGTACCGATTTTGGGCATTACGAGGGTGCTAACCCTTCCTCGTGCGTAACTGACTCCCGAACTCATTTTCTCAAAATTCGTAGACCAAAATAATTTTTAAGGTGAGCCGATCACACCTTAATAAAGGATCGGTGGCGACTCCGATTTTATTTTTAAAGTCGACAACTAAATTTTTGTTTTCAAAAAGGTGGTTGCGACACCCATTGACCTTGAAGCACAATTTAGATTCATCGCTCTTAATTTCGACTACACCATGAGGAAACAATTGAGTAATAACAAAAGAACCTAGCCATTTAGTTCGAAGTTTACCTACAAAGATCCTTAGTGTGGAATCATAAAGTAGCACTTTTTGTCCTATTGAAAATTGTTTACAGGATATCTTTTGATCATGAAATGCTTTGGTTTTATCTTTATAAATTCGGGCATTTTCATAAGCATCATTCCGAATTTCCTCGAACTCTTGAATGTGTAATTTCCAATATTCACCTGCTGAGTTTTTAACTACAGTCACGCCGCTTTTCTTAGGCACTACATGAACACTAGAGACATTCGTCATTTGCACTAGGGCAACCCATGCTCTCATAAACATTAAATTTGAACACTTCACTGTCGAACTCCATAATGAGTGTTCCACTTTGAACATCAAATTTTCCACGTACAGTGCTTAAAAATGGTCAGAACATCAAAAGTATTTGCTGAGTTTTCATCCTCCATGTTGATGATGTAGAAATCTGTAGGAAAAATTAGTTCATTTACCTTGACAAGAACATCTTCCAACGCTCCTTCTAGATACACTACAGACTTATCTATAAGCTGAATGATTACACATGTTTCTTTCAAAGGACTCATTTTTAGTAGTTTATAAATAGACAAAGATATAACGTTAATAGATGCACCTAAATCGTACATGGCCTTTTTAATTCAACACTACCTATTTTGTAAGATATAGAAAACATACCTTGGTCCTTACACTTAGGTGCGATTTTTTTTTGTAAAACAGTAGAGACGTTTTCTCCGACACTCACATTTTCATTACTTGGAGCTTCTTCTTACTTATGCATTATTCTTTTAAGAATTTTGCATATTATGGAATTTGTCTAATTGCATCAAGAAGATTAATGTTTATTTTTACCTTTCAAAATTTTTTAAGGATATCTTTTTCTTCTCGCATCTTTTTACATTGGACGAGTCTTCCAAGAAATGGAGGCAGTATTGCAAACGACTTTTGAGGAGTCGAATTCGTAGTGGACGCTGGATCAGGCTTTCATTTTTTCCGTTCTGGGTTGTGGGTATGATTCATGTCAGGAGTTGACTTCAAAATTGTTCCACTTCTCAATTTCATAGCACTTGCATTATGTCGAGGATTAGGTTCAGTTTGAGATGACAATTTACCTTGGGACTCCAAACGACTATCCATGAGCACAAGCTTGCTTACTTGCTTATTTATTTCCTATAAATGCATCAATTTTCTGTTGAAATTTTTCAGTACTATTGGCTAACATTTCCACTATAGCTTCCAAAGATGATTTTGGAAGTGGTAATTGTTGATTCAGAAGTGTCCACTATTGGTATGACTGATTGAATCGAGGATTTGACCCATAACTCAAATTTGGATGATCTTTCCACCCCACATTATAGGTGTTCGAATAATGATCATATTGCCTTTTGGATGGCTTTGGAAAGTTTCCGACAACATTCGCTTGTTTTGTCGAACCCTCGTGTAAAATAGGATATGAGTATGTCAGGTGATCTAGCATAGCACAAATTCTACACAATCGTTCTAGGCTTGCTTTATCTATAAGAAAATTTTAAACTACATTAGTGAGCTTATCAATTTTATCTTCTAAAGATAGAGTACTTAACCCATAAACCCATCTCGTGGGTTCTAAAGCCAGTCAAAATTGTTGAGAATTCGTAGCCATGGTCGAAATTAACTCTCTTGCTCTCTGAGGCGTCATATTTACAAGTGCCCCTCTACAAGTAGCATCTATCATCTTCATTTCCATTAGAAGTAACCCCTAATAGAAATACTACAAAAGCGATTGTTCAGTCAGACCATGGTGTGGACAACTTGCACACAACTTTTTGTACCTCTCCAAGTAATCATAGAGCGATTCAGTCTCTTTTTGCTGGATTCCTACAATGTCTCTTCTTAATTCAGCTGCTCGAGTTGCTAGAAAAATTCTGTCAAGAAATAAACGAGACATATCAGACAATGTATTAATTGAACCAATAGGTAAATAAAATAACCACTCTCTAGCAGAGTCGGCTAACGAGAAAGGAAAAGCACAAAGTTTAATTTGATCTTCGGTCACTCCCTAAGGTTTCATGCTTATGAAAACCATGTGAAATTCTTTAAGATGCGTATCCAAAATTTTTATTTTGCAATTCGGGAAAGTGGGCAATAGATGAATTAAGCCCGATTTCAACTTGAACGGCGTTCCTTCCGTCGGATAAGTTTTGCATAGTGGTTGTTTTTCATTTGGTGCTGCTACAAGTTGGGGTATAGTTTGATTTGTCATTTTATTTAGTTCGTCAAATGAGAAAATATTTTCGGTATAAGATCCTATTTCGAACTTGGGTTGTGATCGTTTACTGCGCCGAATAACTTCTTTTCACAGTGTTCAAGCCAACTTCTCTATTTTCGGTTCAAAATTCAGAGTCCCCGGTTCTAACCTGGTCATAAGGAAAACAAACAAAAATTAGAAAAACTATTTCCAATCCCCGGCAACGGTGCCAAAATTTGATGGGTGTCGAGCCACCAAATATAAATTCCTACGACAAAATAACACTAAATAGCAGTATAGAGTAGTAGGTTCGAATCCACAAGAATTGGTTATCTAATTTCGCCTTTTCTTGCGACCAGAATTATTGTCACGACAATAGTTGTGCTTACGACCTGTGCGTTGCAAAGCAAAAAAATAAATAAAAATGGGGAGTTTTAGTTTATAAAGATAATAATATAAAAAAACAAATATAAAATAAAGTAAGAAAAGGTTATGATTGCAAAATAAAACGTGAAATAAAATAAACTTGGTGAATTAAATATATTAAAGCTTAGCCTTAGCCTCGATACATTCCGAACTTGAACTGGTACTTGAAAAATGGATTTTCCCTTCCAAGCGATAAGTTAGTTATACCGCCAACTTTTCCTTGTGTAGTCAGTTCTGGTACGACTTGCAAACCGACCCTTGCCGAATTTCTAACCATGTAACTCGTACCTGTAATTTAAGATTTTGACAGCCTTGCGGTCTAGAAAGCCCAACTTGAATTAACGGCCTCAACTGCGTGGATTGTTTCAATCCGATCACTATCTCCCTTGACGAAATCCAACTGTCCTTTACCCATCTGAACACGCCAATTTGTTTGCGGGAATTCGAACTCAGCAAACGACCGTCTCGTTTTTCCAACTGTACACCAAACAACTCCAATCGAATACACGCTTTTTGAATTGAAATTGAATTAATTTTAAGAGACGATTGTGACCATTCCATATATCGGAAAGAAAGCAAATATCGTATTGAAAATGTTTTTTTTTAGTTCGAATTCATATCTCACGATTTTTTTTGTCAGAATGATAACCGGGCTAAAGCTAAATGGGAAAATTAGTTGAGCATGAAATTAATCATGCTTTGTTGGTTTATGGAAGGGATTGAATGGTAAGGTTGAATGGTGGAAAGGATAAAAGACTTGGGAAACAATTTAACCAAAGTAAAGAAATGAAAAAAGAATGGCAAAATGCCTGCACTAGCTTTTACGTTCGAAAGAAAAGAAAGAAATAAATTTCATTCAATTTCCAGTCTATTTTCTAAAGCCACCATACAAGGTATTTTTACACATACCATATACTAAATTTAGTCTAATTCATCTAATAACCAACCATATAAAATTGGATTTTATATCAGATTTTTTTTGAATCTAGCTTTTACAAAGTCAAATAGAAAATCTGATCAGCCGTAAATTTTTCAAAATTTTCAATTTGGCCCCCCTTTCTTGTGTTCCAATTTAACTGATTTGCTTGCTAACTTTAATTTCAATGCTCTAACTGCGTACCTGATAAAATTAACCAAAAATTACCGAAATTGGGTGCGTTAAGCATACAAATTCAACTTGTTATCAATGACATGAGAGAAAGAATAATTATTGAATCTAATAAAGACAAAATTTCTTGGTTGACATTAATATAAATGATAAAAGTATTATCGAGGTTTGTGTATTATAAATTGAATTGTTTTTAGCCCATTTTACTAAAAAAATGAGTAAATTAATTTATATATATTAGATCAAAGAGTAAACTTATCTTTCTATTAAAAATTCCTTTAATTTCTATTGTAATGTAAGGTACATGTAGCACGTCACGTGTCATAATTTGATTATTTCGTTAGCCATGTAAATTTTTAACCGTATAAACTGATGAAATTTAAAAAAAAACTTTTACGTTTTAATTTAACGCATATATATATTAATTTATCTATTTTTGAGCCGAAAATCAAAATGCAATCTGATTGATTTTTTACCTAATATAAATCTATTTGATGATTGAAGAAGACAGTGAGTGAGATGGGATGAACACGTTGGGTCTATTAGACAAAATATACAGTATATGATATTAAAGCCTGGCACAAAAACAAACATGTATTATTTATGTTTTTTCACAAACATGTACTTAATAACCAGTCCATTTTTTTTTTCAAGATGAAAAGGGTGTCTGAATCTACCTGGAAATTGGTTGTCTTAAACTTGGAAAAAGAAAAAATATAGGCAACTAAATTCATATTCAGTTTAACCCTAAAAAATCCAAATAATTAAAAAACAGCTTTATGAGGGAAGACAGACCACTCCTTGTTGAGGTCAAGGGTGTCTCTCCCTGTCCTTTTCACTTTAACTACTTTTTCTACAAAAACAAAGCTTCCTTTTCTTTGCTACTGATCCTTACTGTTCTTATATCTGTTTTCACTGAACATAAACCTAACAAGCGTGTTCTTTGTTTTGTCAGTTTTATATTGTAGTATCATATTTTTCACTGTTTGAAAAGATGCTATTTCTGTCTTTCCTTTTCTTTTACTTACAAGCCAAACTAAAATAAAGAAAATAGAATGGTAGTGTTAGTCTCCAAACTTCTTTCTTTTGAGTTTGTAAATATATTTTGTGAGTATTTTTATTATCTTCACAAGTTGTGATAGACAGATGACGATGTATGTCGTCGTTAAAACTTTATCGGCCACAAGTAGTTTCTCTCAAAAAGTGAGCGACTTTTCGTTGGTTTTTTAATTTATTTATGTTTTAAGAGTATTTCAAAATAATAAATAATTTCATGAGTTGCTTTAGACTCGTGTTGTCTTGTAGCACGTTTTTAGTTTTGTTTATGCATGCAGTTTTACTTTTGCAAATAATTTTTGTCCTCTCTATATATGCACAGTTTATTATTAGACAAGATAATTTAGATTACAAATTTAAATATTTAATTTAATAATATTTGAATTTGAATTTAAATAACACATTGAGATGTAAATTCAAACATTATATCCATCGTTACCCATATTGCGTGAGGTTTGGCTCCACTTCTATCCATTCTGATTCGATTCCCAATCTTTTAATATGGATTTTTTTGTGTGTTTTTTTTAATTATAATTATATTTAATTATTATATTTATATATTCATTTGAATTATTAAGGTTTTGCAATCATATTTTATCATTATATAAATATATTAATAATCAAATTATTAAATAAATAAACTAAAATATAACTAAACAATTCGCTTGATATAATCGCAATAATCTTAATTGCACAAAATTCATATTTGTTATATTCTCGCTTTAAACCATTTTATTAGAGCAATTGACCATTATAGGAATCCAGTTACATACAATCTCATTATGATTTCGCTAAAAGAATTCGACCCCATGATCTCACTTAATCATTATGTCTCATTTAGTGGGCTTACACAATTTGTAGAAGATAGATTAGGACAGGTCCTCAATAACATTCATCAATTCATCACATCCAGTATATATATCTTATCTAGTCCCTTCAAGTCAACTCTAATAGTAACTTAAGCTGACATCCATACTCTATCACCGTACTCATAGCGCAGGGAAATCAATAGTTGGAACCCGTGCCCAATTATCTTCCCTTTATAAATACCCTCAACATCAAGGTAAAGAGGCACCTAGAGATAGCTCACATTTAGTAAAAACTCTAATCTCAACCCCTCATACCACCAATAATTTATGATAATTGGATGATTTATAGATAATGTTGATTTATATTAATATGTTATAAATGCCTTTTAAATTTTGTCAAATCATAAGATAATATAAAGATAAACTTATATTTTATCTCAAAAAATTATAATTCATTGTTGGCTCTTAAAAATAATTTTCTGACTTCGCCCTATTAACAATCTAACCATTTAGATTTATTTTCAATAAAATAATATTTATACATAATATATTTTCAATTATTGTTACCCAATCTAAAATGTGTAAATTATTCTCAAATGCTAGCATATTCTATGAGGAGATTACTTCTAGGATTACTTATTATAAGATGCTTTATCCACTTCTAAACTCGATTCATTGAATTGGAAATGATGAATAAAAATGGAACACATGGATGGAAGTGAAACTTTACATGATAAAATTTTAAAAATTACATCCAATAACCACAAGATAAAAATATAGTATATGTTAAAATGTAAAAATGATTTTATTTTAATTTTTTGTAATTTTTATAATTAAATTTAAATAAAATATTTTAATCATTAAATATTAATTAAAAATATAAGCCCAATTTTTATTTAGAAAAAGCTTGTTTAACAATAAACCCAAATAATCCAACCTTCAAACAATGCAATATAATAGTTAAAAGAGTTTATATTTGATGTATTTAAAAGATTAAATCTTTAAATCGAGTTTAATTATTTGGAAATAAAGGTTAAAATTTTCAAAATGGTCATATAATTTTTATGAAAGTGCTTAAATGAAGATTAAATTTTTTAAAATAGTTAAATAAAGGTCAAACTTTTTCAAAAATGCTCAAATAAAGACTTTTCAAATGCCATATATCATGTTTTAATTTTTTTTATTTATTTTACCTTTCATTTTGAGTAATATTTGAATAATCTCTCATGTATTTTATTCTAAACATGTAGTAGCCACTAGTCACCTAATTTTTACTACAAGTTGAATTGAAATGCGTGAAAAACAAGCAATTTCATAAATGTTTGGTCATTTTATGACTATTTTGAAAAGCTTGGCTCTTATATAAACAACCATAAAAAACTAGGTCTAATTTGAGCATTTGGCCAAATGTTTTTTAAATTCGATCAGTGATCGAATTAATTAGGCCACAAGTTTATTGATCAATCGATTTGACTAATTCGATTAAAAATTATTAAAAATTTAAAAATAAAAGAATTTCAATTCAATCGTCGGTTCAAACAGTTCGTATCGATTCCTAATCAATTCAAAATGTGAATTGGTACCAAAATCAAATCTCCATCCAACTGATCGAATCCAAACATTTTTATTTTATTTAACTCTTTTAAAATTTAAAATTTCATACACATGGTAAAATGTACATCAGCATATAAGAAAATTTAAAGTGAAATTTTTCTCTCGGGGAAAACCCTGAGGCATGAAGTACTCTCGTACCTTCTTTTTCCTCTCATATTTTATCTCTGAGTTGTTGTCTCTCTGATTTTCTCTTTCATTGTCGAGTGTCAAAATCAAATAGTTTCTATATCAAACCCATAATCACCCCCCACTCCTCCCATCTTTTACCTCTCTTTTTTTCTCAGCCATTTTCATCACCACCACTTCCCATTATAGAAAATCAACCTCCCCCCCCCAACCCCCCAAAAAAAAACTTCATTCATGGAACCAACCCAAAGCTACCAGCCTTCAATGTCTTTCTTTTCAAACATCCCTTCGTCGCATATCGAAGACGAATACGAACAATTCGACGACCATGAAAAGGAACCCATGTTTGAAAAACCCTTAACTCCCAGCGACGTCGGCAAGTTGAACCGCCTCGTTATCCCCAAACAACACGCCGAGAAACACTTCCCGTTGGGCGGCAGCGGTGGTGACTCGGTGGTCGATAACAAAGGCTTGTTGCTGAGTTTCGAGGACGAGTCAGGCAAGTGTTGGCGTTTCCGTTACTCGTATTGGAATAGTAGCCAAAGCTACGTGTTGACTAAAGGATGGAGCAGATACGTTAAAGAGAAGCAACTCGATGCAGGTGACATTATTTTATTCAAACGACATCGTCTCAATGCTGAGAGGTTGTTTATAGGTTGGAGGAGGCGCGGTGCCGCACTGGATGGCGGGAACGCCGAGTTGGGAAATAACAGCGGCGGCGTCCGCTGTGGTGACAATGGTGGGTGGAGCAGTAGTAGAGGATTGTATCAAGGGAATCCTTATCCTGGGCACATTCAAGGCCAATGCCATGGGGCTAACGTGCCATACCAACATGACTGTCTTCATGCAGGTATTATTTTTTTTGTCACATTTGTAAACATTATCTCCTTTTTATCATTTTTTTAAAGTAACCTGTATTAAAAGTCAGGATAAATGGATAAATTAGTCCGGTTAGATCAAAGAATTAAACAATCACACGTGGCGTGTCATGTTTATTTCATTTTGACGTATAGAGATTAATTTTTAACAGTAGAAATGAAAAAAAATTTTAAAAGATAGGTCAGTTTACTTTTAAATTTAATATACAAAAATTAAATTACTCATTTTTTTAATAAATTGAAGGTAATATAAAATTTTTATAATACTTTTATTTTTTTTCAAATAGTTTTATTTAATATAAAAATTCTGGATAATGCAAAAAAAAAATGGACACTTTCCAATTATATTGGAGTAATGTGGTGGTTGTGGTTTGGATTTTATTTCATGCGCAATAATAATCTTTTTAATAATTAGAGTGATAGTTTCTAAGTTCTAATTTTAATAAAATAAAAATCTAACTCGAATAATCCCCATTTTTTTTTTTACTTGAAGACTAAAACACAAGTCAACTTACATGTGATAACATATATTTGTTTGTTTTGAGTATTAATTAAGGGGAGGTGGGGTTATTGAAAATTATTGACGTTATCACATGGGAGCATGTGTTTTGAAATTTGTGTCACAAATGCAGGAAGCATGGCTGAAAATCAAGGGCCAGGTGGGAACCCAAAGAGGCTATTGCGGCTATTTGGGGTGAACCTAGAGTGCCACCTCGATGACTCCTCCGAGCCATCCACGCCCGATAGCTCGTCGGTATCGAGTCAGGGTCCAACGTCCACCCACCACTTTTATTCTCAATCCTACACCTCTAACTACATGGTAAGCACGTTTATATATTATTGATTAAATTATCATTGAGATTTTGTATTAGAAGTTGAATTATATTTTTTTGTAAAAAATGAATAAATTAATATTTATACATTAGATCAAAGAGCAAATTGATCATTTTTATAAAAATTAATCAATTTCTACTGTTAAAAACTAGTGTAATTGACAGAAGAATTAAACAATTACACATGATGTGCCACATTTATTTCATTATTACATACAATGACTAGTTTGCTCTTTGATAAGTAAAAGTACCATGGAAGTTCCTGTACTAGGTGTCAGATTGCATTTTGCCCCCTATACTCAAAAATGGACAAATAAGTCTCTATATGTTAAATCAAAAAGTAAATTGGTCATTCTATTAAAGGTTTTTTTATTTATTTATCTATTTCTACCATTAAAAACTGGTTCATGTATGTCGAAATGAGATACATGCGATATGCCGTGTGTCATCATTTGGTTATTCTGTCAACCATGCCAGTTTTTAACAACAAAAATGAATAACTTTTTTAACAGAAAGAACTAGCTTGCACTTTGATCTAATGTACAAGAACTAATTTGCTCATTTTTTGAGTAAAGGAGGGGAGACTGCAATCTTACACCTACTATAAGGGTCTCTATGATATTTTTACCCTCTTTGATCTGATACAAGTACAAGGATTAATTTGTTCATGTTTTAGTATAAAAAAAATACAATCTAACTTTTATACAAAGACTTCATGATGCTTTTACTGTATATTCTTTTTCTACATTATCATTAATCTTTATTAAAATTAATTAAGGGGTAAAAGATAAGGTTTAATTATTAAAATATTGGATTTTGTTGCTGGTGGTAATGAGACAAACAATTTGATAATTTTGGGAGTTGACTACTTGCCACGTCGCCTAATTGCACTAGTTGGGTTACTTAATTAAAGATTAAGCTGAGACGTGGTTTCCTTTAGCCCCTACCATTTTTATATAAAATAAAATAAAATAAAATCAGACATTCATTGCCCTAATCAAGCTGTCCAATTCGGCTGGATTTCGGGATTACTTTTTGGAATTTGTATTTGATAGTAACTTTATTATATTTATTTAAAAATAATTATCGTATATTATATTTGGTTAAAGAAAATATTTTTAAACTTTTAATTTTTGAAAATTGAAAAAAAAAACCAGGCTTGTTAAATAAAATAAAATAAAATATATTTCCTTTTCTTTCTCTTTTTTACATATTTTGGTTTTCAGTTTTTTTAAAAAAAATTTAAAAAAATTTTAATTTTTGTTTCTTTTCAAAAAATTGAAAAAGGAAAAAAATCTCTATTTTCTGAAACCAAATGCAGACTAAATAGATTAATTTAATAATTTTCAAAAATTTCACAAATGAAATTAGAAGAAAAACGCATTTTTTATGAAATAAAAATAGATAAATGGAATAATAATTATTATATTTAGTTTTTAGGGGGATTTTCTATGATTTTTTTCTTTAGAAGAAATCATTATTATATGTGGTAGGTTTAAACAAAAAATTTTTTATTTCATTTCATTTTATTTATTATTTTCCCTTCAATTTTTAAATACAAGGCATGATTGAATTAAACCTTTGTTAGGATAATTATCATCACCGGCCCAAAAATCCGAATGGGTTTGGGCTGGATTCTATTGAGCTTGCAGATCGAGCTTACTCTCCTGCAAAGTTACACATGCATGAGACCGTATAAACACGTGTTAGGTCTAGAGTAGGATATACGTCTATATGCATAAAACCTACCTAGTATGTCATATCAATGAACAATACCCATATAATATAAAAATACAAATACCACTATATTAGAGAGACAAAGAAAAACACTAAACACCCTTAAAAAAATTCAATTTTGGTGAAGTACTCTCCAAGAATCATAAACAGAAGCTTTGCTTGCTTGCTTGATTGATTCAAGCAAATACAAAATATTTGTTATTTATTTCACCCATAGAAATTCAACAAAAATAAAATTGATGAAATTGGGAAGTGAAAGAGATTGCTAGTTAAAAATTCCAAGTGAAGAAGATTTTGTAGCAGTGGGAGATTTGCAATAATAATGAAAGATACCCTCCAAATATGATTGATTGAGTCGAGGGATATTGGTCATAATAGTTAGGCAAACACATAATCCTTGTAGATTTTTTCATTAAAGCATATTTGGTGACTACAATGTAATTGATTTTTGTTTTTGTGATTGTACAAGGATATTGGTTTCTCAAGAGATATGAACCAGATGAATAATCATAGAGCATAAAGGCTTTCAAGATGTTTGAAATCCATGGATTTGACTTAATTCAACTTTGAAGGTCAAAAGAGTACAAAGAAATGCTAAATGAATATATACGCAACTTGGAGACGATGGTGGCAGTCTTGAGTTAGATGCATGACATCCATGTAATAGTATTTATATATACGTTCGAACGTAGCCAAAGCTTTTTTTTTTTTTAAGAAGTAGATAGATTTTCATACTCTCTTACCCTATTTTCAACCACATTTTTTTTATATTTATGTTGCAGAGCAGAAGAGATGATCATGTAGTGAAAGGAACAACCTAAAAATTTATTCTAAAGAACAAATATAGAAAGATAAAAACAAAGTGGTCCCTTGAATGGATACTGCAAATATTGCAAGTTGTAGGAAAGATTTAAGTGAAATTGCAAGAGTAAAGGTAAGCATAGGGTTCCATTCTTTTTAGTGTTTTTCTTCTCTTTCAATCAATTTGTCTTAACTGAACAAGGACATGATTATCAATCTCAATGTGATGTTTTATGGTATCTATTTTACGATTTTAGTTTTATTAATCATAATCACGACTTATGGTAAATTCGACCTACAACATTGCTAAAAAGCTAAGCTCCGCATACAACATCTTAATTACTGAAAAATATTAAAAATTCTATGTTATGCCATGGCCTAAAAATCTTATCACGGTACAAGCAAAAATAATCATATTAGATTTAATTCTTCTCATATCTAATCTTATTAATGTTTTTAACTTTCCAAACTCAACAACCTCACATCATATTACATTTAGCTTATACCCCGTGACTCGGATGTTAATTGAACTCCGCTAAGGAGGCAATCATGATATGAGTGACTCACTTTAAACCCTTATTCTCCTATAAATACTCTCTTTTTCAAGATCAAAGGAGACACGAGCAAGAAACATTAACCATTAGTTTGCTTACATATCACCTCTAAACTTTCAATCTTTAGTGGTTCTTTGCACAACTTATGTTGTAAACTACCATTGACCTTGTGTAATTCATGTTTTATTTTTTTTAGGTAACTTACGTTTTTAAGTTAATTTTGAGTTTGGATTGCTTTGAGTTTAAATCATTTAAATTTAAGACCTGAGTTCTTTAATAATATTGGATTAATTATTTAAATTATTTTCAATTTTGATTATTTCAAGTTGGATTGATTTCGTTTTCAAATTGTTGAATGAATTTTTCTAAAAAAATAGAATTGATTAAATTGATTGAATTTGAGTCTACTTGCATGCCATGAAATGCCCTATGGGACAGGGATCTCGCTTGGTTGGTCTTGGGTTCCGGGCATTCACAATACAATTTTCTTTTCTATCATTTATTTCAAGATTTTACGATTTCATCATCGTCGTCGTCGTCATCTCTAAAACCAACACCTTAAGCCACCATAAACAGCGACAGAGCACACCAAAGTTAATATTCAATCGTGGAATTTCAAGATTCTGATGTCACCAACTTAATAAGAGATAAGGTTCTTATAATTACCAACACTACCTTCCCTAATCAATTAGCTTCTAATCCTACCACACATTTCAGCATTCACTATAAATCATTTTATTAATCACTGTTCTTTAATCATTCAATCATACAAACAGCTGAAGCTGATACCAAGTATATAGATATATAGCTTCAAGTTACAAGGTCTAATTCTACCCCAAGTCCTTATACTTTTCAAACTTTTAAATTTTACTACCTGATCTACTTTTAATTTCAGAAATTTGAATACTAAAATGTCATATATTCAAATTTAACGAAAACTCATTAACAATGGAGCCCTTGTACTAGAAGCCAAATTGTATTTTGTCTCATTTACTCAAAAAATGGAAAAATTAGTTTCTGTAGGTTAGATCAAAGAGCAAATTGCTTCTTTTTGTTAAAAATTTCATCCAATTCTACTGTTAAAAACTAGCGTGCCTAATGGAATGGCTAGACAGTTACACGTAACATGCCACGTGTACCTCATGCTGATATACAGTGGTAAGTTTTTAATAGTAGAAATGGATAAAATTCTTAACAAAAGGATCAGTTTACTTTTTGATTTAATGTACAATGATTAATTTGTCCCTTTTTAGTAGAGAGGGCAAAACACAATCCGAATCCTAATATAAGGGCCTCCAAAGTAGTTTTACCATTAACAATATTATCAATTGGACTTTTAACTTTCAAATCAAATAAGTAAAGAGACTGAATTGATGGACTAAACGTCAAAAGTCCGAAGAGTATAAGGACTGGAGGCACATTTAAACCAACTAACAATTAAAACCCATTAAGCCCAACAGTGTGTTTGGAAATAATGGGTACAGTGTAGTAACTAGCATGCACATGTATATGAAAGAAAATATCTTTTACATTCGGTGACAAGATCACAGATATCCTTATATTTTTATCATGCGACTAATCAGAGAAAGTGTCAAATGACTCATAAGGGCCCATATGGATTTCAGACAAGAGGGTTACCCATTTACCTCCATTGGAAATGGAGTCCCAAAGTTTTAGTGGCTGTGCTAGTGGGAGGATATATCACCAGATATATACATATATGTATTTCATCGAGCCCTCTCGGGGTGGTGGCCAATCAACCCATTGAAAGGACCCTCTCTTCAGTAAACAATAATATTCAATCATGCATGAATAAGTACAGTACAAATATAGTAACAAGACTTCGCTTTTCATCTTCAACTCTCTTAACATCTTAAATTTTATTATTTTTGGCCAAAAAAAGTTATTTTTTAACTTAAATTAAGTTGAATTCGAATAATTTGATTTTATTTTGATAAGAGCTTAATTAAAATTTGAAAAAAAATAAATAAATCCATACTACTATTTAAGCACGATTGAAAACAAAAAAACCAAATCAATAGTGTATCTAAAGCAACATTTGACAGCATTAAGACATTAAGAGGTAGCTAGATTTTGTAATAATGGTAAGCTTGAAATTTTAACAATTGCAAAGGGAAAAAAAACATAACTGTATATTGCAAATTATGTATCTTAAACTAGAACCACACCTTTAAATCTAGAGCTGTTTATTCAAATTTAGGTGTAATTATTGTTAACAGATTTGTTTCCATCACGACTTTGCAGGGTCTGCACTAGAGGATTCGCAAGTGCTTAAGCGGCTCTTAAAATGAAAAATTATATATTAGCACATGATAAAATTATACTTTGATCTCCAGAAAAGATAAGATTTTTATTTAATCTTTTAAAAATTATAAAGCTATAAGCTAATAAAATGATGAAATTACATTTTAATTCTCATAAAAATATGTAATTTAATTCCGATACCCTAAAAGAAATTTATAGCTTCGCCACTATGAGTATGACCAAATTTTCTTAAGCTTTTATGTATATTTAAAAATCATGTTTTTACGCTGGTTATAAATACCGAAAAATGAGTATTTCAAGAAAAGTAAAGAGTCGGACTCCAAGTAACTTATTATTAGTGCAAAGCTTAACTGGAATTTCAACCCTGCACCAACAACCTCAGGCCCCATTTCCATTCAGCCATATACCTATAATGTGCAAGTCATTTTCACACACTCTAGTTTTAGGCAAATGTACTTAAAACATTTGGTGTTGCAAAATTGATACAAAATCTATCTTCCACATACAACGGTTTCTTTTTTTTTTTAACAACGTTCTAATCGTATATTTCTTTTTAATATTATGTCTAGAACTATCTATAGCCCCTCCCAACCTATAAATAAGAGGATAATGCACTTCAACGCACTCAAACCTATGTCTTCTTGCATTGGTAATAATGCCCATACCAATCGAATTAATATTCAATCGACACATACAAGCCTTTCTAAATTTATATATATATTAAACAGATTATACAGATTCCTAAGAATCCTTTGAAGAGGTCAGAAAAAGATCCTCATGTCATAGTAGCAACAATTAAAAGCAGTCCTTGCTATCAATTCATATGAAGAAAACAAAGTCCCCACTTTCGTTCCAAACAAATAAGTCAAATTAGTTCATAATAGTCAAATACAAAATTCGTTGTTGTGGGAGGGGGAATAGATTCAAGGCTTGGATCACACTCGAGACATTACTTAAGCATTATCTAACATTTCATCATTTTTTAGATATTTTTTTGTCTAATTATGAATTTAGTCCTTTCACTTTACGAGAATTGAAAATTAGTCCCTCTATGTACTTTACGAAGACTAAGAAGTTAGTCAAGTTGTGGGTAAACACATAAAATTGAACTATTTATTTTTACTAATTTATTTTATATATATTGTTAAATATAAGGGTGAACAAGTAACCGGTTAAACCAAATTACAAACAAACTTAACTGATCTAATTGAAATAAATCAATTTGTTCGGTTACTTGATTAATTCGGTTAGCTTACTCATTTCAGACGACTTATTCGATTGGCTATCGATTTTGGATATTAAAACTGGATAAACTAATTAAATAAACCTAAATCCAATATCCAAATACCCAACCCAAAACCAATCTAACCCAAAAATACCCAACACCTAACAAAAAATTAAAAATCAATTAATTAAAAATAAAACCTTAAAACCTTTTATTGTATAAATAAATCTTAAAAGAAATCCAAAAAATTGATAAACTAATCGAACTGAATTGAACCAAACCGAAACTTTCATTTTTCCCTTAAATCGATTTGATTTATTCAGTTTTAATGGTTTGGTCATTTTATTTTATAATCGGTATATAAAAGTCAAATTAATTGAATTAACAAAATGTTGATCCCTAATAAAACCTTTGATTTTTATTTTTTGTGCATATAAAAGGTAGAAATGTTTATTCCCAAATTAGCAATTTAACGGTAAAGATGAACAATGTTAGTTAATTGCATTCAATTTTCAATTTTTGTAAAGAACAAAGACTAGACAAATTAAAATGAGGGTTGAATTTTTATTTTTAAAAAAGATGAGGGATGAAATTTATAATTAAAGGCATATATATATACGTCAAGGGCTAAGGCAATAATAAAATCTAGGGACCTGAGCACTGGTGCCCAAGACCATTAAGGATCATGTAAATTGGGCCTCGCCAAGGCCTAGTACGATCCATTTCTTGTATTTAATTATTTTGGTTTTAGGATTATAAAAAAGAGAGGGAAAGAGTGTATGGTAAGAAAGGTAAATTACATTATTGGTCATCTAAATATTAGCATATTTTTGTTCTGGTAACCAAATTTCAAAAATTTTCAATTTCATCACTAACATTATTAATATTTTTTTTTGTTACTCCTCCTTTGAATTATTAATGAAATGTTAGTGTGGTCTTTTTTTTATTTGTATAATGATAAATTTAAGTATAATGATAAATTTAACTCTCAACATTTACACATTTTATTAATTCAATACTAATTCTAAAAAATCAATCAATTTCTTTAAAATAATATCCCCTCCCCTTGCTTATAATATTTGTTTGTATTTAGTGATTTAAGTCAAGAATTGTTTATATAATGTGACAGTCTATTATTGATTGGAATTTTTTAATGGATATAACATTTTGGTGTAAAATGAGTAACGGAAGAATAGTTTAGGTACACTTGTGATAAAAAAATTTAAGTATCAATTTGGGGGAAAAGGTATAGTTTAGAAACTAATATGTGGGTTAAGCATTTATTTTTAAATAGACTTAGTGGTTTGACTAACAATTGAACGAAGGAACTGATTTAAAAAAAAACTAGTTTAAGTACCATTTTTGGCAAAAAAAATTTAGGTACCAAGATGAGAAAAAAAGTATAGCAAGATATCAATTAGTGAGTTAAGTCATTTCTAATGGTATCCGACAAATAATAATATTCAATTTAGATTCAGATTTAAATAATATCACTCAGATTATTTGAGGATAATAAATAAATTGAAATATATAGGTAGTTTTGTTAATTTGGATTTGAATAAAGCAAAAAAAATTGTAGATATTTGACCCACTACATTTATAATGGACTTAATTAGTTTAGATCAGCCAGTTACAAATAAAGTTTGTTCTACTTTCTTCAAAAGTAGCAATGGTGACAGTAATCTGCTCTATTTTCTCTTAAAACGATGGTTTTAATAGTTTTGAGGATTGAATTTATGCGGGCAATCTACCAAAAAAAGCTTATTTTTTAAAAAATTATCGAAATGGGCCCGGTATTTTATTATTTACCGGAATGGGCCTTTTCCGGCAAATCGCGTCCACGTCAGCGCGCTTTGCTGACGTGGCAACAAATCGCGTCCACGAGGGGGCGATTTGTTGCCACGTCAGCAAAGCGCGCTGACGTGGCCGCGACTTGCCCATCTAATGAAATTTCATGTATATAGTTGCACTAAATTATTTAAATTATTTATAATACCTAAATTATCCCTATTTATTTGTTATATTACATAAAATACTCCTTTGAAAATACAAAACATTATGATAGCTAATTTAAAATTTATTCTCCACAACTAATGAAAATCATTTAAAATGCTAAAACTAGATATGTCTGAACAAACTATAAGAAAATCCCTGGAATGCTGTGATTTCTTCGTCTTCAACGAAAGATCTCGAGAAAGATCATGGTGAGGAAAGCTTGTGCTTAATGAGGAAGCAAATTTGGACACTCGGAATCATCTAACAATTATGCAGAACAGCAGCCGTCTTTCTTCACAACTGAAACATCATCCCGAGAGCCGACATTGATGGTTTGTCCCTTGGGCAATGTTGTTTGATCATTCCCTCATTCGAGTGCTTTTCGACTGATCACATGATGTATTTGAGTTAGTATTTCAATGAATGCATGCTCAACATTTGTAGATTCAAGGGCAAATGTTTCCATAAAGAAGCGCGTACATGTGGGCGCGACTTATCAATTTATTTTTTTCTCCAAAACCCTGAAAATCCTAAAAACCCTAAACCCTAAAATCTAAAAACCTACAAGTCAGGAAATCGCGGCCACGTCAGCCTGACATCGCGCTGACATGGACGCGATTTGCCGGAAAATGGTTTATTCCGGTAAATAATAAAATTTCAGGCCCATTTCGGTAAATTTATAAAAAAATTAAGCTTTTATTGGTAAATGGCCCAATTTATGCATGACCAATATTGAAAAGTTTTTTGGGGACATCTGGCATTCTTGGTGTTAATTGGAGTTCATTGTCAATGTAGTCTGATAGTGGTGGTACTAAAATGCTATTTTAACAGTTGACCATGGTGGTGAATCTCTTGCAATTTTTTTGGTATTGTCAATTAAGTGATCTTTATTGTGCATCTCTCTCCTTCACGCATGCAACTCTTAGAACAATGAAGCAACCATAAATTCGAACATTAGAAACAACACTATTAAGAGAAGCAACCATAAATTTTAAATATAAACTATAAAACTAATATGGAAAATACCAAAAAAAGAATTTTATCTCCAAGCTATACACATCAGTCACTTAATAAAAAATTAGTAATGGCGTTAAATATAACCTAATTTGCACCATTTACTCCATTTATTAATATACAATAAATAATCTATTTTAATGTTTTAAGTAAAAATAAGTTTGATTTTAATAATAAGGAAAAAAAATTCTCTCTATTTAAAATGGGTATTAAGTTACTTTTGAAAGTGATATATGGTATAAAATTATTAGTTTTTTTCTTGTGCGATAAATGAATCATTTATTAGTATTTAGAAGTGTCATTTGTTTAGAGCCGACAACCCCTTGAATAGGTTTATATTGTCCTCAGGTCAAACCAAGATTTTGTTTCCCAACTCCATCGAGAGCCCGAGCCCAAGACGGGGTTCAAGGAGCGGAGACACCTTGTTGGATTGGACCATGCATCACACACAACCCAATCCAACAAGGCGCTCACTTTGTGAACCCCGCTTCTAGTTTGGGATTTCGAAGGATTCGTGAGACAAAATCCCGACTCGACCTAGGGATAATATCAACCTGCTAAAGAGTCTATTTGCTCCAAATAGATAATGCTTTGAAGACTTCTCCAGAAGGAGTCGGTCTCCCCTTTTGGTAAAGTGATAGCATAGATGCCTTTAAATGCCATATAAGGGACAAGGGTTCAAACCTACCAAGCATTTGATGTGCACGTCTCCCTGGTAGGTGACCATGCATCATGTACGACCTAATCTAATGTGAAGCTCTTGCTCTGTGAACCCCGCCTTAGGCTCGGGCTCTTGATGGAGTTAAGAGACAAAACCACAGCTCGACCTAGGGATGATACTGTCCCATTAAAGATCTATCAACTCTAGATAGGCAACACTTTGAAAACTAATACAGAAAGAGTCTGCCTCCTCTCAACATAAAACTAAGAGAAAGCGATCTTAATATGTACTTTAGGTATGGTTGCCATAGTAATGGTTGTAGGCATTGAAACCCAGATAACTAGATCAGGAGGTTAAATATCATATTAATATATTTTCTCTTCTTTTTGATACAATGGCTAAGCTACTCATAATCTTTCAATTCCTATAGTAAAGGATATTAGAATCTACGTTTTTCAAATTGTTGCGACAACAATGATGCCAACTAAATTAAGACTTAGTTAGAAAAAGGATGGTAGTTTTTTTTTTTTGCATAATGATAAATTTAACCCTTAACGTTTCCCTTTTTGCTATTTTAACCTTTTTTTTTTCTCTTGGATCACTTTAGCCTTTAAACATTCAAAATTTAGTCAAATTGTTTTTTCTAGATGAAAAAGTTAACCGGCCATTTAAATTTAATGATATTCACATGGCAACTCATGTGGCAATTCATGAATACTTCATAATTTTTTTTTAAAAAAGTTAAAAAAAGTTCATATAAGGTTTTTTTAAAAAAAATCCATATTAACAATGAAGTACACGTAAACTGTAATGTGGGTTATCGCATCAATGCTATTAAAACATTAACAATTTAGTCACATTTTCCGTCCAAAGCAAAATAATTTGACTAAAATTTGAAGGTTCTAAAAATAAAAATTAGAGTCAAGCTAAATGTTCAAATTAGGGATCAACCTTTTAGACGTTGCTCACATAAGGGCTAAGGGCCAGTTCTTCATTGTTTTTGAAAACTGCTATGGAAAAATGCTTTTGAGAAGTGCTTTTGAAAAATTCGAGTGTTTGGTATTGCTGTCAAAAAGTGCTTTTGAAGAATAAAATGTCCATTTTAGACATGATATTATAAAGCAACAAATATGTATTTAAATAATGTTCAAATTAGCTAATATTATGATATTTTAGCAAAAATATAAAAAATAATTTATTATAACTTATTGTTAATATTTTAATAATATTATTAATTTTAAATATTTCCAAGTAATTAATATTAATTATTTATTAAATTTAATTAGAATATATAAACTATATTTAAATATTTAAATATAATAATTAAATATTTGTAATTAGATATTGACATAATTGTATTATTATAAAAAATATTTTTTATTTTTAATTAATGCTTTTAACACATTTGTATTATTTTATTTTAAAATGTATTTGAATATATAACTCATATTAGATATTAACACAACATAGAAAAGATAAAACCTAACAAATTAAAATATTACATATATTTGGATTAAAGTTTTAAAAAGGGATAATATTTATATACCAAATATAAATTCACAATAGACATGTACTAAGCATATGCATAGAGCTGCTCTAATCTTGTTCTCAATTATATTATTTCTTTATAATTAATTTAACTTGTTCAAAACTATTAACAACATATATTATATAAATATGTGGTTTCTAACTAGGAAGCTCTCAAATTTTCAACTGCAATTTCATTGAGCAAATTGAATAAAAATTGCATCCAGAATGGCAAAAATGTCATCAACCTCCAAAGTCTAGTTTGCAACTAAATATTTCATATCTGTCCGGGAAATTTTTCTTATAGAAAGAAAACACTTCAAACCATCTTAAATTAGCAGTAATATGGGGAAAAGACTATTAGATGGACAAATGTCAGACATAGGAAAGACTCAAATGAAGTCAATTTCATAATATAAGATTCTAGGAAGAGGGAAGAGTGTATTGCATTTCATTTAAAGATTCAGCTAAAATCTTTAAACAGAAACAGACCTATAGTAATAAAACTAGTACACACCATGATGTAAAAATGTACAAGAGAAACAGAAGAGAAAATTTCAGTCCACTCAGATGTTGAACATATTTTGAATAGACCAACAAAATCAGCTATCCATTGTAACATACTTGAGAACTCTATAGGGAGTTGATACACATAAAGCATGAAAATGCTGAAGCCTGCATAAAACTGGAGAACCTTCCACAACCTTGACAAAAAAGAAACAGAACATAAGCTACTAAAAACATTAACCAATGATAAAATCAAATTCATTGACAAAGAAAATGAAATAGAACAATGTACAAAGAGTCAAGAAGCAATCACCTGAATGGTCCTAGAAAATTGCTAGTCAAAGACCAATCCACTAGCCCAATACAGCTTCCAATAAAAAATGGCAGAGAAATTCACGAGGGATGGCTAATTCCCACAATCAGCTGAATAGCAGGTAGAAGCAAACAGGAAGCAACTTTAAGATGGAACCTTTCATGAAATAAACAATGGAAAAAATTAGATATAATCAATTTCAATTTAAACATGACTAGATGAGGTAACAAGTAAATTAAAAAACTCAATTAAAATATTAAGTTCAGAAGCTGAAGCAGAATAAAGATTAAGAAGGAAATGTGTAAGATAGTTTTAACGTTTCTTTCTTTTTCTATAGTGTCCGAGGCCAACATTATATATTGCAAAAAGGTGATATATATATATGCATATAAAAGTGCTGCTATTATATACAATGGCACTTTTTTAGTTCTTTTTCTATAGTGATATCCTCCATTCCAGAAAGGTATCACAAATTAAGTTAACTACGGAGGATATCACAAAGTTCACTGCTGCTATTATATAATATTGCAAAAAATAAAAAAGATGTATCCAAATATTATACAATTGTCAAGTTAGGTCACAACAAAAATATTATAAAATTTTCTCATCAGGTTTTATGAACACAAACTTGTCTTCCACTTAATTTTAATTAATCTCACAAAAAATTTTAAAATATCATTTAAACTCTTTTTTTTCAATTTTCATTAAACTTTTAAAATTTTTAAAAGTTTTAATTAGCACCCAAACTTATATATAGATATATTAATCTTTGCTTTCAAATATGAATATATATATTAATCTTCATTAATCAGTGTTTTCCTCATTACACAGTAGTCTATGTATGTGTTTTAGTACCAGTCATCTAACTACATCATGATAAAACTTGTTCGTTTTTATGTCTAAGTTGAAACAAAAGAGACAGAATTCCAATAACTGCAAGCAATAAAATAGATAATAGAACATGAGAGTAGACAAAAACCGATGATGATTTTCCCTACGAAACAACTTGTCAATGTATTGCTGGTAACAAAAAAAAGAAAGAAAAAAAAGAAGCTTTAATCAAATAAGGAGCACAACTTGTAACACCAAACTACTGTTTTAAGCTTTCACCATTAATGTCATTATTCAAAGCCTAAAATTGTTTCTGTTGAGAGCCAATTCACTTTCAACAACGAAATACAGTTACATGTTCCAATATAATTCTCAGACAAAATGAGGTTGTTGGTTGAATTCTTCATGGATTTAAGTCATCCATATGTAATCCATACTAACCAGTTTTTTTTATAGAAAAAAAAAACTATATGAAGTATGAAATTGAGAAAAAACATATGCAAGAAAAACATTTCCCTGACCCCTGCAGCAAACCGCCCAAAATTTTCAAAGATAGCTATTGAATATCGATGCATGCAGTCCTTTGTCGGATTGACCTTTCTATTATTTTCACCCCAGCAAACACCAGATGGAGATGAAAAAACCCATAAAGTGAAAAACTCGAGGACGACAATGAAAAAACCCAGGAGCCGTTTACCAAATGGGAAGCATCGGGTTTAGACAACTTGTGGATGCGGCAAGCCTTGATCCTTTGGGTTTTGGACCAATCCCAGTGTTTTTCATAAAAATCGAAAGAGGAAGAGAGGTTTTGTGTGGCATTAAAACTTAGATGGTGCAAGGGCATTCTCGTTGTAGCTTAGGGTTGGACAATGTCAAAAAACCAATCTTCTAATGTGACAGAAATTTCAACTTGGATAAAGCTTTCAACCATCAAACAATATAATAAGCAAACAAAACAGAGAACAGAATATTTACCTCAATCAAAGATCTTTCATAAGAATCAAATGATAATATAGCTTTTTGACCCCTTTCAGTTGACAGTATTCCCTATAGAATGTAAAATTTCTGTAAAAATCAAACAATCAGAAAACAACTAAAAACAAAGTATAATGAATAATTAAAGAGAAGAAGAAGAAAAGAAACTCACCGGCGGAAGAGGAACAAAGAACCAGAGGAAAAGAAACAAAGGCAAAGAACTTGATATCTCAGGCAAAGAATCAGAGGAAAGAACCTTTTTTGGGGAGAAGACAGGTTAAAAATGGAAATTATCAGCCAAAAGCACTTTTGGCTGAAGAAATGGTGAAATTTTTAACTTCTTCAGCTGGAAAAAAGGACTTTTTAATCGATGAAATTTTTTGGAGACCGTTCTTCATTCATTTTAAGAGAAAAGGACTTTTTATTGCAAAAGTCCTTCTACAAAGTAAAGGAGAACGGGGCCTAAGACATTCAAATGTTTACAAAAGAACCTAATTTTTACAAAAAGTGTTAAAATAAGGGCTTTTCATAAACTTCAAACCATTTTGTAGTAAAAAATAGGTGAATATTGATGTGTTTAGAATAAACACAAAACAATTGAACCAAATATTGCTTAAAAAGAAAATGAATAAAAAAACATAATTTAAAATTTGATATACAACATTTGAAAAGCTCTTATCTGAGTACTTTCAAAATTAATTAATTTAGCCCTTATTTGACCATTTTGAAAGATTTAACCTTCGAGCACTTTTGTAAAGATTAGGCCTTTATATGCTTATTTTGAAAGGCTTAACACTTATGTGATAAAACAGTTAAACATAAAGGACTAAATTTAACATTATATATGTTTGATTGAATCATAAATTAACTCAAGCAATTTGTATTTTTTAAAATTTATTTACTGTTGAAATTTTTTAATTTGGATTTCGCTTCAATTAAAACAATTTGAAGTTGAGTATAGTAAATTCAAATAATTCAATTTATTCGTGGCTTTAAAAAAAATTAAATTAAATTAAATTCTTACAACTCATATAAACTCTTTTACCTATGTAATAAATAGACTTATTTATTTTCTGTATTCTTTAAAAATATGGTTGAAAATACAGTTATATATACATTTGTCATGTTATGACTTCATTACTTTAACTATAAAAACATCCTATAATTAGCAAACCAAATCCACAAACTCCGACAAGTCTTTTTACTTTTCCTCTTCATTACAAAAGAATGTTTCAAAGAATAATAAAAAAACCATCCTCTTTTGTTCTTCAATTTTATTATTATTTTTATTTCTTTGTTCCTCTTCTTATGGATCAATTGAGGACCCAAACTATCAACCAACTCCCATCAGGTGCCGCCCTAATCAAGAGAGAGCTTTGTTACACTATATGTTTCATCTTCATCTTGATCTCCTCCATCATTGCTTTGAACCTCGGCAGCTCTTCCAGATCACTCCCTTTGTTCCGTTTCGATCATTTCTTCCCTCGAAAACTGCCGCCGCCCTTTCCTCATACACATCCCTTGCGAGCTTGCGATTATTCTTACGGGAAATGGGTTCGTGTCGACAAGAAGAATCCGGTTCTGTTGTATGACGAGGACTGCCCGTTTCTCGATCCCGGTTTCCGGTGTCATCGGAACGGAAGAAAAGACATCGAGTTTCTGAAATGGAGATGGCAACCTCATGGCTGTTATCTTCCTAGGTATGGAAGTTTTAATAGTTTCCTTGTTTCTTTCATGCATGCACTGCATGGTGATTGATATGTACATACTCGACTATTTATCCTAATAAAACATTAGATGTTTTAATAAACATATAGGTAACTACAATAATAATAAATTGTTTTATAAAATCATAGGTTCTAAATTATATGCAAGAAGAGTCGAAATAATGTAGCTACGAGGCTCTCACTTTTTCCGAGATTTGTTAGGGTTGTTTAATTACTTTAAACCGCAGATTCAATGCTAGCGATTTCTTGGAACGGAGTCGAAACGGACGGATAGTGTTTGCAGGTGATTCAATGGGAAGAAACCAATGGGAGTCACTGCTTTGCATGTTAGCTCAGGCAGTTTTAAACAAGTCTACAATCTTCGAAGTAAATGGAAGCCCTATAACGAAACACAAGGGGTTTCTTTCCATGAAGTTTCAAGATTACAACCTCACCGTCGAGTACTACAGAACACCTTTCTTAGCCGTGCTTGGTCGGCGACCGATAACCACACCACCTCAAGTTAAGCTGATCGTTAAGGTAGACCAGTTGCATTGGCGTTCTAAACAGTGGAAAGGAGCCAATGTCATAGTCCTCAATACAGGTCACTGGTGGAACAAAGAGAAAATCGCTAAGATGTATGGTTTTTTCTCGCCCCACCTTTCTTTCTCTCTTCATGCTCTCCGTTTCTTAGTCTGTATATGGTTACATAATTGGGTAGGTCTAGTTTGTTTTAGGTGAGGTTAATTTAGGTAATTTAATTTTCTTTTTTTATAATTTCTGATTTGGGTTTAAGTTAATTTGGCTGATTTTAAAATTTTTTATCATTTCTGATTTCGGTTTAGAGTTAATTTTGGGTTTAATTTGAGTTAATTTGAGTTTAAGTCATTTTTGATAAATATAAATTTTTAGAATAAGTTATTTTAAGTTGAATCATTTCAAGTTTTACTACTTAATTTTGAATCTCAAATATTTTTTAAGTTTATTATTAATTTTTTTAATAATTAAATCTAGTTATATTAAATTTGGATTGTTCAAACTTTTTACTACAATTTGACATATTTATGGCTTACTTCAAATCATTAGTACTATTAAAATATTTTGATTACTGATGGAATTTAAAAAAAAAATCAAACCGTGAGATTATTTTCTTTTAAATGAAAAAATAATGCAAAATAATTATTTTCATCAACATAATTTTACATATAGAGAATTTCACATTTTGGGGTTTTTTTTTTTAATTTTAAATCAGTTACAAGGCACGAAATTTGCCATAATATTAGTAAAATGATGAAATTATGTGATGGGACTAAATCCTAATCCTCAAGTTGAGTGTATTACTCGACCAAAAAAAAGTTAAGTATATTACATGAACAAAAGCCATTATTAAACCTCCTTTGATTCCTTAAATCAGGCATAATGACACGATTTTGTGTGTTTCAGGGGTTGCTATTTTCAGGAAGGTGGGACAATAAACATGACAATGGATGTGATGGAAGGTTTTCGAAGGTTTATCAAAACATTGGTGTCATGGACAACCAAGAACTTAAACCCAGAAATCAGCCACGTTTTTATCCGGAACCATTCACCCATTCATTACATGTAAGTCAATTCAAAACACGACACGATTTAGGGTGAGTATTCGATCGAATCGAATCGAAAATTTTCGAATTAATCGAATTTTTGAATTTCATTTTATCATCCTAACTTTATTTGAAGTTTTCTCGAATCGAGTCGAGTGAGATGGGATTCGAATCGAATCGAATCGAATATATTTGTTTGAGTTAAATTTTAAAAAATAATTTTGGGTCCTTGTAACCACTGTCACCCATCATAATAAAATTTGTCCACCTTAATCAAATTTTTTATTAACTTTCATCACCTTATAATTTATTTATTAATTTTTTATATACTGGTTAGCTTCTTTGCTTGCTTAGTTGTTTCAATTATCTTCGTATTCTTGTCACTATGTATTTTGGAATTAAAAAATATATTAAATGTAAAAATATGATTTTTAAATAAAAGTTATTTTAAAAATAAAATGTGAAATTGATACCAATATAAAATTTTAACACGAATATTTTATGCCATAATTAATAATTCAATTTTAATATAAATCTTCAATATGACTAAACAATTCAATAATATAAATAATATAAAATGTGAAATTTAATTTAATAATATAAATAGTAGATATAAATAAAATTATTACTATTTATGTTTAGTGATTCTTTTTTTGGATAATTTTGATTTTTTATTTGAGAGTAGAGGGTGAGAAGTAAAAGTTTAGGGGGAAAATAAAAAGTTTTGGGGAATAAAAGTTTGAGGGAAAGTAAATAGAGGGAGTAAAATTTTGGAGGGAAAATATTAAAAAAAAATTGGAGGGCGGAGGGTTTGGGGTAAATGAGAGGTGAGATGAGAAGGGAATAAAAATTTTAGGGAAAAAGTGGGAGGGGGTAAAAATTTTGGGGAAAAATAAAAGGTTTTGAGGGTTTTGGGGAGTAAAATTTTGAGAAAAAGTAAATGGGAGAGTAAAATTTTGGTGGGAAATGAATTTTGGGTAGATTGGAGGGTTGGGAGGGGAGGAGAGTAAAAGTTTTGGGGGGAAAGTGGGAAGGAGTAAAAGTTTTGAGGGAAAAGTAAAAATGTTTGGAAGTTTGGGGTAAAAATGTAAAATATTATAGTTTGATATTAGAATTATTCGAATTATTCGAGTTATTCGAATTCGAAAACTCAACTCGATTCGAACTTGAAATTTGAGAAAAAAATTCGAGTTGATTCGAATAACTCGATTCGTTTAACTCGAAATTCGAATTTTTTTTTATTTTTTCGAGTCGAATCGAATTTTGCTGACTCCTAACACGATTACATGACACACAAAACCAACAGTTTTTATGAGTGTGAAAATTGCAGGAATGGTACATGGGATGATGGGGGAGTGTGTGATGCAGCAACTGAACCAGAACAAGACTACAAAAAGCTTCGACCTGAGTCATGGAATAATCAGTACATTGCTAATGCAATCAAAGAAATCAACAACTCCAAGGTCCGATTGTTAAACATTACATATCTGACAGGGTTTAGAAAAGATGGTCACCCTTCAAAGTACCGTGAACCAGGGACTCCTGTTGGTGCACCACAAGATTGTAGCCATTGGTGCTTGCCTGGTATACCGGACACATGGAATGAGATTCTCTATGCTCAATTACTGTCAATGGAATTTCGAACCAAATGATCCCCAAAACTTGGGGAGGAAAAAGCACCTAAAGAATGACAATGTGGAAATTATTTTTGGAGCCCAAGTGATCCCTAAACTATGGGAAAAGATTAAAGACAAACATGGAGGTTGATGAGGAAGTTAATGGATAATAATCATGCTGCAAAGTAATCATTAAATCATATTATTCAGACGTGAACCGTGGATTTTGTATATGAAAATTTGTAACGCAAATGAAAAAAGAAATTATTAGAAATCTATATCATGCAATATTTGCATTTGGAAAGCAAAGGGTAAAGAAACAATAACAAGACCTACATAGTATGAATATACAAATAGCACAATTTTTTTAAACAGTTAATTAACATTAAACATGTCCTGTATAGAGAGTGCAAAATACAAAATGAACGTTAGTAATTAAATCTGATCATGAGTCGAGTTGGGTCAAGTTTGAACCGGGTTGGTGTAAAATTTTAAGCCTGTTTTCTAAGCTTAGTCCTGACCCAAAAATGGACCTAAAATTTTGCTCAAGCCTGACCCAGATAAAAAAAATGCTAAACTCGAGCTCAAATCGGTCTGATCATATTAAATTTTTTTTATCTTATTTTTTATATAAAAATGATGTCCACTAAACTAACTAATAAATTGACTAAGGCAAGTGCATCTATCAGTTAATAGTATAGTTATGATGAGCATAAATATCGTTCCCTTGAGGACTACAATTACTAGTATTTATCACCTTTTTTATCATTTAACCTAATAATTCAAAACATTGATTAAAACTAAAATAAACTATCTAAATTAACTAACAATTGCACCAAAGAATAAAACATGAAAATAATTAAATATCAACCGATTGACTAAACGATACGTAGGTAAGAATCAACTTAGAATTCATCTAAAATTCTCAATCTAATTTATGCAATTTATTTCCTTAGTTTCCTTGATCCGTAGAAATCTCTAACTTATACTAATATCTCTTTCGAGCATATAAGCAAGTAACTCTAAGTTGATGTATTGAATTTTCTTTCTAATTAAAATCCCTATTATCGCATTAATTCGCTCTATGGATTCCCCTATTAGATTGGATTCTAATCCAATAGATTTATATCCTCCTATGTTTAGAATTGAATGCAACTCTATTCAACTATGCAAGAGCTAATCACAAGAAGGGTCTATTCAACCACAAACTCATACACATCAAACATGGATTAAAGCTCTAGAAATATTAATTAACCCAAGAACAATTTAGAATTCATAATCGAAAACAAAGAAACTAGGATTTTATTGCATAAAACCATAAATCAAACAATAAAATCCATCATAGGGTTCATCTTCCCTAGGTATTTAAAATTTTAGTTCATGCTTATAAGACTAAACACCGAAAATATAGTATAACTATTAAAATAAAAGAAACTCATGATAACTTCCTCAGAAATCAGTTGGAATCTTGAATTTTGATGGAGAATTACTTCGAAACCAACTTCAATGGTATTCTTTTGGGTAATTTTCATGATAAACTAAGACAACTACTTCTTTACTCTTTTATTTCCTTATTTATACCTTCTTAAAGTGCCAAAAAAAACCTAAAAATCGCAACTTTCAGCTATTAGCGCACATGGTTCCCAAAATCCACACGCCTGTGTGGCTCACATGGCCGTATGGTTAGCTCGTGTGGTTTTCTACTACCGGTGTGCAGCTTCCAGACTGCTCCAATGTTATGATTTTCACTCATTTTTCGCTCCTATTGCTCCCAAGTGCTCTATTAAGCTTCAAAACATAAATTTAAAGGATTAGGAGTATGTAATTCACAATTAGCACCACATAATCACTCAAATATGCATTAAGAATGAGGTTAAAATATGTTACTTTTGACAGTTATCAAAAAACAAATTTAAAAAATATAATACATCAAATACACTAAAAACATTAAGACAAATGTTTCCCAACAAATTGGAAATGTATTAAAAAAATTATATTTAAATAACACTAAGATAGCTGCAACTTAGCAAGCAAATGCCTCTAAAATAGTAACAAAATTAACAATAAAATAAAAGTTATATCTAAACAATAACAACAAAATAGTAGCAATATAATAGTAAAATGACAGCAAAAAACTTTTTTAAGTAGATTCGGGCTGGGATTGGGTAAAAAAACCTTACTCAAGGCTTGACCCATTTAAAAAATGGCCTTATTTTTTGTCCAATCTCATTTTTTGGGTTTATATTTTTACCCCCACTTTTCAAGAAGGTCTTCGAACCCGAGCAGGTGGCCTAACCCACAATCAAGTCTACTAGCAACAATTACACGAAAAATTTAAGTAAAAGCACTCTCAAATATTTACATGACAAAGCATAGGCGCTACCTAAAGGTGATCATGGGTTGGGATACCCGGCTCGGCCCAACGACCCGGCCGAAAAATGGGAGGATTCGGGTAAAAATATAGACCCGAAATATGGGTTTTGGCAAACAAACGAGGCCCGTTTAGAAAACGGGTCAAGCCTCAGGTAAGACTTTTTTAGCTTGGGCCCGGCCTGGCCCGACCCGAATTATATATTAAATATATATGTTTATTTTTAATCAAATATACTTTTTATTAAATATATATATTTTTTGGACTTTTAATCTGAATTATATATTAAATATATATTTTATTCTTAATCAAATATGGTTCGGGCCGGGCCCAGTACAAACAATTTTCTTTAGGGTTAGGCTGGGCCAAGCAATTTTCTTTCGGGCCGGGCTTGGACAAAATTTTAGGCCCATATTTTGGGCCGAGCCCTGGCCTAAAAAATGGGTCTAAAATTTTGTCTGGGCCCGACTGAACCCGGCCCAGCCCATGATCACCTCTAGTGCTACCTATTTATAGATAAAATATGACAATTTCTTGAGTAATTAAAACAACATTTAATTTAAGCATTATCTAAGATAAAAGCCTTCCATTTTGAATTTCTAATGAAAAACATTAAACCCTAAACCTTAAATCCTAATTCGGCTAAAATCTATCAGCAACCTTGAAAGATAAATAAAAACACAACTTGTATTGAATTGCTTGAAATGTATATATACATTTGGATATATCTCAAAACTATACATGAATTATGATTTAACGTGTAATTGTATACATAGACTTTTATTTTGTACAATTTTATATATAAAATTTTGATTTGATCAAATTCTTGTAAATTATTAACACAATTATTAATATAACATCATTTTATGTTTATACATTGCATACATGAATAATTATATTTATCCAATTTAAAAATAAATTGATATATTTGTTTCTTTAGATGTGCATGATTAAATTAAAATTAAAATTTCAAGTATACATTTGAACCACAATTAGATTTTTACATGTATAATTGTACCAAATTAAAATTCATATATACAATTACACCTTAAAACAAAGTTCATGTATAATTTTAAAATTTATCCCTATTTTATTTATCTATTTACGTACATGATAATTATGATATTAACATTTAAACTAAGGCATAACATTAATAATACCGAATCAATTGATATTGCATTAAATTACAGCATTAAGTTCTAGTAATGTTTTTAGAAACAGGCGAATGATTGAATCCATCGAATTATTAATTTTTAATTTAATTAGCTTAACTTAAATAAATTATTATAAAATTATAAAAATATATATATATTTACATACAAGCTCGAGAAATTTTTTAACTTAATTCAACTGTTTCATAACGAGTCTCAATTTAATTTCGATTCTGAAAAACCTCGTAATTACAAACATTTGGATTTTTCTCTTGAGCACGAAAGATTGTTGAAAAGTCTCAGAACGAAGGCCCATTTCATAACTATCCAGGCCAAGCCCAAGGAATCCACTAAAGTTGCTTCCTTTTTTCTTTTTCTTTCTGCTCTTTCGAATTTCGTTGTCCTCTGAAACTGAAACCTTTGTCCGTAAAAAAAACCCTTGTTTTTCTCTTTGAAAGATGTGGGCAAGTTCAGAGGGAGGTGCACCAGAGGTTACTCTAGAAACCTCTATGGGTGCCTTCACTGTTGAGGTATACCTCAACTTCTTCTTTTTTTACTGACCTTGCTTCAATATATATTGGGTTTATAATCATTAGCTTAACCCTTGTTTCTACTCTCTTTTTTTTTGTGTGTTTTTACTGGATTTTCAGCTATATTACAAGCATGCACCCAGAACTTGTCGGAACTTCATTGAACTTTCCAGGAGAGGCTATTATGACAATGTCAAATTCCATAGAATTATCAAGGTTAGTTCTTTTTAAGTTTTCTCTCATTTGGTAATTTTTTTTCTAATATTAGCTTTCTTCAACCTGTATCTGATTGTTATGATGTAGGATTTTATAGTTCAGGGTGGAGATCCAACTGGGACTGGAAAAGGTGGAGAATCTATTTATGGGTATTCCCCCCCCCCCCAATCTTTTCATAATTAATGTGATACAATCTTATGCTTTTCTTGTTGATAATGGAACCTGGAACTTACACTGCAATTGTTTTATTAATATGGTTTAATACTGTTTTGGCATCTGTTTCTTCGATTATTGGCAGAACTGGTGTTGTTTTATTATAGGAACAAGTGGTTTCTATATCAGATTTTAATTACTGGTTTGTGTTTTCATGATTGATTTCAGTCCTGTATTCGATGATGAGATAAGGTCCGAGTTAAAACATACTGGAGCTGGTATTTTATCTATGGCTAATGCGGGTCCGAATTCAAATGGAAGTCAGTTCTTCATTACTTTATCTCCAGCGCCGTCATTAGATGGTAATGGTGTTATTCTTAATGATTACAATAAGAACTATGTTATTCTTCATAATTATATATTTGTTCAATCTTTTGTGACAACACTATTTCTTTTTTCATATTGAGATCCCTTTTGTTATCCGCTGCATGATGTTATGATATCCAACATGAATCGTCATCGCTAATGTTAATGTTATGGTTTTTCTTGTAGTTTCTATGATACCTTAGGAGTCATGACTGGTCTAAATTTATAAGTTCTATTAATGTGAAAGCTAAAAAGCTATTCAAGTTCTAAGGTAATGGTCACTGTTACTAGAAGCTAAATTTACCACACGGTAAATTGGTCGGCAAATATTGGGAGCAGGGCCTCAAATTGTTTTAGAAATGATTAACGTAACGGTTAGACTTCTGTGGAAAATTGTCCATGAACCAGGTTGGACTGGTGTCAAGGCCAATTAGTCCCTAAACTGATTTTGATGCTATTATCGTGCTTATTATATATACCTTTCTGAAGCCTTTTTGATAAATAGGTTGTTTCACATACGAAACATAGTAAGCAAATGAGAACTATGAGCTTGATTCTCTCCGTTATGCTGAATTTTTTGTATTTGCATAATGTAATATCGCATATTTTTCCTGATTTAGCTAAATGATCTCATCGGTTTCCTCACATGTAAATGCTTTGATTGGCAATTCTTTCAACAGGTAAACACACAATATTTGGGAGAGTATGTAGGGGAATGGAAATTATCAAGAGGCTTGGTAGTGTCCAAACCGACAACAATGACAGGTAAGTTGGCTCGGTTTAGTCTATCTACAAGTAACCTGTCAAACCTATGTAAAATTTTCATTCGGAATCATTGGGATTGTTTAACATTGTTTTGTCAACCACTTGAAACCATGATTTTGTGGAATGCGTTCAAAGAATAAGTTTGCTAATTTACTTGAATTATATTTATAGCAGGATATTGTCAAAAGCCACTAATAAACTATTACAAAGGCTGATTTCTAATTATTCAATTAATGAAACACTTTAAAATAATCATCTCCACGTGAAGTCAACCTCGAACAACCTACATAAAACTCCGATTACTCGGTTACCTGTTTAATAAATAAGTAGTGCTCGGGTCCAAGCGTTTCAAGAGGATTAACTAAACATTTCATCTGAGTTTGACCTAGCTCTTAGTGGTTATTATACTTGTGTTGTATATCTTGTTAGACAATTTCTCGATTTTAGCCGGATTACAGTCAGACTACCTATTTTATATTGCTTAGCATCTGGAGTAATTCATGTTTTGCTGTTTTTACTTGTTAATTCAGGCCTATTCATGATGTGAAGATCCTACGGACTTCAGTCAAAGACTAGCACCGGAGTTCGGAAACTGCGAATTGTAGTTCTATGAAATGCCCATCGTTTCCCCGGATATTTTGAAATTGGATCATTCATAAACGTGTTATATACCTTGTGTTAGAGTTATGTTTAGTATAAACTGAGCAGAAACAATTAATGAACGGCATTTCTTTTAGAGTTTTCTCATCACATTAATCTTTCCTGCTTTCATTGTGTGCTAGAACGGCACTTCTGCCTTCGGCCTTTTTACTATCATCTGGGTCAGCATGGGTGCATGGATTTGTAGCAATCGGAAAAAGAAAAAAGAAAAGTTAGGTGGTTAAATTACAAGTAAATCTATGTTTTGAGTCAATTTTAAAAAATTACAAAATAGTCGTTGAATTAATAATTTTTTGGTGGTTGGATGAATTAATGTAAAATATTTTCTATTATTTGACAGATTTTTTGTAATTTTTTTTATTAAAGTTGTTTTCAATGGGACATACATTTAGATTTATGATAAAGAATTTAAATGAAGTAAATTGATTATAAAGTGATGTTAAAGTGAAATTATAGTAAATAATGAATCTTTGTGATGTTAAAGATTAAATTTTGAACTGTGAAATTTATAATTGAAACAATAAAAGCATGAAAAGTTGTCATGTGAAATAATATATTTTAACGACTTATTTGATTAAAGTGTTTATATAGTGAAAAATAAATTACATGACTAAGGATTAAATTGAAAAATATACAAAAATTAAGTGTGAAATAATTTAATATATGAATAAGAAAATTATGTTAAAAGTTTAATGAATATGTGAAGCATTGTAAAAGTAAAATTATGGAAATATATGAAACTTTCATAATAACTAAATTGTTAAACTTGAAAAAATATATAGATAAAATAATAGAAATTTGATATGTGAAACAAAATATTTAAATAAATTATGTGATTAAAGTGTAACAAGAAAAAAAATTAATTTAATATGATTAACAAAAAGAGATTACATTGAAAAATTATGAAAATTAAAAATAAAATATTTAGTAAGTGACGAATGTAATATAGAATGTAACATCATGATGCTTTGACCCGATATTCAAGTCTAGAAAGACATTTTATGAAAATAAGAGAATTTTTTTACATTGACTGGAAAACTTTTATATTGACCATTGAAAAAGACAATATTTTCTGTAAAAGACTCCTACATTGAAACAATCTAAACGTAAATTCATTTGAACCACTTTGCTATTAAATTTTTATTTGAGTTCCGAGCAACAATTATTTAGTCTTGATTATTTAGTTTCAAGTTGATCATTAATCGAAAAAGAAAGCTATTTAAACAACGTTCAAAGCTTAAAATGACATTAATACATGAAAACTAGAACACCACCTAAAATTGTTCAGTTTTGCTGCTGAATCATAAAAATGCCTAAAGATTAAGTTGTTCCATTTCATCAAATTTTTGGATTCTTAAAATGACATTAATACATGAAAACTATAACACCACCTTCTAGCAATCAAGCCAACCAACAATGCCACTATCACAATTACTAAAAACAGAAGCCATGCATGCTAATCCAAAAACTAAAACCGTCCTCGTATAATTTACAAACCAGGGCTGAATCTCTAAGAGTTCCTTTAGTTCATGGGGGAGAAATGCAAAGGCAATTCGGGGTGTATCGATTTAGGTAGCTGATAGCATCATTTCTTCTTAATCCGCTATTCTTCAAATCATATTTTACTGACGTTTGCCACCGCTCTTTCTCCCAAAAAAATTGGAATACTATTTGATGGTAATATGGAGTTGCAACCTATAGCTCTATCCACTAGTCTTTTGCGGATATGATCTCGATAGTTGTACCTTATGGGAGGATTGTCCCCCGGAATGCTAATGACTTTGGATCCAAGTTTAAGGAACCACGAAAGTGACATGAACCAAAAATTAAGATGTCAGCTCAGCTTACCAGAATTTGTAGTCTGGCTCGACTGGTTCTCGTTGTCTTCACTAGTGGTGAGATTCGGCGTAGACAATGGAGCCTGATTAAATCCATTAGACTCGACTGAAACAGAAGAGGTGTCTTTTGACATAGTTACCCTTTCTGGTTTGGATGTTTCGTTAGTTACCCCTTCAGGAACACCCTCTTTCTTTAGCATTTCCATATACCGTGAAGATGGGACATCACCCTTGCAGTACCTGCGCCACATGCCCCGATATGTTGCCTCCAAACCACTGATGAAGTTCTGTCCATCACAAACAGGTGACTTAGACATAAGGTCTCGAAGACTTGCTCTCAGGTTCTGGAGAGCAGTGACGTCCGAGGCCAGTTGGAGTGCCAACTGCACATATTCATCTTCATTTTTTGCTATCAAATGTCCTAACCCTGAACCGAAAGTACCGAGATTTCTACATCAGTATGGCGACAAAAGCAGATACATAAGAGATATTGACAAGAAAAAAAGAAGCTCCTTACCAACTTTGCTGAGAAGACTGACACCAACATTATGAGCATGTACTGAACCAGCCATGGTAACACATGGCACTCCCATGTATAGAGATTCACAGGTCGTTGTTGTTCCAGCATATGGAAAAGTGTCCAAACTACGCAAGATAATATAACAAAAGTTAAAACATCTAAAATGGAAGTTACCAGAAACCACTTAAACCAACAGAAAAAATGAACCAAAAGGAGGGGATCACACTAACACTTGGTAAAACACTTTCTTGTAACATGGAATGCAGTTGATTTTACCTGATGTCCATAAGAGAATAAGCTTGCATATGATCATGATTCAGGAGAATAAGAGGGAGGAGATCAACACGGAGAGATTCTAAACCCAGCTGCTCCAATGTTGTAAGAAATTTCTGCCTAACACTGTCACAACAAAATGGCTTGCATTTTACCACAAGACGGGAGTTTGGAACAGCACATAATATCCTCGCCCAAACTTGCAATACCTTGGGTGTTATCTGATTAATGGTTCCAATAAAAGGTTAAATATGAATGCCATAACTGATTGGAAACATATGGTTTAACCTAAGGTTACAGTTAATAGTACCTTTGCCAGGTTATTAAAGCTACCGAATGTAATGAAGCCATTGGAAAGAGCAGGAGTTGGTGAAACAAGTCCAGCCTCTGAGGAAGGAGTATAACAAAGGAAGCATTCTGGAAGTCGAACTAACTCCTCAACATGCCTGCCATTGGGTAGGATTTTATTCTAAGTAGAAATCATTTTGCATATCTCATCTAACATAATAATTCTAAAGAAAAAAAAAGCAGTCCATTGAAGTAAAAAAACAGGACCTACTTCTGCTTTGTACCAGGAGGATCTGCAAGTGAATCAGTTATTCGGTAATCAATTGTAGGCAAACCAGTAGTATTGGGATAGCCAATCCAAGTCACCTACGGTAAAAAATGGCCAAAATCAGAAAAAACAATAAAATGCCTAGTCTACCATATCAAGCCTACCACAAAAGCAAAACCACCATGCATAAATTGAACACTCAAAAACAAACTCAAGTTCCACTCTAAAAGCTTTCCTCTATTATGAAGATTCTTTTAGTTCCAGCGATGATAGAACTTGAACAGGAAACAGTTAAAAGAAAATGATAAATATGGTACCTTAAGCATACCTGAACAGGTGCCGGTCGACATGCCATTGTTCCCAATTTGTTGTTGGCTGTATGACCAGTAAGCTCTACCAAAATGTCGATTTTATCGTCTCTAATCATGCTTGCAACCTTTTTTTCATCGATACCATATATATCTCTCCATAGCCCACCCTTTTTAACGACTCTTTCCCTAAATCTATTAGTTTTTGCATCAGCCTGCATAACGATAAAAATGTGAGTTCGCAAAGAAAAACAGTCCATCATGGGAACAAAAAGGATTCCACCATCACCAACTTGTTTGTAATAATAATACGATATAAAAAGCAATAGTTCTAGAGCTTTTGAGTAACTTATGGACAGGTAACTGGATACTGACTACATCACAATGAACTTTGAACAAAGTCTCAGCATGGAAAATGTTGATGACAACATGGTGACGAGAGCATACATAACTGCCTAAGGGATGACCGTTTTTGAGATAACCACGAAGTCCATCAAGAAAATAATTATAATGAAGTTAAGAGCTTTGGTACAACCACGACAACTAGCACCGGAATATAAATACTAGGATATCTTTGCCAAATATGGCACTAAAATACTATTTAAGCTCATCTTTAAGCTTCAAAAGTCAAGATTTCAACTAAACAAGAATATAAATACTACGATATCTGTAGAATTATAGATGATGATGCTCAAAAAATCACTAAAAAATTCTCAGAAATATATCCGAAGCATTAGTACCTTTACTACTGCTGAATAAACAACCACCTGGTATTTCCCATAGTCATGATAAATAAGAGGGGCCTCAATGAAATAAGACACAGAATGTGTAAAATAATCTGGAGAAATGTATCCAATCACAAGAGGTCGTTCTGGATCTTTAGGGTTGTCCCACGAATCGTATTGTGGATATAACCTCATAAATCGCCTTCCCCAATCCCTGTTTTTGAGATAATCCAATTCAGAAAGCTGATTTTAAGATATGTCAAAGATCATAATCCAAATATCCAATTATAGCAAGAATAATATTTGTAGCGATGCAGCTAATATAGTTAGTAATGACATTAAATTCAAGTGATAAGTTAGTAATGACAACTAAATATTAAAATAATACTAATAAAAAATTGACATTAAATTCAAGTTAAGGTGATAGGAGCTTGTCAAACCTGTGAGCCTCAAAAAGTTTATCATCATCTCCTTCATTTATGTAGTTCATTGCTAGCAGCCGGTTCTGCAAACAATGACAGGCACAACACCAAGTATGGAACCAGCATGAATTTTCTCTTGTTCTTTTTGCTTTACTTGCATGAATTTTGCATCTTAGCAAGCAATTACGATTTAAACTATACAAGATCCATAAAATGGTACCTGTCCTGCATTACGAGAATCAGGATCTATCTTAAGGCATTGCTCATAAGCAGTAACAGCCATGGTTATATTGCCAGCATCTCTGTAAAGAACCCCTGAAAAAGACATGGAGAATATATTAACATACCACAAAAAAAAATATTTCCCAAAAGGTATTTAAGATTTGCATCTGTGGAAGTAATGAAGCAATGACAAGTACTAGCTGTCCAGGCAATGGTAATAGATTTTGGAACAACATAGCTGAGAAGCAAGAGAAAAACCTAAATTGTTATATGCTTCTGCGTAAGTGGGATTGGCAATGATAGCTTTCTCGATCATGCTAGCAGCAGCATCCATTTTACCCTGCCAATAGCAAAGCTCATAGTCAATCACTGTTTGAGACGTGGTCTAATAGTTGGATCTATAATTCCACTTCAAACCTGAACTGTGTAGACAACACCAAGGTTGTTCAATGACTGTGAGAAATTTGGTTTGATTGACAATGCCAGCTGAAATAAGATATTATTAATATGAAGATAACAGAAGGCAATAGAGGATGAAGGCTTAAAATGCTGGACAAGAGTCAAATGTTGCCTGATAACACTCTACGGCTTTATCAAGGTTGTCTCTATCTTTGTATATTACTCCTAAATTGTTACATGCCTCTGCACAATGGGGGTTGAAGTGGAAAGCAAGTTCATAGAACACAACTGCCTGCACAAACAAAAATTGATAGCTAGATTGTCATCTGATGCAAACAATTCAGTTCCACAAAGAGAAACATGCAATTCCAAGAAAGCACATCTTATGTAATTACTTACCATATCGAACTTCAACATTTCACCATAAGCAACCCCAAGATTATACATAGCATCTGCATAGTGCCAATTATAATACAAAGCCTTCTTGTAATATGCCACGCCCTGGTTAATGTCCCCCTCCAGCTTAACCTGAAGAGACATATCACTGAATGCAAAATCAGGGATGGAAAAACTCAGAAGTATTTTAATCTAACAAAAGCATTGGTCAAGAAATGAACAGGATATGATAAACGATTTTACAAACAATTACTTATGCCAAAACCAGTGGTATTGTGTCACAAGCAAATAGTATATGTTTGTAAATCTTAGAGGAAGACACCATGACTAGAAAGGCACTTTTCAAACATCTTGACCTACAGCCCCAATGTTCTTGTGTAATAAGTAGTCTCATGTATAGGATCACGGTTTAAACACTTCTAGTTCTCGGGATGCCAAACAAGAAAGAAGTTGGGTTAGTTCGATTCAGAGTCAATTAAGGACATATTCGACAAAGAGAGTAACTTCATTCCAGTAAATGCAATGGCCTCCTACAGAACTTATTAAGCCTTTTTATCGATAAAAGAACTAATTCCTCGTGTAGATGTTTGTATAAGACTAGGACACAGATAGATATAACAATATAGTCCTCCAATGTTTAACCAGTCAGTTTTCAGTAAAAGAAATGAAAAACGTTGATGGATGATGCTATATGAAATAATGAGGGGGAGAATGCACCTTTGTTCCCAAATCTGTCAAGGCAATGGCCATATTATTTTTCGCAATCTCAAAGTTAGGGGACACAGCTAGACACCTGGTAAAAAAATAGTCAAGCAAAGAGACTATCAGCAAAGACGAAGACACCACCCGAATAAACAAACTACATGTAAGGACCAGCAGGCAACAAGGTTAAGCAACTAACTGCATGCTACCTCTCATAACAGGCAATGGCAGATTCTAAGTCACCACGGTTTTTATAAATGACACCCATGTTGCAATATGCTTCAGCATACATAGGTCTCTCCAGTGCAGCTTTCTCATAGCAGCTAAGGGCAGTATCATATTGCATCATCTCAGAATAGACAACACCAAGGTTATAGTAGGCAGGCTGTAAAAATTTGGTACAATGATATAAATAT